>NC_139255.1:31138338-31738338 GCF_977018435.1 Lepisma saccharinum | reverse complement strand
CAAAAAAAAATATTGAATCTCACCTCTAACATGCTCTAATTCTCCTAATTTCTTCTCCTTGTACAACGCTAGCTGGAAACGATGATCCAACTGTCTCTCCTGAAGCTCTTGTGTTTCGATCAGGTCTTCCAGATTGACTAGTGCTATTTCTACATCATCAAATAGCTCTTCCAATTTGCCTACAACGAAAGTTATTAATTGAAATTTAACACTGCGGCAGTTTCCATAAGAAAATAAATAATTACTGGAATGAGCTCACAGACACATTCTTATTTTTTTAAAAAAACATTAAAATAGCCTATCTTTTTATTGTGAGGATGAGGATGAGTGATGATATGATGAACAGACTGGATTGATTGATTTGGTGTTTTAAGTCCACTTTATGCACAGTAAGGCTAATCGGGACTGGACCTATAGTTTAAAGTGGAATCCGAACCACTATGTGACTCCACCAGGTATCGAACCCAGGACCCCTTGATTACAAGGTGACAATGCTACCACTGCACCTTCGGGAAGGGCCCAATGAACGGACTGGGCACTCACCAAGAACACCCATGATCACAACAGTACTTGAAATTGGAAACTTTGGTGGCAAGATCTGAAGTTAACCACTTAACATGTGCAGCCCCAGAGCCAGACCGACAGAGCAACATTTCTGAAACATGTTGTAATTGTAAAGGGTGTTTCATAAAGTGCGCAGTTCTTAAAAATGCAATAACTCAGCCAAAATTGCATGAAAGTTGACATTTTTATTTTTATTATTTTACACATTCACTACGATTTAATAATTGAAAAGTGAAAAGTGTCCGGCATTTGCCCGTATGCGATTTAAAAGTGAAAAATGATGTCTGGCATATGTCCACCTCTGTTTTGTAAGCAGGCAGTAACTCGATCTGTGAAGTTCACCATGATTCTTGTGCAGACGTCTCTGTTGATTGAACTAATTACCCATTGGAATATCGGTATCCTCAGTGCAACAAATAATGAAAGAAGACCTTCATATGCACCCTCAAGGTTCAGTTGACTTCGCAGGGCTAACATTCACACTGTCTTGCACTACTGCAATGTTTTCATCTGTGCGACGACTACGTTTTCGCCCAGGAGAATTTATGGTTGCAACTAACCCGGATATCTCGAATTTCTTCACCAACCTCCTAACTGTTGTTGCAGGTGGGCATTGTTACATCCGAAGATCGCGCGAAGATTACGAACTGTCTGTGCACCTCCCCGTTTCTGTAATGTGTTTTCAAGATAACAACGCGTTGCTCGATAGTGAACCGCTCCATGGCAACTGAACTGAACAAATGCCAACAAATTGCTCAAGTAATAATCGGAGTGATCAGAGATTACGAAAATGATAAAAACAGTGTTGCCAACCTTAAAACAAAAAAAATTACAAGCGATTTAAAAACTGCGCACATTATGAAACACCCTTTATAATATGTATATATGTAGCAAGTTAATATAGCATCCAATACCAACAACCAAACAACGTATTTAACAACTACTTCTGGGGAGCTGTAACACACCAATTCCCCCAATCAACAGATACCTCTTCCACTGGAATAGGGAGCATGCCTATAGTATTTATTTTTCACAATTCACAATGGATATTTTCATGTACAGGTTTATTCAAAAAAATATTTCTCTTGTAGTCTACGGTTATTACAAGCATAAAAACACAGTTTTTCGTTGTGACGTTTCAGGAGAACACACGCTCCCTTCATCAGACATTTATTTTTAGCAATGCATACATACAAGAAAAAAATATTATTGAAAAAAGATGACATAAAATATAGTCTCAAGTTCTTGTAAAATAAACCACATTCAATCAATTAATATAACCACCCAATTATCATAACTCCTTGTTACACACAATTATTTCTGACATACCACCACACCACACAAATATCGCCACTCACAAGTCACGACACATGGAACACAAACACTAATGTTGGAGCCATATTGCCAAATACCTGTTCATCTTCTACGAACTTCATCTGATTAGAATGCAGCATACACTATGGGGTGAAAGGTGTCACTGTACGAGCATCCTGCCAAGAAAGCGGGTGACAGTAGGGACTGTGGTCAGCGGAAACCAATCACGTCAGCGAGCCAGTCACCTCTGTTACCAAAGCTCGTAGCACCCCTGTTGAAAGGGTCAATGGCCTTTATATCTTATGCAGGGTTGCTACGATTTTTTGATTATGAAATTCCCTGACATTTCCAGGTTTTCCAGTTCAAAAATGAATTTTTCCAGACATGTTAATCATCATGATTTTTGCTTTTGAACCTTGTGTTTTTCAAGTAAATATATAAATCCATTCATTATTATGAATATTCATTTTCACAACTTCTTTTAAAGCAAATTTCTTTCTACATGCACAAAAACACCTGAAAATTCAAAAATAATGTAAAATTACCATCGGCATCAAATGTGTTGGGGGCTATAATCACTTGCATCTAGCCTTCAGGCTAAGGTAACAGAGGTACATTATTTCACCATAACATTTCCAGGATCTAAAAACAACAGAAAGAGTTCCAGCAGATTTATAGTGTCGTAGTAAATGCTGCTTTTTGTTTACATTTATGAGTACACAGCATTAGTAGAAATTTTTGTTGCATATAGGAATTCTATAGGAAATGCCAACAAGACTAAGATCCATAAAATAATAAACGATGATAAACTCTTTTTCACCAACCATTCCGAAATTATGATCACATTTTCAATGTACTTTAGTTATCAATCACATATCTGGACTACAAGTTTTACTTCGAAATTCTTTCTAAAATCTAGTATAAAAGTAAAAATTTATTACCGATATTTGAAGGAGCCATAGTTTTGCACAAGTTCGATACCCGGTGGAGGAACATAGTGGTTTGGATCCCACTATAAACTTAAACTGTAGGTCCAGTCCCAATTAGCCTTACTGTGCACAAAGTGGACTTAAAACACCAACTCAACAACATAATTTTGCACAAGATTGATAATCATAAGAATGAAAGGAACAAGTTTCTGAACTGAATCTTTTTTGGGAGTGGAATCACAACAACTGAATCGAGAAGTGGAAATGAACCGCTTGTTCATTTTGCAACTTTTTCTCATGCAGACTCCAAAATGCATGTAAATTCCACACAATCTCCAAATTCCCTGATTTTTCCCTGACAAGCCAAATACCCTGACATTTCCCTGTTTTCCAGATGCTAACAACACTGCGTTAATGTGGTTCAAAATTAAATGCATGGAAGGTTTGTCTGTTGTTGTGTTAGGGTGTGTACCGCTTGCAGGAGTTTTTCAGCATGGAAGACGAACACGGTGGTTAACGTTCAAAAGTAAATAAAGTACCGTGTGAAGAATTTTTGCAATGTGGAAAGAACTTCTGTGGTGAAGCAGAAGGCATGAGCGCTTCGGCAATAACATCCATGTGAGTAGTGAGAATCTCGTAGAGTTATACCTATTGCCCCACACCATACTTTACTATAAATTACATACAGAGTATGTTTCTGCACACACTCAATTATCTGCTTACCAATTTCCTCCATCAGCTCTTGCACACTTGCCAACAGCTGAGGAACGGATGCGAGGGACTGGCATATATTACCAATATCTCTCCACTGCTTTTCAAAACTTTGGTGTAGGTGTCCTATCCTATCGTCCACTTCCTATTAAATGCACAAAATTTGAGACCACAGAAAAGAGCATGTCAAAGTACATTTTAGCAGATCACACCATGAGACACCCAAAATGACATGAAATATTCCTAAAACATGGTCACATAAAATTCAAAACTTATTCGGTAACACTTTACTATAGGGGTGACGGATTTCTTACTTTTTACAGGAGAAAGTACTTACGCAAATCATTTTCTGTAGCGTTGTGGAAGTTCGTGAATGTAGTTTTGATCCATTTTAATGTTGTTTTCTGCGAAAATCTCTGTCCGACACGCTGTTTCTGCTGCCGCCATTTGCTTTCTGCACGAGAGCACAATGTTCTGTGTGTTAGATGACGTAAACCCCGCAGACAGTGTTTCAAACTCGCAGTGTTTTCACTATAACATCACATGTCGAGTATTTTTAATTTTTTTTTACATTTTATTAACTATGCTTATCTAACCTAACCTAACCTTACGGAAAATGTTTTGTGGGGCTAACGTGAATGGTTTGTAGGGCTAACATCAATGATTTGCTAGGTATTAGCATAATTTCAAATCTGGGCACGAAAGTAGGTATTTTCTGGTGAACAAGGTTGCAACACTGCATAAATCGACAAAACACTCACACAATGCATGATGAACCAGTACGCTATCGCCATAATGTGTGTTACAGAATCGAAATAACCATCAACAGTAAGTACTCGTAAATGTAAGAAATAGACATTATTTTCGTTAGAAATTCATTATTTCACCTAAAGAAATTTTCTGCAATGCAGAATAGTATGTTAGCAATGTAAAAAAGTGCAAAATAAATGATTTATAGGTGTCACCCCTATAGTAAAGTAGTACCACTTATTCATCAGTACAATATATGTTTTATAATACAAAGTACAGTAGATATATTAAACTCTGACAGCCCTCTAGGGTTCTGGGCATGCCAAGGAGCTTTCCATTGGGTGACCTGAGGTCAGCAAACTGAATTCCATCATCGCTGCTCTCCAGCTTTGGAGGCCAGTCTCCACTACAATTAATTCATGCGTCATGGTTTTTATAAAGTAAATGTCTAAATACACAGTATACGGGGGTGCCAAAAAAATATATACACACTTTAAAAGTTGATAACTTACATAATTCTCTGACCATTTTATGTTTAATCAATTTGAAATAATTGGTGAGCTCAAACTAAACTTTGAATGTGCTGTTTTGTGAGTGATACTTGGCAAGATATGCCACACAGATGGATGGATTGGAGGAAGGGCTGCAGAAGAATACTCTCTGCCTCTGAAAACAGACAAAAGATGACCAATTGAAGGCAGCGATTAAACGAGAAAACGTAAAAATTCCGAACGAAATAATTCTTGATGTTGGCGATTCCATTTCTTTGCGTTTCCAGCAGTGCCTGGAACAGAACGGTCATCAGTTTGAAAACAGATATTGACAAGGGGAAATTATTCATGTCTGTAGGTTTTTTTTAAATTTTGAAAACGAACTGTATCTTAACATAGTAATTCAAAGTATGTACACATTTTTTTGGCATCCCCTGTATATTTTTCAAAAGCATTACAATCACCTGGTCACATACATTAATTAAGGATGTGAGAGAACCATTCATGTCTCCCAAGGAACACTCCCAGTTTTATAATGGATTAGTGGAACATCGGTTATTTGTATCAGTAAACTTTTGATCAGTAATTTATTGGTATTAGCAAAAAATGCATATCAGGTCACTTTCTGATACCAAAAACAAAACCAATTGAAGAATAAAAATGACATCATCGTGCAAATACTTAAGGACTAAGATTACAGGATCTTGTGTGGGTATTCAAACTGTATTACACTGCACAAAATAAACTTCTGGACACATCATATATATATATATAGAACTAATTTGACAAACAGAAGTTTACTAATGGACACATAAAATCAATCTGAAAGGCAAAAAAAGTATTTGAAGTTGTAATTAATAGTACTTATTAGATGTAATAATTATTCCAAGGAAGCAGGAGCATATTCTAGTGTCCGCATGTGCTTCATTCGGACTCCGTGATCAAATAAGACTATTTTACCAGATATTTTAAATTTTATCAAGTTCCCTTAGATTTCCAGGTTCTTTGCATTTTACAGGTGTGTGTGAACCTTGTTCATAGTTTGTCATATGCATGCACCATGTCTAATGAAGACTATGTGCAGGACATTTATGCCCAGACCAGGACTCAGGGTCCACTACTGTTATGTTCAAATAGCTCCCCAGTTGTCCTCACAATGCTAGGTCAACACTGAAAATTTAGAGCTGCCACCAGAAATAGAACCAGAGACCACTCACATCAAAGGTGAGAGTGCTAACAAGGCATGGTGCGATCCTGAACAGTCGGGAAATTCCAAATGGTTATGTTTAAAAGTGGTTAATTCTCGATGTTTTCTGCATTGTAAACGTCTGAAACCTCTCAGAAAGTGTTAGTGTTTATTCCAGAAATGAATTAAAAAAAAAAAAAAAGGCATGTAGAATTTGAGATTTTCACAGCGTCAGGAAATTTTGAACATTTCCAGTTTCAAAAAAATTCTTATTTGGTTGGGAAATTGCCATTTTTTTCCCATTCCGAAAATCAGAATGTAAAAATATTCCCTTCTTGACCAAAAAAAAATATCTCAAACACACCCTAGTGGTAACAATTAGGCTCTGTGGGAGCTCAATATCTTGGTAGGACACACGAAGCAGTAAATACAGGTACTAAGATTCCATACACTAACAATTACATTAACAACACTTGCCTCTGCTTTATTTGCATTTTCTTCAGCAAGCTGATGGAGTTCTTTCCATTCTGATTGGAATTTGTGCAACAAGTCTGCTCCAGCATTATAATTCACTTTGCCACTCTGAAATCTGGAGCGTCTTGGAACATCATTGACCGATAAGCCCCTAAAACTAAACACAAAATAATGCCATTACTAAAAATATGAAAAAAGATATGAAGGATATTTAAATGACAGCATGGTACAAATACAGATGAAATATTAGTGACCATAATACAAGATGCTTTAAAAAAAAAAAAAAAAAAAAGAGGCCAATCAATTATATCGAACCAGAAAAGAAGTGTAGCAACACTCTATTATTGGTTACAAACATGTACATCATATCACTTTTGCACTTTTGCTAATGTGGAACATGCTTCTTTACACCCTCTGCATAGAAGTTAACCACGTTGGAGTTCGGTCAATTCAGCACTGCCATTTTCAACACCCAGTTTCTTCAAATCCTTGAGATGCAAGCCAATAGTGTCTAGGTGCAAAGTCTAGACTATACAAGGAGTGATCAAAAAGTTCCCATCCAAACCTCTGAATCACCAGGACGGTGAGGGCAACAGTGTGTGGTCCAGGTCATGGATAAGAACAGTTCCTGAGCTCCATGTTCCACGTCGTCTGTTTTGTACGGCACGTCTGTGATGTGATTGTTTTTTTCCGGCTCCATCAAATCAATCAAAAGCACACCTTGTTGGTCCCAGGAAACAACTGCCATGTCTTTTCAAGCAAATTCCATTTGCTTGAACTTTCTTGCTTTTGCTGGATGTGAACGCATGACTCTGTACTCTTCCTCCACACATTCCACTCGGACCACACACTTCACAAAATTCTCAGTGATTTCCGACTGTATTGTGACCTTTGCATTATGAAATCAAATCACAGACTGTACTTCTCAACTGGCGGTATTGTGTATGACTATAGAAAATATGATTGCTGGATCGCCAATAGACCAGTTGATGATACTGTGCAGGCATAATCTGATCACACTGTTGCCAGTCACTTTTTACAAATAATTCAGCCCTTTGTTTAAAATGCAGCTTGTGCAATTCTGTACGATGAAACTCGGCAAAATACACAAACTGCTCTCAGGTACAGGGATAGTGTTAGGCAAAGAGGATGCTTCACAGCACAGAGGATTAAAACCTCATTATTGCAGTAGACAAAACGAAAGGATTTATTCTTTATTTATTGCGATTATAATGCAAACAGGATTAGTACAAAGGGGAGAATTTTGCTTTGACGATGACTTGACTCAACTAAAATGCATAAACCCAATGCGTGGCTATCGGCATGCCTATGGTCACATAGGTTTAGCTTGCATCCCGAACTACCACACCAAGAGATATGCAATAATAACTGAGCCAATGTTTGCTCTTTAGCCTTTTATTCCAAATTAATCCTTAGGCTAGCTTTATTTCTTAACGTTGAATGATTGGAGTATTGTGCATAGCATCAATGCATGGCCATCGGCATACCTATGGTCACATAGGCTTAGCTTGCGGCCTGAACTACATACCAAGATGTATACACAACACCGAGGAGTTATTTTTAAGTTAAAAATCTTCCACGGTCTGTGGCGAATGTGTGTTATTTCTTAAGCGATACCTCGTTTTCATACTATTTCAAGAACACAGATTCAAATACAGATGAATCACTTACTATCTACAAAAAGATGCTACCAACAAAACTGACATCTACACATGTTTAGACATACAAATTCACATAGTGCACTCTCGCAAATATAAAGATACATTGAACTACTCATAATAGAGCATAAAGTACAATAAATATTAAACAAAATATATACATTACAAACAAGGTGCAATCCTAATAACACAAAAATTAAGCTTTCTTTCATATATTAGTGACATATTTTAAAGTTGTGACGGCACAAAAATATGGATCATATCAATGTTATGTCAAGTATATAACTGGCTAAATGCTGCTTTGCCATATCTCCACTTTACATCTGAAATAAGTTAATGACATTATCATGTTCTGCACATGTCAATGTGCCACATTCTGAAGCCATGTATCTGAATATCATGTGGTAGGAGAATAGTCTGTAGTGAAATATTAGCTAGTTGCATAATATATAGTTACAGACAAATTCAAGCTTAAATTGTGGATTTAATCATCGTTTTTATTGTAAAAGTGTTCTGTGTCATTACAAGACAGTAAATTTATTGAAACGTAAGTTAATATTAAATAATCTTGTGATTTAGAAGATAAATCAGTGTTAAAATCTAGATAGCATGGAAGGCTCTGGGCCATCCAGATAAAGTTTCCTGATTGTAAGAAATTCAACAAATTTCAGTCAAGTGAGGGAAATGTCTAGCGAGGAAATTATTAATCAAAACAGAGAGGACGTCCAAATGGAGATGAATGAAATAGTGGAAGTAAAAAAGGATAAGTCTTCAAATAAAGACGGAGAAAATACGGATGTTGAATCGGTTGCTAAGCAACCAAAAAGTCAGAACACACCAAAAATTTTCAAAGCAAACGTATTAGAGCGTACAATGCAATCAAAGGATAATATAAATAAAAATAACTTATACTATCCTGGGCACGATGGCCCATACATTGTTCTTGTTGAAGGCGTGGAACACAATGTTGGTAGCTTTAGTGCTATTATGTTAGGTAGTCACTCAAGAGAAGCTAGAATTAAGGTAAATTATGTTAAGGCATCGGGTCCTAATCGTGCAAAGGTTTACTTTTTAACATCCAATGATGCAAATGACTTTTACTTGAACAAAGAGTTTCAGAAGAGGTATAAGGTAAATGTCAAAATCCCGAAGAGTGGGATTAATATATGGGTTACCATTACATATAAATTCAGAAGAAGTACAAGATGAAGCAGAGGCTGAGAGAAATATTCCAATAATCAAAATGGAAAGAATGAAGAAGAAGATTTATCAAGAAAATGGGGAATTTGTGTTTAAACCGACCAAATTGATCCGCTTAACGTTTCAATCACAAAGGTTGCCCTCGCATGTAAAGCTACTCAGTAACATATTTCAGGTACAACCTAAAATAAAATCTGTGATGCAGTGCAGGAATTGTTTCAGTTTCTCTCATACAAAGGATGTTTGTAAGTTCAAAGCGATATGTCCAAGGTGCGGTGATTATGAACATGATGATATATGTGCTGCAGCATCTAAATGCATAAATTGCTCAGGAAATCATATTGCAACTGAGAGGTCGTGCAGTAAGTGGGAAGAGGAGAGAGAAATTCAGAAGGTGATAGCATATGAGGGTTGTTCATATCAAGAAGCAAAGAGAAAAGTTAGTTCTAGTAGTTCATTTATGACCAAAAGAGACGATTATTCTTATGCAAACATACTACAAGATTTCCCAGTGTTAAAATCAACTAAAGCAGAGTCTTTCTTTGTACAAGCTCCAAATTCAGCAATTACAACAGGTAACAGATATGAGGTACAGGCCACTCTAAGAGATGAGGAATCAGGGACATCAAGAACTTATATTCTTGGAAATCTTCTCAACCTCAACTTTACAACATGAACAATAATTATGCTGATCGAAGACTTGGGAAGATATTTAAAAGTAAAGAAGTTATGATAAATAAAGGTATGCAAAATCTAAAGTCGTGTGACAAACCCAAAACGAACAAGAAAGACCAGATTATATTTCACTAAATTCCCAAAGCACTCCAACGTCAGTGACAACAACGGAAAAACGAAAATTACGGACTAGCATCCCACAATATGAATCTCAAAAGCAAATAATGATTAGTTTATTACAAGTTATGGCGAAACTAACGTCGAACATAACTGTGAATGATAATCTTCAGAGAATTAAAAATATTCTAGTTGATTGTGCAAATATTACTTCACAGTAATTGAAGAGCTTGAATCATATGAAGATGCTCAACATTAAATATAATAATCAGTAAGTTATCACATGCAAAATATGTTTTTGTTTGTGCAATGGAATGTATGCTTGTTTCCTTCAAGAAAACTTGAACTCATGAAACTGATAGAAGAGCATCATCCTCTCATTATGTGTGTGTGACGTATGGGGGGATGGAAGAGTTTCAAGTGAAATAAAAAATTATCACGCAGTACTTAATAATCAAAAAGGCGGAAAAGGAGTGGGTATATTTGTACATGAAAGTCTGGCATTCAAACCCGTATCATTTAATCCCAATTTAGTGATTCTTCGAGAATATCGGGTGGAAGTAGTGGGAATACAAGTGCAAATTTTGAATAAAATATTTACCGTTATCTCGATCTATATACCATTTTCCTATACATCGCAAAAAATTGCAGTGAAGCATTTAAGGTCTATGATTAGTTTATTCAAGACTCCATTAATCATAACTGGAGATTTCAATTGCCACTACCCACTGTGGGGTCGACAGGCAGCAGATAAGTTGGGTCGAACTGTTGTTGAATGGATAGAGGCAGAGCAGTTAACTATAATAAATGATGGTTCACCTACTCATATGCCTAGAACTGGAAGTAATCCATCATCTATAGACTTAACATTAATTCAGAAAAGTATTGTGCAGACTTTACATGGGAGGCCGATATGGACTTGAGAACAAGCGATCATTATCCATGTTATTTTTATCTGGCTTATTGCCATGCAAAAAACGAAAGAATATTAACTATTCGTAAAGTAAGTAGAGTAAGCTAATTGGTCTAATTATACTAAACTTTTAAATATTTATTTCTCAGAGAATGATGGATTAAAACCTGATAATATTACATATGAGGAGTTTGTAAAAATCATTTCAGCTGCGATGGACTTGAGCTGTCCCAGGGTGATAAAAAGTAGTCAGCAACACTTCCCAAAGATATACTGGTGGACAGAAGAGTGTGCTGAAGCAAAACTACATAGAGTCGAATTAGCAAGAATATACTCACGTCAACCAAATCCGGAGAACTGGATAGCATTTAGACGCTCTGTGGCCAAATCAAAGAGATTATGCATAAATGCAAAAAGAAAATCATGGAAATTATTTTGTGAAAATTTACACCCAGGCATGAAATTAGTATATGTGTGGAAAAAGTTTAGGTCGCTCAAAAATCCTCGTGCAGCAAATGTAGTCCCTTTGAAATCACATTGGAAGACTGAATTTATTCAGAAACTCATACCTACAGTGCCAGACGGAGTAATTGAAATACCAAATGAATTATGTAGTTACACATCAAAACTACGTTCGGCGAAAGGTTTTGCAACTCCAATTTCAAAAGAGGAAATCTATGAAATCAAATGCAACAGTAAAGAATCTGCTCCAAGGATGGATGGAATTACTTAATAGGTGATTAATCAGATTAATCCAGATGTAGCGTTAACGGCGATGTGCAGAATTTTTAATAAATTCTTAAATAATGGAAAAGTACCAGAAGATTGGTCCAAACAGTTGAGTATTCCAATTTTAAAAACAGGCAAGGACCCTGAAGTAGGTAAATCATATAGACCTATAGCTTTGATGTCAGTTATAGGAAAGATATTTGAGAAACTGATACAAAAAAAAATAGAAAGGTTTTTAGAAAGCCAAAACATATTTCAGTTCGAACAAATAGGATTTCGAAAGGGATTAGGATGCCAAGACGGATTAATCACTCTTTCCTCGTATATTTTTGACTCACTGAAAAGAAACAGAATTGTATTAGCTGCATTCTTAGATGTAAGTGCAGCTTATGATAATGTAGATATTAATATCCTAATCCAAACAATACAACAGCTAAAAATACCTCACAACTATGTTTTGATATTATGGAAGTTACTGAGTAAGAGATCTGTATAGTTCCACTTTTTCAGTGAAAGTAGAGGACCGTATTCAGCCTGCAAAGGGTTACCTCAAGGAAATCCTTTAAGTCCTTTGTTATTCAACATATATATGATTGGGATGAAAAGGAAATTAATTCCAACAGTCAATTATCTTCAACATGCAGATGATATCTGTATCTATATGTCCACGACACAAATTCATACGGATTTTCCTGTTTTAGAGGAACAAATATTGGAAGTGCAAAAGTGGCTTGGAAGTAAAAAACTCTCGACTTCAATGGAAAAATCTAATATTACAATTTTTAGTAAAAAGGGAACACCTCCAATAGTTCACTCAATGTCTCGAAAAACAAGAATTCCCATTACATCAAGAGTAAAATATTTAGGTCTCATCTTGGATGAAAAACTAACTTGGAAGGACCAAATTAAAGCAAGTCAAATCAGAAAAAGTGTTTAAATTGTTCAAAGCAATAGCAAATACTCAGTGGGGATGTCATCCTCGAGTTATGCTTTTATTTTACAAGAATTATTTTCGGCTTATGATAGATTATTCTCTATTGGCAATGTGTAACTTGACAGAAGGAAAATTGAATTCCATTGATGTCATACAAAGGAAATTCTTGAGACGATGTTTAGGCGTTATGAACAGCACTCCAAATGTAGTAGTATACATGGAAGTGGGTGAATGTTCCATTTGATGTAGACAGAAGATGTTAGCAGCAAATATGCTCTTCAAAGTGAAATCATATTGTGAGCACCCTTTCAACAATGTACTAACAAATATGATACACTCACATGAAACAAGAAAAATAACAAACAGAAAAGCTGCTATGTGGATAGAATTGTATAATTCGTTTTGTCAAGAATACCAGGATGTTCTACAGATGCGTTCACGGCCTGTTTTTTCATTAGATTATCCTCAACAGTCTGGATAATATTCATTTCCCTCGTTATTCGCACATATCGGAATATTTTACTCAATGGCCAAGTTTTTATTTCATATACACAGATGGATCTAAAAGTGAGTCAGGAGTTGGATGTGCAGTGTACGATCCACAACATAAAACAGATCTATTATTTCGGCTTCCACAAGACTGTTCAATATTTACAGCAGAATCTTACGAAAATTACCAAGCTTTAATATATGTCCAAAAATTAAATTTACGAAAGTTCTTAATACTTACTGACTCGCAAAATGTATTACAGGCTCTTAAATCTTCTTACAAGAGTCTTTACAAATTATCCCCTTATATTATAAATTGCATACAATTAGTTCAATCAATACAAAAATCTGGAAAAACCATTGAGTTTTCTTGGGTTAAAGCTCATAGCAATATTACAGGAAATTCTCATGTAGATGAATGTGCAAAGAAAGCAGTGCGTCTTCCAAATATTACGAACTTATCATTATACTATTCGGATCTTCTCCCTAGAGTAAAGAAGAAAATTTTGAATGGATGGTTTGATTGGTGTCGAAATGAACTTACAACAGTTGGAGAATCATACAGAACATTTGCTGAATTCAAAACAGAAAAAAACCATGGTTTCATCATGTAAGTGCTACAAGAAATGTAATTGTATTAATTAATAGAGAACAGGCCATTTGTGTACTAGGCAACATTTATCCAAAATTGGAATAACGAACAATAAGAAATGTGAATGTGGCTGGGAAAGTGCAGATGCACAACATATAATACTGGAATGCTCAAAATATAATAGAGAGAGAAATATCTTGTATAAAACTTTAAATAATCTAAAGGTTCAGTTTCCAACAAATTTGTTAAGTTTAGTTGTTAATCCAGATGTGCGGATTGGTTAGTTTGTTATCATTTTTAAGGAAGTGTAACATACAATTGTAAAAGGCAAAGTGTTCTTTTTTTAAAAAGAAAAAAAAATCTAATATCTGTAAAATAGGGGGGAAGGACCTGATAATTTTAATGTGAAACAATTGTGTACATTTTATATGTGTATTGTTATGGACAAAAAAATGGCATAAAAGCTGTTAGGTTCCAAATAAAGGAATGAATGAATGAATATAATGTGGTATGAATTATTATTATTATTATTTATTATCTCAATAGGGTTACAATTAAGCCATATAACATTTCATTTTGAACAATATTAATACAAATAATGACTTGATGCCCTATGTAGTAAAAAATATAAAAAAGCTACATCTAAGGAAAATGTGATGAATTTACATGAGTGTTGTATAGTAGCAATGAAATAAAGAAAGTTTGAGAGTTATACAAATTTAGAAGAAAGGAATAGTGTATAGGTGTGTAGGTTTGGATATGAGAATATATGGAATTACTATTCGAAGTACAGGGATGAAAATTTTAAAATATATGTGTGTGGTGGGAATAATAAAATGTTTGCGTAAATCATGTAATGTATTCCATATCAACATAAGTCGAACTTCATCAGCTCTCTTGAAGAGTTAGTTAGTGCAGATGGACAAGATGACAAAATAGTATTCAGTCGGCAATATGCCAAATGGAGAAACATAAAGTAAATATAACAAGCAACTAATGTTTATGATAAAAATGGACTAAATGTAGCATTTTAAAACTAGAAAAAAAATGTCACTCTATGTAATATAAAAAATTAAATTATTAGCCTATAACTAGCAAAACAAACCAAATACAATTTCAATGTCTACATCACCATAGACTCTTAGTTACTCTTGCCCCATTCCTGGGGCAAGAGGACCATCCCGTCTCCTATCAAACATTACTAACATCACAGATTTCATGACCTTCTTAATACATGCTCTGCAGTATGTTCTTTATAAATATGTAAACCATTTTTGAGTACTAGACATTGATTTCTGTAAAAAAAATTAATGTCAAAGAATGAATTATGCTCCTATTACTTTTTTCAGATTTGTTAAAAAAAAATCTGTTGCAACTTCTGACAATTAAAATAGTACCATAATGTAGATGTAGCATGCCACATTTCACAATGAAACATTTGGGGAAAATACAATGTGAGTGATCCACTTACCCCACCTTATCCTACATAAATTGTTCATCTCATAAACCAAAAATGCAGTTCAAATTCATGAGTGCAACAACTTCTGTAACCTACTTTTTTGATATGAAATTCCTGCACAATTACTGTTAATATGACTCAAAGTTTTGGAGGGGGTACAAAATTCAACTTTTAACAATTCAGAAACATAGAAAGCTCTAGACCTCGTTCTAGACTAATTTGAACAGAAAATCTAAAGTTTGTAATGTGAAAGTTGCGAACAAACACACCTTTTCAATTTAATGCACTTGGCATCTTCAATCACCAACTAAAGTGAGAATCATAGAACATAAGACCTTCTGTAAACAAAAGCACGTGTACCCTAACAGTGTTGCAAACTTATGAAAAAAAATAATCCACATAGCCTACAAGGTGTAAAAACATTCCATTTGTCAACCAATGCGGAATAAGCAGTATATCACTGATGACCTGTTGAAAGTTATTGAATGTTATGGAATAAAAATAAATAACATCTTGCCTCTTCAGACAAAGATTCACAATAAATTTATTTTTCTATTTTACTGGGAATCATCGTCTGAAGAAGACCATGTTAGAGGGTTAGGTTAGATTCTTTTATGCAACAAATTTTCCCTTGGTCAGCAATTTTATGTTTTATTGGTAAATGTGGGAAAAAGTTAACACTATAAGACCAGAGGATACATGAAATGAACAAACAGGATATATTGGTTCGATTTCTCAACTAATGCCATTAGTCAGTGACATGAGATTGGTTTGTGCTACATGATAACCAAGCTGTCAATTTACTAGTTATTTTTACACAAAAGTTCTTGCAAATGATGCACTTCCAGAATTTTTTATAGGGAGTAATCACAGTGATATCTGAAGAATGGCCAAGAGGAATTTCTCTTGATTTCTGTACCACCACTCTTGCATTTTTGTTGCAACTTTTAGCCTGGGAGGGGGGTGCGGCAGATAGTTTTTTGATTGTTTTGATTGATTGACTTGCTGTTTTAAGTCCACTAAAAAGACATAAAAAAGTACTGGGGCCTTTAGTATTAACGCTTACATACGTAGATTTTATATAAGAGGTCTTCCAAGATTTCTCAAAAATGGAAATACCACGGCTAAGCCAATAAACTACTCTGCGTAGTTACTAAACAAAATCCACTTTTAATGTCAATTACCTTCACGTTACTCACCTTGCAGTTATTCCTTCTTGTACAGTTTGAATTCTATCCCGGAGGCTATCAAACATTTTTTTTATTATTATTTTCGTACCAAAACACACATAACAAACTCAATCGAATTAATCGTATGCGTAAAATCGAACCAGATGTCTAGCAGAAAGTGAAACTAAGGCTCAATCATGGAATATTTGACACAACTCTACTCAACACATGACGGGTGTAGCATATTGACCCGCATCAGGTGGCCGGGGTTTATTTTTTAAAGAATTTAAAATACAATGACAATTCACATGAATTACAAAAAATAGGTATTTCTTTCTTCTAGACTACAAAACTGGACTTACTTTTTTGAAAGAATTTAAAATGTAATGACAAATTACATGAATTACAAAAAAAAACGGGTATTTATCTTCTTCTAAACTACAAAACTGGACTTATTTTTTTTAAGAATTTAAAATATAATGACAATTCACATGATTACAAAAGAAACAGGTATTGTTGTGAAACATACCTTTCTACGAACGTTGACTCCTGTTCTACTCAGCAAATTTTGTTATTTCTTTTTCGTTGAAGCCCTGTGTTTGAAATGTATTCTATCTCTATTGTAAGCAAGTGCCAAGGCATTTGGTCTGTCTTGTCCCATTGCATTTCTTAAGCAGGTTTTAATACGTTTCAATGTGCTGAAACATCGTTCAGATTCAGCTGTTGCCACTGGAGTTATTAAAACTATGGGGGACTCCTCTATGCTATGGGCCCGTTCCGAAAGTCGAGTTATGGTAACTGACCGTTCCATAAGTGCTTCCGTGCGTTTCGTGAGTTTCATTATGCTGTCCCCAAAGTCGCATTCCGTGCGTTTCGTGCAAGAACGAGATTCACCAAACGCACGGACCAGAATGCTGGTTTGTTCCGTGAAAATCGTCTGCTCCTTGCCATTCTCTTTGCTCCTTGCAGACAAAGCGCGTGCTGATGGATTCAAACTGCACTAAAGTGAGAATCATAGAACTTAAGAGTTAAGACCTTCTGTAAACAAAAGCACGTGTACCCTAACAGTGTTGCAAACTTATGAAAAAAAAATCATCCACATAGCCTACAAGGTGTAAAAACATTCCATTTGTCAACAGATGCGGAATAAGCAGCGTATCACTGATGACGTGTTGAAAGTTATTGAATGTATGCAAAAAAAAAAATGTACATCTTGCTTGGTGGCCGACTTTCAGACTCATCACCGAAGTTCCCTGGCTCGAATCCCGGCATGGGTGTTATTTGTGAGTGTCCCTTCATCAATTTCATCTGGCGATCGCTCATTCTCATCGTCGGGATTAGCCAAAAGTGGAAGAAAAGCAACGCTAATTAAAAAAATCAAATACAAAATTTACATTTTACCCCCCAGGAGTAAGACGGTTCGTACCAAAGGATTAATTTTCTCTCATCTTTTACTAAAAAAAAAAAACTTGCTAGAAAAATGTGACACATTGAGATAAATTAAGTTTTGAAACCGGGGTTTCTTCATTAAATATATTTGATGTTTGAAAGTGTTATGATCTATTATTATAGATAATGAAAGTAAGCTAATACACATGATTTGATTGACTAAATTAATAATTATTAATTAGATAAAAATAATGGAAATAACTCATTTCGTTTGATTGATATGCTTTATTTTACTTCCCCTCTTGTGAAACTTATGGCTAATTTGCGAAGATGGGGATGAATGATGATGATATGATGAAATCGATGAATGGACATTCACAAACATCCATGCCTAGGCCACGATTCGAATCCGGGACCCCTGGCGTCGTATCGTGATGTGCTAACCACTCCGTCACCGGGGCGGCTAACTAATTTGGAATTCAAATATCACCTATCCCTCATCGTCTCCCAACTAATGACAAATGTGTGTGTCACAACGTGGTCGATCTACACCTCAATGTCACACATTCCAGTACCTTCCAGAGTGTACTTCATCATCTCTAAAGTTACTTCATCCAAAAACACACTCGTATGTCCTTTTCATCCCGTTCAAAAATGCTGGATTATGCAGCAAAGACACCAAGGGAAACTAACACGGCAACTTAGAGAAGCATAAAAGTGGGGAAAGAAGGCTGTAGAATACAGAAATATTTTGAGGCAGTCACATTTTATTGTACGCTACATATAAAATAAAATGCATATTTGGGTCTGATTTTTTAAATATTGTCACATTTTTCTTCTCTCTTGTGGAGAGGTGTTCATTTTAAATCAACCTCCCTCACCCTACGGCCTGCCCTCCTTCACCCGCAAAAGTATTCCGGAGTGTGAGGATGTCACCATCCGGATAATGAACACCTCTGGATTATAGATCGACTCCTGCGTTCCACCCCCTCCCCCATCTCCGGAGGATCGTCACTGACAACGTGAAATCACACTGTCATATGCCACATTCGACATACCACTTCCGTTTCTGTACTTGACTTAGTGAGAAGTATTGAGGTTGGCAACAGCCTAATAACGGATTTCTTCCGCATCATGTAGTCCGTTCTATGAAAGTACGCTAATGGAAGAAAAGCGTGTAAATTACATTGGATTATACATTTTAAAATATATTTTCATTAAAGGTTTCTGTTTATGATAATAATACATGGTTATTGTATAAATTACAATCGATCACGTGAACAGGGAGAAAATAGCGCCAGTTTCGAACATGACGACTTCCATGCGAGCAGGAAGGTCTCCCGTGTTTTCAGAGTCGTTCGGAAATACAGCCGTTTGAAAAGTGGCAAGAAGCAGGTTGTGTCGGTGCTATCCTGAGCAAGCAGTGAAGTTGGTGTCCAAGTGTAATTGTGTGTCTCCGTCTTTGTGTTTTCGGTGTGGTGAATGAAAGTAAAACGACCGGTCAAGTTGCGAGTCCCGCGAAAAACAACACGTTGTTGCTCGTATAAACAAGTACACCGATTTTGAGATAAGCTCAATACAACGCGAGGTGCTTTCGTATTCTTTCAATCAGTGAACCGTCCTGTCCACTGTGGGGAAGATGTTGATAGTGATGATTGATGACGATCTCCCCAATTTTAGCAGTCGACGTTAAATCGCCTTTTGTGCCACGTTGAGTTCCTTTTTGGGAAGTAAATTTGACAGACCGTAGTCTGACAGGATGATGTCTAGCACCGAAAATGCCTCAAGTTCAAAAAGGAACTGCTGAATCAAGGTAAGAAAATACATTACTTGCATGAGACGTGCGTAAATAATGTGCTTATTATCGTCGTCTTGTTTTCTACTGCACGAGAAACCGAAAGAAAGATAAACAATGTTTTTTTATTCCCCGGCTTATCTTTGTTTAGCTTCTGCTCAAACTGGCGGTATATTTGTTGCACAAAGGAGAAAACAATACTCTACATGTCAACAATGTTGTGCAATAATTTGGTGGAAGAGGAAGCAATAAAACCAAAAGGCTTGAATTTACTGAAACGAATCTCTCTCTCTCTTGTATAACTTTGACGCTGTCTTACTGAGAGAGGAGGGGGGAAGGGGGATCTGTTAACCCAGTGTCAGATAAATTGAACTTTTGGCGTAGAAAAATATGTTCATTCTTGAAAAAGAACACGTATTTAATCACTTGTAGAAAATTTATTATACTTCAATGTGTAGATTATCAGTTAAAATAAGAATACGTTCTTCCATGTTACGTAAAATTAAAGGTTGCGAGTGAGCACCATTCACGAACAGCTGGCGCGGAGTGATACGTTACTTGAAGTGAGACGGTTGTTTACAGAGGGTCGGAAGGTTCGTGATTCTTACTTTAGTTCGGAAAATGTATTATAATTTTAACAGATAGCGATATGAAGCAACATGCACAAGATAAGTATGCCTTGACCGTTCTTAGAATGTGATTAAAATGAGTAACAGTGGCCATAATAGAGTTTATTTTTGCCATAAGGACATTCCTTCCGCTGACGCCATGCGGAAACTTTCTCTAAACAAAACGCTGCGCCTGCGCTATCGCCTAGAGTGTCCCATAAGTCCGTAAAATAACTGGTTTCACCAGATTCACGAGCCCAGTTATTTTCGTTGAATGCGTTCGTTTCGTTAAGACTTTCGGAACGCAACCATAGTTTGTCATTTTCACTGTTTCTGAAAAGGTACCCTCTAAATAATTTTAAATAAAAAATGAATGCAATCTACTGCTAGAGTTTATGTTTTTCAACTCTTCACTACAATAAAGAACACGAAGTTCCCTCTTTAGTTTTCCCTCTTCTATGAAGGGATAATAAATCTGGGAAGATGCCTCTGTTTAAAGATTGTTCTTTTTCATTATGTCCTCCTAGAGGAAGTTCATGTCGACCACAGAATTTTAAGCAATCGATAATTCTATTTAATATATGCCTATTTTTTCGGACAAATTCATTGTGTCTTGTAATTGACAGCCTATGTCCTTCATCAATTTGTTTTCGAACATCAATCCTGCCAAACTCACTCAAACATAGCGAATGAAAGCCACCAAAACACTACAGAACATCACGCGAGATTGAACGCGACGCAACGGAATTAGCCCCGAATCAGCACTCAAATCCATTGCACTCTCCCCTCCTCTTTCTGCTAGCATGTGACCTTCACTCAGCCTTCACTGTAGCGTACAGCTGACCTCTCAGGAGAAGATCCCTGACGGAAGTGAAGTGACGTAGCAGCAGGTGACTCCACTAGTGTCGGGGGTGTGCACCCTGAGTGAAAAACACATGTGGGCTCGCTGTAACCGGTGCAGCTACGCAAGTCTTTTAGGGTTACCAGAAGTTCTCTTTTACCCGGACCAATCCTGTTTTTCGGGTACTAAAAATGCTCCGGGCGGGTTTTAGAAAAAATCGAAAATATAATATAAGGGGCTATCCACCGGAAGGAAGTGCCTTCGCGCGGACGCCATACTTGTAGCACAACAACTTCCGGTTCGTAGGCTCACAACATGTCGCTAAAGGGAGCTGAGATTGTGTCATGTATGAAAGGAACGAATGGGTGTGTACAAGGAGGATGTAAACTACGATCAGGGCTAAATAATTATTTATATAATATATTTATATATTTAAATATATAATATTTATATGTTATAAAGATTATAATCTTTCACGGATCTCTCTTCATCAATTTCCTAGAGATCTAGGCGCCAAAATTATTGCATTCAAGCTGTCAGGCGTGAAAATTGGAAGCCCATTTAGCAGGAGTAGACTCCAAGGTAATGACAACGGATGTGCAGGAACCCAATAAGTCGGCACCTAAAAAAAATCTCGTTCCGATTGTAACGTTTTTAATACCTTGATATTTGTAAACCTTACATAAACTGAAAATTGACGTAAATACGCTCATGGTTCAATTTTCGGCTATCAGAGGGCGTCGCCCTTGATAGCTCTACCGGTGCTGCCTCTAGTGGCAAACTTGGTACAAGTGGGCTTGCCGTAAATCTCGGCGTACAGTCCCCAGTTACGCTCGATCGCCTGGAACGAAACGGCATCAACCAGTTGGCTGTCTTACATCTTTTCCTCGTCGGCGAGAGACGTACCTACCATGCTGCCTGGTGAATAGAAGCCTACCATTTGTGCCAGTTTTGCGATGGGCCACGCCAAAGAGTATACGGACTACAAATGGAGGTTGGCGTCATATGGTTATAGAGGCTGAGCATTGTTGGTTAGGTACGTAAAAACTCCTCGCTGTGCTTTAGGAACGCAATAACACTGTGCCGTACGTTTATCGTAATTTCACGTTCCCCTTTTTTTAATCAGACATAAAACCTGTTGTTCTTCGCTCTCCCCCCTTATCCCCCTTTTCTGGTGTATTGAACAGACTAAGTGCGCCTATACTGTTTTACACTAAAAGGGAAAAAGAAGGAAAAAAGGGCGCAAACGTGTGCCAACTGAATTAAGTTAAGTTTACTGGAACTTGTGTTCAAAATACTATTCTGATTATAAACGCTTAGTGCACGTATAAATAATCCGTGAGCAGGCGTGCCCCAATTTGATGAACAGACAAGTCGCGTTTCGTCGATCTTGTAGTGCAATCTTTTGCCCCTTAATTTAACGTTTTGGTCTAATGACACAAGGTGCGTCTAATTGAACTTGAATTGCGTAGAAAAACTACGATCCTTCATTGCACCCCTAGTTTACTCGGGACTATTCGTTCCTATTTATCCACTTCCTTTTAACGGTAGCATTAAAATGCCGAAAGAATCAGAATAACAATAATAAAAATGGGATATGACTATATTAAAAGTACATTAGTCTAATAAAAGGAAAACTTATAGTGTATTTCACACATATATGAGAGAGAGGAAATGTATTGGCTAATTTTTGGGTTGTCTATTGTCTATTTGAGTATGTTGTTAAATGCATACACGTGTACGTGCTACGTATCCATAATTAGTGCTTGACTAAATGATAATGATTGAATTAGAGCACGCAGGACGTGCTAGGAATTTACAGCGTGGCCGCACGCTTTGAGAATTGTAGTTTTGCATGTAGTGTTGCTGTTAATGTTGGCACTCTTTTACGAGTCGTCTTGTTTTTGTTCAAGAAATATACGATAATGTGCACAATGTATTTATGTTGTTGATAATTGAGAAATTTAAACAGTATATTTCCGTTGCCTTGAACTCTAGTCTGTAAGCTAATGTACGAAGTATACGTTACGAGTCAAATGGCAATTTGAAATCCAAGAGATCATTGGGGAATAGCAATTATAAAATGAGAGAGGGAATAACGTTAATTTAATTACGAAAACAAACTATTGCAATGGAGAAGGCATAACGTGCTATTCATTGCCAGACCCTTTGACGTTTATATATATATATACACGTGTATTCTCTTACAGGGCCTTTGTCTCGCGCTTCTCGTAGGTTCTGCCTGTAAACTCCCGCATTATCGTGCGAGAAGTGCGACACAAATTTGGAATTTGTAATATATGGTACGGGTCTTAATTTTTTTAGTTGCAGTTGCCGCGCAGCCGCTTCCAAATTAAATACCGCGTGCAACCACAACTTGACCCCACTATATCATCCAG
Source organism: Lepisma saccharinum (assembly GCF_977018435.1). Taxonomy (NCBI): domain Eukaryota; kingdom Metazoa; phylum Arthropoda; class Insecta; order Zygentoma; family Lepismatidae; genus Lepisma; species Lepisma saccharinum. Next base: position 31,714,931 of record NC_139255.1, on the reverse strand, counting down.
ACTTCGGAAAAAATAATAGACAGAATTTAAAAGTAGTTTAAACCCTACATATTTTTTTTGTACTAAATGTCCGAAATTTATTGAAATTAGCAGTTTTTATTCCAAAAATGCAAAATGAATCATCACCCGAGGGTGAAACTGTGTGTATAATTAACATTTTTTTAGTATAGAGTAATGTTGAATATTTTCCGCTCCTATAATCTGCCAATTTAGTCGGGAAATAACATTATTTTTCCCGTTTTGAACGTCAGGACTTCAAAAATATCCCGTCCTGTTTCCTTCCCAACCAAAAATTTTGCGTCCCGCACCCCTTGCACTTCATTAAAGGTAGAAGAGAAATCATTCAAATCTCGATTTTCTCTCTGCTTTAGTGATATGAGCAAAAATATTATTTTTTCCTTCAAAAGATGCTCGGTCATAGTCAGATAGGTTACAAGTTACGTTCTTGAAGTACATACGAACTGTATTAAATTTTTGTGTAACCAGATTTCTCTTGTGTGTGTGTGTGTGTGTGCGTAACCAGAGGATTTTTTTTGTGTAACCAGAAAATTAAGTGCGGGCACTATTATTAATTTTCGTCTTTGCAATGGAAATCTTTTCAACATTGTTAGAGAAGAGGTCCTAGGTTTGAACACCATGGCCAGGCAATGGTGTGTCATTGTGTTTGTCCCATCATTAATTTTTCAAGTTTATTATTCATCTTCATCGTCATGTTTAACACAAATAGCAGAAAACTGACTTAAAATAACAATGGGCATTTTGTATTTATATGTTCAAACGGGAACGAAACCAGCAAGTGTGCATTACCGCATCCCTCTGACTCGCCCTGACTGAAGAAAGAAGAAAAGAAGCTCCCTTTTCCGTTTTTTATATGTCCGTACATCTCGCACTTTTTCACTTAAAACATAAATGTATGCATCCAGAGATTTATATGCTTTAAGCGCTCTCGCTCGTCGCTCTGTAGGAAAAATTACTTTCTATTAAATATGTCGGCTACAAATATCGCAAATGCAACGACGATCAGCAAATGGATCTCATCCTGGAATAATGCCGTATTACTTCCTAGTTTCTCATCCAATTGATATGCAAAGGCCTCTACTTTGCCCTGATATCTCTTATTCTCCTCGTCGTCAAGTGCTTTTATATGATAAATTTCATCCGGTATACAGGCTGTGTCCAAAAGGTACAAAGTACATACTTGAAGTACAGTCTTGACGGAAGTGACGTCACGTAGTGCAGTTCGAAAGCGCCAAGCAAACGAGTGTACAAGACCAGAGGACGCAGCACACGAGTGGTGCACACTTGCGATCTGTGCTTGCTTTTCATTTGTTAAAAAAATGGACGTCTGAAGTCAATCAGCTGCTAGTTGTAGTTCTTCCATTGTGTGGAAATGTAAGTAAACAAGTTTTTAAAATACTATGTAATTTTATTTATTGGTTTTATTCATATATGCGTGGTTTCTTTCTCCTATAGTGAGAAGGTGTTTAAAAGTGAGAAAACAATTTCTTTTCCCGCGATCGTAAACCATGTTGCGGAATGTGTGAAAATTTCTTTCATATTTCTATAATTAATAACGTGCTGTGTTATATAAACTGCACGCCGAGTCATGTGTGTGTTGTTCACGGAAAACAAGAGTGGCACATACAGTCGATGTTTGATAATTTTAGTTTCGAAGCAACTTTTGTTGCATTCCTCACTTGTGTTGGCGCTGCAGTCGAAGTGCAGTTCGAAAGCTTTCCGCTTCCAGGCTTCAAGACCGCACTGCGAGTATGCTCTCGAAGTATGCTCGCTTCAAGTATGGTCTTGCAGCTTTCGGACACAGCCACAGAAGGAGAAGAAAGGCCACAAGTACGCGCTTGAATTACCCGGCCGCCGTCAACCGGAAGTTGTTGTGCTACAGTTCCACAATCGATTGTGTCGTTCGATATGTTTTTGTTTACTCGTGGATAGCCCCTATAGACAGCTGCTTAACTTCAAGATTAGTAAAACAATGTTATTTGTAAACAATTGTTAATATTGTTTCCGTTTTCAATTTCAAGGTAAGGAAATACAACACTATCAGTTGCAAGCCCAAAGAAAATAAACTTTTCTTGCATCAAAGAAAAATTGTTGGACCTTTGCGTCTCTTCTGTTGTCATCGCCGCGCCGCGTGAGGTTTTGATTCCAAAGCATTTGTGATATCTACCGCGGCTCTTGGTGAGCAGCAAGTTTCTGACAATAGGTAAGAATATGCAATTCGCCGTGGCTTACTTTGATTTGAGTTTTATGACAGAATTCAGAAATAAACAGTATTTTTTAACTGCTGTACTCTTACTTGTTACATGGCAGTGGAGAAGTGAAGTTCTGTTGATCAGCGATCTGAACCATGCCAAAATGCAAATGTGTTTTTAGTGAAGTCTTACAAAAACGGTTTCCTGACTTTAGGCCTGGAAGAAAAAAAGTCCGAGGCAGAATGTAAATTTATGTTATTCTTTTAAAGTAAGAGACCAAGCTTCACAACCGTAGAATATTAGGAGCATAGTGAATAAATATTAGAATATTCAAATATTTGCCTACAATGAGGCCTATACGGAGTTATACGGAAAAGGTGTAAAATTATTTTGTGATCTATAAACCCACCAAAACACCAATAATCACAAAACGTGTGTTTGTCTAAAGTTAACAACATTTTGCAATCTAAAAATGCCTTATTTTTTAAAGTTTGTAATCTGGTAACGCTAAAGTCATTGCCGTATATTCTTTTAAAATTCTTTGAAATACAATCTAAATAATGCACAGGAATAGCAATACAAAAGTATTCTGGTCACTGAAAGAAAAACAGCAAACTGTTGCTGCGGACACACGCTCTGCGTGATTGACGCAAATCAACTCCCACGCAATTCGAAAAGCCGTAGCGGAAGGCTTTCTGCTAACCCTAAAATCTGCAAATGGACCGGTCCTTCCTTTCACACCGCTCCCCGTCGTCCCTCGTTTGGAGATCTTCTCGTGAGCGGTGAGCTGTAGGTGGGTGTAGGCCACGCCTTCCTTTGCGACGTGCCCCGGAAAACGATAATTGACATCAATGCCGCTAGGAGCGCTGTCGTCTCCATTGCAACCAGTGATGTGCGTCTACGCGTAAACAACGATAGTCTACATTCTACACGTAGACTATTTTATACACGTAGTTTAGATAATCTATGTAAACAACATGGCGAAAGGTGATAACTTAACAAAGGGCGCCGTGGAATTAAAACAAAATTATACTGCATATCAGTTGCTGATGTGTGAAGAGAACTTTTCATACTCTTTCTTCCAAATTCGAATAATTTCTCACTTAGGAAGAAACCTAATATAGGAAATATCCTAGTGTTTTATGGGGAAAATACTACTCTTGCCTCACGACTGCCATCTGTTGTTCTTTGCATATTATTTATCTTCATCCATAGTTGAAGACAGAAGAGTTTGGTTTGGTTTGAGTTGAGTTGGTGTTTTAAGTCCACTTTATGCACAGTAAGGCTAATCGGGACTGGACCTACAGTTTAAAGTGGGATCCGAACCACTTATGCCTCCACCGGGTATCGAACCCGGAACCCCTTGATTACAAGGCAATGACGCTACCTCTGCGCCATTGAAGACAGAAGAGAAGAAAAATGTTGTTGTAAATAGGATTCTTTTAATTTCTTTAGGAACCAATATAGTTGAAAATGTCCCTTTCCTTTCATGAAAGCCTTGAAAATTAATTTTAATCCACTTTAGATTGTCTACGTAGTCTATGTAAACTACAACCCAATGTAATCTACGCGTAGATTAGTGTAGACAACGCATGTAGACGTAAACTTATAGTCTACGGCACATCACTGATTGCAACAGACGATAAATACACGTGGGTAAAAATCGCCTTTGTGAATGTGTGATAGTTATGCGTTATGGTGATTGATAATTACGTGAATACGTCCGTTTTTCTTTAAGGGCTAAGCCCCGGAAGCCCCAAGGGACGAGACGCCACTCAGGGGCGGCGCGTGCCTTTTCAGGCAGGCAGGGCACCTTTTTATTTTTGGGTGGGGAAGGGGGGGCAGTTAACCTCTATATTCCTCTAAGGTTTTTGAGAGTAGTTCCTTGACATGGAGTAAGTAAATTGTTCGAACAATGGGTCACTATTTGGATTAAAATATAACATTCTGATCAAGATATCTCTCCAAAGAGCATTAAATACTCACTACCGTATTGAGACACACTTTTACTGAGTGTGTGAACCTCGAAAGGTTCGGGGATCAAACCTGGAGCCTTTTAGATTAAAGTAATTATTCTATTGGGGGTTAGCGGTAGCTCGTAAGCTCTCGCTTGGCTGCATCTGCATACTGCAGGAGGTACCAGAATAAACTTAAATATATAAAACCCTTTATAAAATGGCAACTCTCATGATTCGGGTTACTATGACCTTAAGTCTGCATTGGCAAAGGATGGCATTAGAAAAGCATATTACCTGTCTCTCTTTAGAATCGTGGACCGAAGAGTTTCTATAGTAACTGTCACTTGCTTGCTGAAGTTCGCCTCTCAAATTCTCACTCAGCTTCGCTGCACTCCACTTCCAAACAAGTTTCTGAAAGTCCGCATCCAGCCTCAATCTCCTTCAAAATCAAACTCACTCTCCTCTCTCCAATACTCAAAACTCCCTTCTTCTTACTCCTGAACCACTCTCCTGTTCTCTTCAAACCCCAAGACCAACTCTCCTGTCTCTCTCGAGCCAGATCCAACTTGCATTCCTCCTAATCAAAACTCCTCCCCTTTTTCTCTCTCATCAATTTTCCTTTGCAAATATTGGCGAATGCTTTTCGCTGAGCTGGTGCTGAAGTTAACACTTTCCTATACTTCCTGTCAGGCTGCTTAGCTAAACGTAACTCGAAAATGAAAATGAGGGATACGTAACGCTACGTAGGAATACGAAAAATCAGCAACATATGGAACAAATTACATGAATAAAAAAAACTCGAATACTGACGTCCGAACCCTATACTCTTGCAGTAACTAAAGTTTGGGTAGATACTGGAATGATTAGGAAAATGTTACACTGTTAACTCGTTAAATCTGCTATAAAGGGCATGAGAAAGGAAGCAATGTCAAACGTACTTTCAAAAACGACGGTAAAATCTGTGAAATGGTCAGCACCCCTCACTGCTGATAAATAACAAAATAAAATGAAGAAGTGAAGATACTAATTACAAAAATAAGAGAAAATATAATACCTTTCTTTCCATTTATAATGATGGAAGAGCTTCTCCAGTTTCTGCGATTAATATTTTCCTTCGTACGATGAACTGTGATGACAATGATGGTGAATGAAGCCTATATGCATCATCTATCTCCAGGCGAGCGGCTGCTCATCGTCTTTTAATAGAGGGAGGGGGCATGGACTTCGATTCCACTCAAAGTTACTTAGTGCAGAGTAGTTGATTCATTATAATATGTCAAAATTTCACACATTCACACTTTTAACACTGGGGGAGGGGATCTTGCTCCTCATCCTTTCTGCACCTCACCATGCCAATGATGTAAACTAATATTACTGTGTTATGTCTTTGTATAAGAAGTCCATTCTGCGGTTCTTCAAGCATGCAAACTTCTCCATTACTCTTTTGTTGAAGTCAGGAATTGCACGAACAAGTTCTTTTTCAATAGATAGCATGGCCAATGCATTTAATCTCTTCTCTTTCATGGTGTTACGCATAAAAGTTTTAATGCGCTTTAGCGTAGAGAAGCACCTTTCTGATTCCGCAGTGTTCATGGGAGTGGTTACAATAACACGTAACAGCTTCACAATTTCAGCATATACCCTTTCTAAGTTGTTATGAAGGAAAAACTGAAGGAGGGAGGTTGCTCCACCACTGATTCTGAAATCTTTTCTCGTGTACAACGTAGTTAGTTCAGTTTTCAGCCGTGGCTTATTTAGAAAGGGGTATGCATCAACAGCAGCGTTTACCTCACATTCAGGAAATTTTAGGTCATATGTCTCAAACTTATTTGAGCTAAAAAGTGTTGAAGCCACAAGATGCCCTGTGAATGAGAAGCGCTCACGGGCTTGCGTTGTTATGGTATCGCAAACTTCTAGGGATGCCGCTAGCTTCCCTGTTGCCGAGTTCGATTCACGGCGGCGTTTTGGATCACTTCCTTCCTCGGATGAACGTTCTCTTCCGGATATGTCATTTCTCACGTCCGTGACTGCATTTTCGAATTTATTTATAGCAGCATGCACTTGTACTGGGTCCGTGTTCGTTTTCTGAACTTCGGCGTACAAGTGGTCAACATGCGGCATGATTTTGTGAAAGAGTGATAGCCAATACATAAAGGTGTTGTTTTTCAATTGATAACATAGACCAGCTGCCTCTCGAATTGTCACACCGTCGAATTCGGCACTGTGTTCTATTTTCTCAAGACATTAAATAATTTCCGTCCTGTATTCAAATATTGTGTTCACCAGTCTGCTATTGAAATTCCACAGCGTAGGAATTGCCCTGGACAACCGCTTTGATGCAACTGATTCTAAAGCAGCAATTCTCTGAGGTGACCTCGAAAAGAATGATGCAAAGCCAGTAAGATGCATGAAAAATGTCCTGACCCCACTTATATGCAGAGTAGCCTGTTGCATGGTGAGATTTAATTGATGGGCATAGCAATGAATAAAATATGCATATTCTAATGCTTCCTAATAAGTATTTGAACACCTGCATGTTGCCCACTCATTACAGCTGCCCCATCGAAGCACTGAGCAATTAATTTATAGGGCTTATCTTTTAAGAGGGGGGCAAAGGCTAAATGGGATTTCTCGACCTTGAGTCAAAAACCCTGATGGAACTGATATGCAACCTATATCCAAACACCATACGTTTGGTGCAGTGAATTTCGGTGAAGTCCGGAGGGCTCATTTAGTCAAATCCACTCTCCTCACCTCCTCGTTGGGGCCCCCTGGGATCTTTAAAGATGCGAAAGAGAGAGTGGTGTGCGGAAAGCAACGGGAAGCTACCGCATATATCTTTTCCCTAGAAAAACTGCAATCATGATGAGTCATTCCAAGGCAAAATATTCCGGACGTAAACTAGCCCCCCATTCGGATGTCCGGGAGGGGGATGTCTGGGAAGGACACGTTATGACAAAGGACACTGATGGGGAAAAGAGAAGCAAACAGAAGGTAAGATTAAGGATTGGAACGTGGAATGTCAGAACCCTGTTACAGTCGGGAAAGCTGTATAACTTAAAGGCAGAAATGAGAAGAAACAAAGTAGATGTTATGGGAATATCAGAAGTGAGGTGGGAACAAAATGGTGAAATAGTGAGTGATGAGTTCAAGATGTTTTATTCTGGAGGTGATCAACAAGGAAACCGTGGTGTGGGAATAGTGCTAGGACCACGTGTGAAACATAAAGTTATAGCAGTGCGTTATGTGGATGACAGGATTATAATGGTGAAACTTCAAGGAAAGAAGAAAGACTTAGTGTTAATTCAAGTGTATATGCCACATAGTGGGTTGTCAGAAGAAGAAGTGGAGGAAAACTATGAGAAGATAGAGGAATTGATGGAAAAAGAGAGAAAGGGTTCGTGCATTATCGTAATGGGTGATTGGAATGCTGTAGTAGGAGAAATGCAGGATGGAAGTACAGTAGGAAGATATGGATTAGGCGAGAGAAATGAGAGAGGGGAAAGCCTGATAAATTTCTGTAAAAGAAACTCCCTAATTGTTGGAAACACACTGTTCCAACAACATAAGAGAAGGAGGTACACCTGGATATGTCCAAGAGATTGTAAAAGATACCAGATAGATTACATACTGGTACAAGAAAGATTTCGAAATTGTTTGAAAAATGCGAAGACATTGCCAGGAGCTGACATTAATTCAGACCACATCTTGCTAATAGGAGAAATCAATCTTACATTGAAGAAGATAACCCAAAACCAGGTGAGCAAGAAACCCCACTTAGAGAAGCTAAGGGAAGAAGACGAAAGACAAAAATTTGCAGAACATTTCCAAGGAAACTATAATAAGTTTAAAGCTAGTTGTAACAATAAGGATGAGATGTGGGATGGAATAAAAAGCTGCTTACAGAAGGCAGTGGATGAAACAATAGGCTACAGGGAAAGGAAAAGTGCAAAGAAACCATGGATTACTGAAAGTATGCTGGAAAAAATGCAGGAACGGAGAAAATGGAAGAATGTAAATACAGAAGAGGGAAGACATAATTACAAGATACTGAATAACCAGCTAAGAAGAGAAACTGACAGGGCAAAAGAACAATGCATGAAACAAAAATGTGAAGAAATTGAAGAACTGGAAAAAAGAGGAAGGTATGACTTGATGTATCGTGAAGTAAACTGCTTGGGCTTCCAAAAGAAGAAATGGAAAACAATGTGGATGATAGAAGACGAGGAAGGATGTGAAATCACAGACAAAAAAGGAATATCGAATGTGTGGGGAAAGTACGTTGAAGAGCTCTACCAGAAAGAGAATCGCCCAGACAGTCTGAATGTAGAAAATGAAGACGACGTGCCTGACGATGAGAAAGGATACTATATCCTGAATGAAGAATTTGAGCAAGCACTCAAAGAAATGAGGAATGGGAAAGCAACGGGCACTGATGAAATTCCTGTTGAACTTATCAAATGCCTGGGAGATGGAAAGAGAGAAATACTGCACTTATGCAATGAAATCTATGAGAAAGGGGATTGGCCACAAGATTTCACGGAGACTGTTTTGGTACCTCTGCAGAAGAAAAGCAATGCCAGAAAATGTTCTGAGTACAGGACAATCAGTTTGATATCTCACTCGGCAAAAATTCTTTTAAGAATTCTGAACAGACGCCTATACTCGAAGGTCAGTGGCGAGTTAGAGGAAGAACAGTTTGGTTTCAGGAAAGGAAGAGGTACAAGGGATGCAATTGGTTTACTGAGGACCATTGGGGAAAGATATTTAGAGAAAGGAAAGGAGGTGTTTGTAGTATTTGTAGACCTGGAGAAAGCCTTTGATAGAGTGAATTGGGTTAAACTTTTAGAAATTCTGAAGAAAATTGGTGTAGATTGGAAAGAGAGAAGACTTCTAAGCAACTTATACATGAATCAACGAGTTAAAGTGAGAACAGGAGACGAAATGACAGAAGGCTGTGAAATTGGAAGAGGAGTACGACAAGGATGCTGCCTATCGCCTACTTTGTTTAATATTTATTTAGAAGATATAGTGAAAACTTGTTTCCAGGGCACAGGAGGTGTCAAATTAGGAGGAAGAAGAATAAACTGCATAAGATTTGCTGATGACATGGCATTATTCGCTGAGGATGAAATAACCATAAATAGTATGTTAGAAGAGTTAAACAGCAGCTGTGAGCAGTATGGGATGAAGATTAATGTAAAGAAGACAAAGGCAATGGTTATAGGACGGAAACCAAGGAATATTAATGTGAGAGCAAACAGTGAAAGAATCCAGCAAGTGGATAGCTTCAAGTACCTCGGATGCACTATAAGCAGTGACATGAGCTGCAACCAAGAAGTGAAAATGAGAATCGCAATAGCAAAAGAAGCTTTCAATAGAAGAAAAAATGTTTTTTGTGGACCCATGGACATAGGTCTAAGGAAGAGATTAGTGAAATGTTTTGTGTGGAGTGTAGCACTATATGGTGCAGAAACCTGGACGTTGAGAAGAAATGAAGAGAAACGACTCGAAGCTTTTGAAATGTGGACATGGCGAAAAATGGAGCGTGTAAAATGGACGGACAAGGTAAGAAACGAAGCCGTACTGAAAAGAGTTGGTGAAAAAAGATCTATACTGGAGACCATCAAGAAGAGGAAAAGAAACTGGTTAGGACACTGTATAAGAAGAAACTGCCTGCTAAGAGATGCCTTGGAGGGAATGGTTGAAGGAAGAAAAGTCCGTGGAAGAAAGAGATATCAGCTTATGGATGATATTAAATTAACTGGGTCGTATGCTATTACGAAGCGTAAGGCAGAGAACAGGGAAAGCTGGAGACTGCAGTGAAAAACCTGCCAATTAGGCAGAAAACAATGAATGAATGAATGAATCTTTTAAGAACTGACCTATTTCGGATAACAATGTTTCTGCAATATCGTTTGCTCTGGCACGAGCAGGATTAAAAAATCCCCAGAATCGTTCGTAAACTTTTCCAGATCTCTCGTAGCGGAAAATGAGAACAGTTGTAGCTGTGAAGAAGAATCTGTAGTTTCATCAGCCTGAATTGCAACAAAATGAGCATTTTCTATCTGAATGCTTATTTCTTCTTTGTATACTTCCAAAATGCAGTCCAAAATTTCAATTTGAACCGTACTTGAGGTTCCCTTAAATACACTAGCAGACTCAAGATGTTCTTTCAATGATGAATCAAGTTTTGCCGCAAAATTTACAAGGCCAAGAAATATTCCTCTGTTAAGTGAATCTGCAGATTCTTCATGACCTCTCAATGCACATTCAAATACACCGCAAAATTTAATGCAGTCTATAATAGTTGATAAAATTTTCCTGTTCTTGTCAACCATATTATTGTGCCGTTTCACTGCTATTCGATATGATGAGTCCAGTTGTTTAGCAATGCTTACACGACCCAGTAATGCAAGATCCGTACATGCATTAATGTGTAATTTGGAAGATTCTTGGCTTTTTATCTTTTCTGACAAATGTTTCATGTCCTTTATACCTGTACGTGTCCAAACAAAGTCGCCAAGGAAAGCAAAATAAAGCGCTGCGTTTATCGCAACCACAAAGCCACACTTTTCGTTGATACCAGTCCATGTTAAAATTCCGATTTACTTGCTTTCCCTTACATGTTGTTGTATGCTGAATTGAAATATTTGGTCGATGTGGTCCTAGTAGCTTTATCTGCAGTTTCTCTTCCATTGTCAATGAATTGAAAGGCGTAGATATTAAAGTTTCTACATGATTCAATGTCATTTTAGCGTCGCAAAATGTCTTCCAAAAGAATGAAAAGAAATATTCTATATTCACCAAGTATCCACTAATATCAATGACTAACTTGGAAGATGATGCAGCGTTAAGTTCAGTTACAACACTTTACATTGGCCATGTACCCCCCAAAATTTCGTTTATACTTACGAAGATATTCCGCATGTCAAGTTGCTGGAACACAGACACAATCACACAAATAAATAAACACGTACAATAACTATAAACTCGCGAGAAACTAATTATTTCGTAAGCGACCAATACACACAGACGGAACGCAACGCAAACTCACACACTAACTCAAATCCAAATCCGTATTACAATGGGAAGAAAGGGGGATGTTTTTGAAAATACGAGGGACTAGTTTGAGCAATAAAAAGTGTTGTCAACTTTTCAGGTCGCCAGAACAAGCGCGAAGAAAAGCATTCGAGGGATTTTTTTCTATCTTATTGCTGTAGGCTGGAAGAACAAATGAACTGCCTGCCAAGCGTTGGAAACACTGAACGGTGAACGAGGCAAACATGAATGGGCAGGGCACCTCGTTCACTGCCCAGAGACGGCTACGAATTTTGCGCTTTTCCATTGTGAGGGGACCGTCCCTTGCACAGATTAGAAATGTCCCTTGGGTCCCTTGCCTATGCTGTAAATGTTTGGATCAGTCAGTGACGTCACGTCTCCGGGCAGAGCTGAGATTGGACTCTCTCCAACAGGACGGATAAATATATTAACCTCGCACACAGTGGCGAAGCGTCCTATGAGGCCAGGAGGCCGGGCCTACCCACGCCATTACTTTTTTAAAGGTGTATTTACTTATTTCGTCAAAACATATGTAATGCAATGGAAAAGTTTGGAATTTTCATTTATGATAATTACAAAAAAATTCTAACCCTGTCCAGTATACGAACTTTCCACTGAGTGAGGCACATTTGCTGGGGCCTCTTCTCTTCACATTCCGTCCTACCATTACCTTCTCTATCTGAAAGCCTAATGGCTTGCTCCGGTCACATGACTAAGCGTCATCAACTGGAGGCGAGATCGCCGCCATGTTTGATTTGCTTCTTCGGAATCAATGTTGAACCTTTTTAGTGAATATGGGATTGTAATTCAAATTTAAGAACTGTAATTGAGTTTACATGACGTGTAAATATGCTTAAATGTGCAAGAGGTCTGGTGTATAAGTGTTGTGTGCTAAATTGCAGAGGCAATTATGATGAAAAAGGTAAGAGTAACGTTCACATTTCTTCAAGATGTCGTTGAAAATGAGACATGTTTAGGGCAATTCCATGCCATTCGGTCCCTACGAAAAGATACAAGTTAATAACAAAGGTTTTATACTCATAAATAAATAAGAGTAATAGTTCATTATGTAAACATTTCATGTGTCCGGAATAGGAATGCAATATACTCTTAAATGTGTTCATGTTTTATCTCTTGTCAACAATTTTTTTAAATTTACCCTGAATTACAAACGTTGGTTGACGTTAAGATACGTTGTTGCTTATGATTGCAAATTAATTTCAAGATTTAGTCAACGTTTAAAATATACGTTCGTGTCTACACGCAGTTTGTTAGTGTAACTTTTATGCAAGCATTCGATAACATATTCATATTATTTGCACAAATTTTCAGTTTCGAAATATGCTTAATGAAAGAAAGCTATACGACAGGGCAAAGTTGATAGATGTGTACATTTGCATTCTTATTTTAGCTCGCTTTATGCTTCTTTAGGCTAATCGGAGGCTAATGGAAGATATGTTGTGCATTCAAATACGAGGGTGCGATGTGTAACAAGAACTTCGATGAAATATTCGTGTGTAAAATTATCTAAGAATATATTAATATATTACTTATGTTTCAAACACAAATGTTTTCACACAGAATGCATTTTGGTACCTAGCTATGTTAATATGAACTACAAATGTATTAAATTTAATAAAACTGTTTCATATGAACTGCTTTTTATTTTTTGTATTTGTGAAGCTTCGATGTTCGTAACTTTGATTATTAAATCAGGGATAATGTTTATTGTTTCATAATTTTTTAACATTCTTCACGATTTTATTAACAGAGTAAAGACAGTGTGAAGAAATATTCCAAATGTTTATTTCCCAAGTGAACACTAAGATCGAAATATTAATCTGCTTTTTCTTTTCAATGAAAATGTTGGAAACTCTAGTTATTGTCACAGATCTTACTAACTACAATGAAAAGATTCAATTTGTTTATTATCGTTCAATAAGTCAATAGGGTCGAAATTACAATGTGACAAATGATTTACGTTTAGTCTTTATACGCAGAAATGTAACATTGCCCTAGTACCAATAACTTTCGTAATTTTTTGTATTGAGATTGTATAGCTACACAGAATGTCTGCATTATCTGGTTGATTAATTTGGTAAAGTTATAGACAATTTAATTCATTAGGTAACTTGGAAAGTTTGCGGTCAACCTAACATGCGGGGTTTTGATTTAATCATTTGATTTTTACATACAACAGTTCATACAAAAGGGGTTACGAGTTTTACTGTAGCTGACAAATATTCCCAATAATATTTTTCAAATATATACACTGTTTAAATTTTTCCGCCAGGAAGTTTCTAACGGTTTTCAACCCGTTCTTTGTGCTATGCTAGGAATTTTTTGTGGTGGCCATAGTGACTTTCTGAATAAAAATTTTGGTATAAATATTCAATATTCTACTTTTCTCTTCTATCTATATTCGTCGGGAAGGTAAATGTCAAAATTTAACTTCATAAAAGAAATAAATATAGCTTAATTCTCTATGATAAAAATACGACAAGGGGTTTACAGCGTTAAGACGATCGCCTCCAGATGATGACGTCTTGACTGAGCGCTGTGGCCTGAACCTCAAGATGGTCTTGGTCCTACGGTCTTATTTGCGGGAAGTCTAATCTTACGAGTAATGTACGTATGCTTATAACGTGCTCCTGAGGCCGGCCTCGCGGTGTTGCCCACTAGGACGAACAGAATATGAGCAACACTGCATTTCCGCCAGGGTTGGAAATTTGTGGTGTACCAGCATTTTTTATAAACATTAGCCTGTGTTCGTGCAGAGAGACTTCTATTTCATTGTACATTCTCCATATTTTGTACCAAACTTAGGTTTTCCTTCCTTTCATCGACAAGTGTAAGCGAAATTGGAAATTACGGAGTACTGTAGTTCTGACTTCGTTTTCTGGTCAGAGTGCTGATGGTCTTGTCGATTCACCCAACACCGTAGTGTAAACAGAAAGTCTAAAGAACTTATATTTGTAAAGTAAGTCTTCAAACCAAATTACGTAAATTAAAATGATAGTTACGCCTTATATTTACAAAGTAGTTTTACTTTCACTGGAAATAGAATAATTTACTTTTATCGTGAACGGGGATTTCCCCGCTCGTTCCCTCTCTGTGAAAACTTGCCTCCTGCTCAGGACGCTACAAGGGAGCGTGGCTCGGAGCGCGAGGTTCGTGATGGTAGAGCTTTGTTTGTGATTCGTGTCTTGTGCAGCGATCAAATTTATGCAAGAAGTGCCGGACTGAAATGCAAGAACAATCGAGTTCTTAATTGAGTGAAGATGTAATCATCGGTAAGGTAGGACCCACTTTTGGTCTTTCACGTTTCCTTCTTATAACAATCATTTCTAAAATGTTTTCAACTATATTTTCCTTTGCAAGTAGCAGTGGCAAGTGACAGCAAAATATTAAAAAAAAAATATTAAAAGTTGTTGAAACGTTATTTAATGCGTTAACACTGTCGTCGAATAGATATTACAAGCAGACATTTTTTTATGCAGCCGACACAAGCGAAGAGGTAGGCAGTTTCGTTTACCCTGAAGGGATAACAAGAGAAGAGGGCGGGGAATTAGAGTACAATGCAAGGGAAGACTTTTTTTTTTTTTTGGGTTTAGGACAAAGAGTGTTATGGGGTTATTGGGCGGGCCATGTCTGTTTCAGGTCTGGCGGAACAGGCCAGTGTTGTCACATTGGATTGGCAGAAAAGAGCTACATTGCGCCTAAAAATTGGGATTCTATTCTCAAGCAACTACATTTATTATAACCTGTTTATATGTTACATAGTAACCTGTCGTGTTGCCGGGTCCCAAACAAGGATCCTATGTTCTATTATCACGTAAAGGTGTCTACTAACACAAGGGGTAGAACAAACTAGGATGCGAAGTATACACACTGAATGAGAGGTCACCTTTACTTATGTTTTTTCTTGAAAGCCCCGTAGTCGTCATCCTAACACGTTACGAAGTCAGGTGACCTAATTGTGGTCATGTCAATGTTTCCTGATCATCTTTAATTCATTCTCCATACATTCACATCGTCACGATTAGCATAGATCAGAACAAATGAGACGAAAATATTCAAAATTTAAATTATGTTTACTTGCACGTACAGGTGTCAGAAATTCATTTATCTAGAACGCCAAGACTGGAATTAACTACAACCATTCCTTTAGTTAGACAACAGATAACAATGGTGTTTTCCTCGGTGCGAGGAAGTCTTGCTAAAAAAGTAAGTTGGCAGCAATAGAACATACTAAACTGACAGTCGCTGAAAGTGCGGAATTCTGTCGTCTGCTCACGGCACAAACGTCAGCCTGACCCGAAAATTATGGGGTTCTTCTAGCCCTTTTCACTTCAATTGCAAAATAAATAAATAAATTTAGAAAAAAGTGATGGAAGAATTGACAACAGGGCTCGAGCACTATTCGTTGGATTTTCGCGATGTCTCATGATTGGTAGTTCTTTCTGGAGGTGTGTGCATAAATCAGGGGTTGAAAAAATACAAACAAATAAAAAAAACAGAAGTGAACAAAAATCTAGATCGATGACATCTGGTGCGTGGGAGGAGAACGTCTAAGACATAATTATCGTACTGATGGCCGGTAACAACACTGTTGAAAACGTCACGCCACTGGCAAGTAAAGAAGCGGTGTGGAGAGACATTGAACCACTCTCCATGACATAGCCCCCCTCCCTTTCTTTTTACAGATTTAAGCAACATGGAAATTATCGCACTTCTGTGCCTACCCTGCTAGGAACTCTACGCTTCGCCACTGCTCGCACAGGGTGCAAACCCTGTAAGTCTAGTTGCAGCAACGTAGGAGTTGAGGGAAAAAACAAAAATTTTAGTTACGCGTATATGTTGTAAATGTAAATGGCGTCTCTTCAGATGAACTTTTTATGTTAAAATTGTTGTGGGGCAGTGCCCTAGTTGCCCTTTATGTGGCATCGCCACTGACGCCACTGTTTTCCGAAGAGAATTTCAGCCTTCGTGGTAATTTCGTAATGGTTCGTAATTTTATTCAGTGATTTATCCACATACACCAAACCAGTAGCGGCGATTTGAGGGGGGCGTAGGGAAGCAGCTGCCCCTCGCTTTTTTGCCCTGTCCTTGCATCCCCTCCCCCTGCAGTTTTGGCACCTTGCACCCTAGTTTTGGAATCCAATCGCCGCCATTATCCCTAG
Organism: Lepisma saccharinum; assembly: GCF_977018435.1. Classification (NCBI taxonomy): domain Eukaryota; kingdom Metazoa; phylum Arthropoda; class Insecta; order Zygentoma; family Lepismatidae; genus Lepisma; species Lepisma saccharinum. The sequence continues at coordinate 31,698,518 of NC_139255.1, read as the reverse complement.
CACCCACAATATTTCTTCAACACCCACCTAAAATTAAATTTACACTTGTACCCCCTAGATACGAACACCCACTAATGGAGATTTCTGGACAAACTACTCAACCTAAGCTAGCGCGATGCAATGAGCTATTGAAATGCTATTTTCACCTAAGATGAGAGTTTCTCGTCTAAATCGATAATAGAAATGTATTTCGTAAAGATTTTAGATAATGTAGCAAAAGTTTCCGAAAATTTCATTCTTGTGCAGAATTAATATATTAAAGCACAACGGCATATGTCGCTATGGTCTAGAGATAATAATAATAATATATCTTTATTGAGCGGGCGAGGTTCAGCGTACGCTGTTCTCAATAGCACAGTATGACGTCTGACTGCCTCGCAGGACACCCCGGTTCGATTCCCGGCGTGAGTGATCTAACGTCGGAATTTTTCCGCATTTATCCATGCATAAAGTGCCTCTGGAGTTTACCTAGCCTCAAATAAATGGGTACCTTGTGGCAACTCTAGAAGGTAAAGGCGGCTCCAGCGTTGTGTTGATCACATCACCTAAAAAAAGTCCAAATTGACAGTGGACGGACTGTACCTCCACATCCCCCCCTACATGTTCATTCATGGCACGGGGAACTTTACCTTTTTTATAAACAAGGATCACTGAACTTGATGTTATTTGCGTCCTTTCTGGCTACGTAGCAGAGGCGAAGATATAGTACAAGCAATGCAAGCACTGCTTGCATAATTCGAATATCATTTAATGTACTTAATGTTCTAACCGTATTTAGTTTCCATCGCACTCGATTTCGCGAAAAAATGCGGCCGCAAACTCCCTCAGCAGCTCTGTAGCAAGCACCAGCTTCAATGCTTGCAGCCGTTCTGCGGGAAAATAAGGCCTCCGAAGGAGTCACATGGCGAAGAGTGAAATTCTGGTGGAACCCGTCCACAAAGCTTCTACAAAAAGCTGTGCTTTCCGAGCTTGCGTGATTCCCGAAAATAGCCGAGTTCAACCGAAAGCAGAAGGATTCATCTATGGGTACGTTGCCAGCAAAAACTAGTAACGAATATTTGTCTTCATGAACACGTAAACAAGATCGCAAATATAATAATAATTGTTAGTCATAAAATAACTAAAAGAAGTTATTATCACTGTTCTAAATTCCATATATATCATATTATATTACAAATTATTTTAGATTTCGCGAAATGTAAAACGCGTAAAAAAAGTTGACATTGGGAGTTGGGGCAGTGGAATTTCTGCACCCCCGTGAAGAGTTTTCTCAGGGAGGGAGGGAAGATTGGACGGACCTTGGTCCTGCACCCTGCTTCCTGGTCGGTCCAGCTCAAATTACGCCAGAAGTGTTGACCGCTACCAGTGTTTGCAACTGCCAAATTATTTACGCAGTAATTCAAGTGAGCTCTTTCACAAATTTTACAATCAATAAATTGACTGCTTTTGAATAAAACTTGGGGTGAAAATAAAGCTATCTGAGAAAGAACTATCTACTGATATTTGTACATGGCATAGAAGTAAATTGTATACATTCTGCATATTATGAGCACAAGAATATGTTTTAATGATTGATTGATTGATTTGTTGTTTTAAGTCCACTTTATGCACTGTAAGGCTAATCGGGACTGGACCTACAGTTTAAAATGGGATCTGAAACACTTGTGCCTCCACCGGGTATCGAACCCGGAACCCCTTGATTACAAGGCGACGACACTACCACTGCGCCATCGGGGAGGCCCGAATATGTTTTAAGTTCTATTATTATGACGCAAGTGGTGTTCCCAGGGTCTTTTTACGGTCCCCATTTTGTCATCTTTTCCTTCCTTTGACGTTTTTTCTTAGATATACTGGGCCAAAAGGGGGTTATGTCTACCATCCACCCTCCCTTCGCCTCGGGCACGCCATTGAATGACACTTTATTACTTAAATATTAATGTACATACTCGTTCTGCTGAAATGATTCTGATTCCTCCGCCTAATTTTTATCTCCAAACTGATATATCTTTCCTTTGTGACGGATAAAATTAAGGAAATAGGTTGGTATCACTTTCTGTTGTTTCAGAGATTTTCAAAGTGATCTTGTGTGGATGCTTGCATTTGCAGTTGTGGAAAGCGCGTGGGATAGTGTGAGTGTTTGTTGCTTCGTGTTTTGTGCTGTGAATTTATCGGAATGAACGCGTATTTAGGAACGGTTGATGTGAAGTGCGGGTGTATTATTGAGCAATTGAAAATTGCTTCGTTTAGCTCGAGAGAGATAAGTGTTAAAATGAAAATCGTGGAAGGGGGTCGACCAACACCAAGAGTTTGAAATTTATTGTGGTGAGTACATCGTCTATGCATGTGTTTCTTTGCTTTGAAATGAATTTTTTATTGTTTGTGTTTAACTTTTTATTTAGTGTTTAAGTTACTCCAATGCGGTTTTTAGGGTGCCCCAAAATACTAAATTACATCATGCAGCGTAAAATAAACAAATGATTCCCATTTTTTTTTATCTAAATCGGTTTGGTCACCGTTTGACCATATTAAATAATAATGAACAAATAAAGGTACTAATAAGTAAGTAAGAAATTCCGTCTCCCTTTAGTCGTATGCGGAAAGTTCGCATATGCAAAACGTTTAATATCATATGAATAACGTTACCTGGATTTTTTTAAAAAAAGTAAATGTGACGTTTGCGGATCATATGGTTTATTTTTAGTACAGTCACTTTATTACGATATTTTGACAAATCCAGCGACTGGGTAAATGAGGCTATAAACCTTGAATCTTTCCCCTCGGCATGTCGTTGTACTACATGTTTTGTTGTACTGAAACATTGCTTGCCTCCTTCGTAAGACTACGCTTCGCTACTGCTACGTAGATTAGCAATACAGAATTTAGATTCTATATTTTTTAATGTTATTTTTATGGTTATGAGTGTGTGAGGGGTTCGTCTGTTAATAATTAGTAAAGCAACTTGTGTAATGCACAAAATGTATGTATGGTTCAATAGAACAATATTCTGTGGCTATCATTCAACAGAGCGGGTCGGGTTCAGTTTAGAGCCACCCCAATGTTCTCTACTCTTAAAAGTTTATATAATTTTACCATATCAAAGGAAGTCCATCATTAAGTACGATTAAAATAGAAATTGAAACTACATACCGTGTCGCAACAGTTATTTGAGGTCAAGTCTTTCCAAACCAAACAGCTTTACGTTGGACTATTCTTTTATCAGAGTATCCATTTTTCCACTGCCAGTTTCAAGACTGGGGTTCGCTACTATTTCCTTCTAGACCCATATGCACCCATTGATTTGAGGCTGGGTGAGCCCAGAACCGCGTTATGTGGGGAGCAGGCCAGAAAAATTCTGACCATATGTCGAATCGAACCTGGGTCTCCCGCGTGGCAGTCAGACGCCCTATCGATTAGACTATCACGGCTCTAGGCGGGTAAAGTTTGACAATCGATATATTTATACATATAATTTTGGAGGGCCAGAAAGTGTCCCCGCCGAAATTCTGGCCTATGGTTGAGATCTTTCGTGACCATACCGGAAATATATGTATTGTAATTTTGGATTTTTGTAATTTTGGATTTGATAGACCTTTGTATTTATTTAGTTTCTAGTATAAATTCTACTATCATAATTAAAAATAGCATTCTTATGTAGGACAAGAATTATTGCACTAAAAAATCACAAAAACATGTGAGTATTTAAGTTCTACGAGTTTTGGTATATTATCACCCCGTCCTCTTATTCACAGGTTCTTGGGAAATTATTGATGAAATAAGTATGCAGTTTGGTTGAAGTTGGAAATATTCGTTATTCTTATTTCGGAGGAAGTTATTTACGTGACGACAGAGTCGTTGGTTATGCAACAGTTTGATACATGACTCTGGCTGGCTCTAGTCTACAAGTTTGTCTTTTCAATTAAGAAATGTACACAAGATTTTGTAAACATATGTTTATTAGTTCATTGTATTTTCCAAATTTTATTTCTATATAGATTTTTTGCAATTGTTCTCATGTTTCTTATCTGTTGATTTTATTGAAAAATCTACATTTATCTAGTTAATTGATGTAGTTGCGCACTCTGCCATCTGGTGAGCAATTTGACATCAATTCTTTCTCCTTTTGTTTAAAATTTTTCTTCGTATGCAGGCAAGTAAGTTTTATTACAAAGAATATCTGTGGAGCTTTATTGTTTTCAAAAAAGTAATTAACTGAAATTTGTTAAATAGCAATTGACTATCTTTGTTACGTATGTTTTGATAAAATGGCATACGGTTTCTAATTCGTCTCCGGTCGCCCATCTCGTGTTCACTTTAAAATAATATAGGCTAATGGGGATGGGAACTGAAATAACTCGTCCTACAATAACAGACATAGGCGTCCGCCCGCACGAGGGGCAAGAAGGGGCAGTTGCCTCTGCTAATGATCTTACTTAGAAATTTAGTGTAGATGAATCTTATCATTGTTATTAAATAATTTTGTGCTCTTTACATACAAAATTAAATTAAGTATTAAGTAATCAAGTCGACGAAAGTTACAGGTAACTTGGAAGGAGATGGAAGATGTATTACTGCATTTCCTATTAAACTGGACTATCCAACTTCGTTTTCTAGCAAATTTATTGTTAATAACAACCGACGTATTTATTCGTTAGTTGCGTTGCCTGTATGCGTTTGCAGAAAAAAATGACCATGCATTGGAAATCGTTAGCGGCGATTGGGTAACAAAAGCGGGGAAGGGTGGGGTGTGGGGGACAAGAACAGTTTACCCTTTTTTGTAGACATGCATTAAGAGGCCATAGTGCAGGGACAAAAAGTGACAAAAGTGTGGGGGCAACTGCCCCTTCCACGTCCTTTTAAGCGCCGCCACTGTTGGAAATTAATAAATTATGCCTAAGCCGCGCGTCAGGCTAAGTTTGCAGCAGGTTTTATGTATCAATCCGCTCGAGAACTGAGCTCAGAATCTTCCGTGCCAGTCTTGCCTCAACCGCCGAGCTGCTTACATCGTAGACACTGAGAAAATCCACAGTATTGCCAACTGCAGAACGCATCAAAACCCTCATGCATGTCAAGTGGAATGTATTTTTGCTTCTCTTTGTCTCCTGAAACATAAAATTTTAAATGTACTTCCTGCGCATATATTATTTAATAAATATGTCATTACTTAATATAAGAGCGAAATAACTTCTAAAACATGAGAGCATGTGTGTATATTTCGAGCACGCAAAACGAAAAATAAACGGAGATAAAAGTAAACAACGATAGGCCCTCTTGAATTTAATGACAAATTATTGTTTTTGGTTTAGAAAGAAATACATTTATGAGAAACGTGGTTGCTTCGTTCGCAATACATCCGTTACTGTAAGACACACGCATTTCAAGTTATACCACCAAAAAAGCATGATTTGTTATTGGTGATATATACAATCAGGTGCATTGTCTCTCGCTATTACTCTGGTCAATTTATGAATCACTTCACTAAACCAGGATTCAAATCTTGGTCTGTCCATTTCTTGCTGATAATCACCCTTCCCTTTCATTGTGCGGAACAGTAAATATGCGCCTTCAACAAAGCTTTCATTGCCACCAGTGGGTGAAACAATATACCTCCCCCTTCCCCTCATCGTCGGTTTCTTCAGCCCTGGCGGTGGTTTTGCATGGTTGTATCCTTCCATGTTTTATTTCCCCTTCCCTGACCCACCGAGTTGAAGGACGTCTCGTCCAAATAATAAACATGTTTCTTCTCACTGCGATATCTTTTAATACCGCGGAGATTCTTTTGTCGTCAAACAATCGTTTCCTCTTGCTAAACTCAAACTGCAAATCATTCAACACCCGTGATACAATTCGTGCGCACATTGACGGCAAATCACCTCACGCCCTGTTTTACTTTGATCTTGTTGCCGCAAGGAGGATTATACATTTAAAACAACTTGCTTGACTTTGAAGAGCATTTCCCTTCAGATGAAGCCCAAAAAACATTCGGGTAAAACCGCGCGCTGAACAGGAGATTCATAGGGTTAAAATAGTGGGATGTGCAACACTGGTATCACCGATTCCACGCGCTCTGCATCGCATTCAGTCTCGCTCGACTCCCTCTATAGTTTCAGTGTCTCTCCAATGCAATACATATTCCAGTTGGCGAATCTGCGGTTCTAAGTTCGTCTGCACAGTGATTGCAACCAATTAAGTCCATACCTGCTAATGGATGTATTATTTTGTCTGTATATTACAAATTAAATAACTGTTTTCTTGCAAGTATGCAGTTGTGTCGGAATAGAACCCGTCTCAGTGGAACTATATTCTTGCGCGAACGTTTGGATCTACATATGCGAAAACCTGCTGCAAGGTTTTCTTGACGCTTGGCTTAGTTGTTTTGAACCTGCTGTACGACACTATGTTTACATGTAAACTAATCTCTGAACCATAGAGAGGGGGCAACACTGGTGCTACGGAAGTTTGGTTTCTTCTACGAGGGTCACTATTTATATTTTTAGCCTTGGCAAAACTGATTGAAGTTAGGCGCGATTTGACGTTTGCACGGAATCGTCTGGCTTTATTGACCATAACGTACTTCAAATGTTTTGTCAATAGCTTCATTTGTGTTGTTTATGTTGCCTTGGAGATTGCGTGACAACAATAAAATGGAATTAACTCGTGAACATTTTCGTGCGATGATTTTTTACGATTTTCGACGTGGATTATCAAGACAAGAGTGCATCGATCAACTTACTTCCACATTTGGCGATGAAGCCCCATCCTTTGCCACTGTGAAACGCTGGTATAACGAATTTAATCGTGGCCGCCATTCGCTCACCGACGAGATTCGCGAAGGTCGTCCAAAATCAGTTGTTGTTCAAGAAAACATTGATGCTGTGCAAAACCTAATACATGCTGCAAGATCGTCATGTGACATACTGTGAGGTTGAGGCAACCATAGGCATTAGTTCCACCAGCATATATAAAATATTACATGATCATTTAGCTGTGAGAAAGGTATGTTCTCGTTGGATCCCACACAATTTGACAAAAACTCAAAAAGACGCTCGCGTCAATTGGTGCAAACAAATGCTCAATAAATACAATCGTGGTGCTTCAAAAGACGTATATAAGATTGTAACAGGTGACGAATCATGGATATATGCATATGAGCCGGAACGTAAACAGCAGTCGACTGTATGGGTGTTTCAAAATGAACCCAATCCAACAAAAGTTGTTCGCGCTCGAAGCACATCGAAACAAATGGTCGCCTGTTTTTTCGGGAAAACTGGTCATGTGGCAACTGTGCCATTAGAGAAACGTAGAACGGTCAACTCTGAATGGTACACAACAATTTGTTTGCCAGAGGTCTTCGGTCAAATACGGAAAACAAACAAACGCCGTCGTATCATTCTTCATCAAGACAATGCCAGCTGTCACACTTCTCGTCTAAGAACCGACTTTATGAACAGTCAAAAAATCGAATTGATGGGTCATCCGCCATACAGTCCTGATTTGGCACCCAATGACTTCTTCTTGTTCCAGAATGTCAAGAATAAATTGCTTGGACAACGATTTTCGTCGGTGGAAGACGCCGTTGATGCGTTCAAAAACCATATTATGGAGGTGTCTCAAGAAGATTAAAAAAACTGCTTTGACAAATGGTTCGAACGAATGCAAAAGTGTATTGACCATAAAGGAGAATACTTCGAAAAACAATAAAGCAGTTTTCAATGCCAAATTCCTGTTTTTTCATTGTTAGACTCAAAATATAAATAGTGACCCTCGTAATAGCGATTTTCGGCTGGTCCGGACACACACTATATGCGCCCCTGTTCCTTACCCATCAATACAATACAATAGTAAAATGAAATGAGTCTTTTCTTTCTCAGATTGAACTTTCACCAATGCTTCTGCCCCCCCCCCCCCTCAATCAGACTAACTTCGTTGACTGTACTACCGGGGACCAAACCAAACCTTTGACCCAGTGGCGTATGCTAGTTTTAACAAGTGGGTAATCTCCGACCATAGAAATATTATGTTTCCCGTTCTACAGAAGCGACAGTTACGGGTAAAGTGAGGAAAAATGAAATAAGCCGTTAATAAACCAGAAAAAGAAGTGTTATAGTCGTTTTCCAGGATGAATATAGTGACGACTCGAATGGTCTAAGTATGTCTATGGGTCTAAGGGTTTCTGATCAGAGACGTGCTCTAGGGGGGTTAATGGGAGTCATAACACCCCTCTTTGTCCCAGTATTTCTAAACAAAAGAAGGTACATGTCCTTTCGAAAATTTTAGGCACGCCAGTCTTTGTGATATCTTCCATTGTATAGTGTCAGAATGTATTTGGTGTAGAACTAACGTTGCTGGTACACTTTTGAAATTCGTTTTTTGATAAATCAAGGAGCACTGCAGGACAAACAAACGATTTTGTTTCAGGGCCGCAAAGTCTCTATTCTATCTTGAGGTAGCCTGCTGCACATACATTTAGTACAAGCTTGTGTTACTTAATAAGTGATATTTGTTAGGATTTGTTAGTGTTTTAAGTCCACTTTATGCACAGTATGGCTAATCGGGACAGGACCTACAGTTTAATGTAGAATCCGAACCACTATGTACTTCCACCGGGTATCGAACCCGGGACCTCTTGATCCGTAAGTGATATGTTATTGCTTTCTCCAATTTCATCTTTATTTAACTTTAGAACCAAAAAAAAAATAGAAACGAAATTCTAAATTAAAAAAAAAAAAAGCTACGCGCAGCCCCAAAGCTTGAAGCATCGCCTGCACTTCCAGTTTCTATTCTATTTCAACCTATCATTCTAAGTTGTTAAAAAAAAAAGACTGTTAAGATTTATCAAAAATCACAATAAATTGATTTTTGATTAGTTTCTGACTGCCGGGAACAGTGGAGCAGCTTAGTGGCGTACGCAGGATTTCGTCAGGGGGGTTATTTCGAAAACTTTCTACAAATTCACATTACCATTGTTTTATTATACTTTAGTTAATAATAATCATAATTGATTAATTAATTAATAGTTATAATTAATTAATTAGTTTAATTACTACTAATAATACTACTAATGCAGCTGCTGTTTCACTACTATTATTAAGTAGTAGAGATCTACATAAATATATTTAAGAAAGCAATAGAAAAAATTACATTTTTTTGTTTCTGTGTTACAAAACAATTGCCTAGTCAACGGTTATTTGTATGATAGGTGAGACATTTTTAAGTGTGAAGAAAATCCATAAAAACAAGCAAATATATTAATTTTTTTGAAATAATCAAAATATGAAACTCATTCAAGGAGCCGCGGTGGTCAAGTCTGACAACCTCGTAGGAGATCCGGGTTCGATTCCCGGAATTGGTTGGAATTTATCCAGCCTTGTCTCCGCACCCAGCCTCATATCAATGGGTACCTGAGAACAACCCTGGGGATAAAGGCTGCCGGAGCATGGTGCTGATCACATCACCTGCAAAATGGCCTAGATCGAGAATGTGTGGGGCCCACCACACCACTATGTGTGTCTTCATGGCACGGTGCTATATGCACGGGGAAATTTACATTACCCTTACGTATGGAACTCACCTAGGATGATGAAGAAGCGCGAGAATACATGTTTGCTATATTCCACTGAGTCTATGTTTTCGTTCAAAAGTAAGTTTATAGACATTTCAACACATTTATCACTTCTACGTGATTCACAAATCAACATTATTTAATGATGTGGATGTAGAATCAGCATCACTTGAGAGTTCACAAGGGGATGTGAAATCAGTACCGGGAACAGGGGCGCCGACTTGTCAAAATTATTGGGGGGCTCTGATCACTGAAATAAATTAATGAATGACTCACTCTCTCCCTTTTTTAAGATTTGGCCTCAGTGTTCGGAATCTCATAAAAGCTAATGAATATCAAAATGTATTTTCACAGTTCGAATGCAGAATATTAATTGTCCATGGATGGATATGTCACAAGTTTCGTCAACCATAAGAGCAAAATATTCCGACTTTTAATATCTGCTACCACGGAGCGCAAAACAGATCTCCCTAATATATCAATGATCTCGTTCTGAATGTCATGTGAGAGCCATTTGTAGCCCGAACGTCCCATCCACTACCCTAGTTCATGCACATCGTCTTTTGAAACTTTTTTTAGTAAAAATTTTAACAATACTCATAATTACATACTTAGTATATAGTAATAAGTCATGTGTTTTGCTGTCTCTGGTCATAGTCCCCCCAAAGTTGATGGTTTAGCGATCTCAGCCCCCAAAGTAATCTTATTTAAAGTTACGTTCATGTGGCACAATTCAGAGTAAACTTTACAAGAAAAGCAACATAATACATTAGATCCTCTTAAGCAAAATTATTTGGGGGCTCTGCCCCCAAGCCCCATGGAGTCGTCGCCTATGAGGAGGATAATATTCAGTTTTCGAGGGCTCGTACCGTCGAGACGAGGAGTCAAAAAATATATTAAGAAAGGTATTTTTGTATTTATAATGATAAGCCTCTGCATACGTTAATTCTATATTTTTCGAGACTTGAGACTAGAACGAGAATTGCCTCCCAAACCGAGACGGATGTTTATAAATCGAGACGAGACTGTCAATGAGACATTTACAAATAAACACGACACAGACATTTACAACTCTCAACGAAAACGAGACAAAGCTGTCATGTCTCGTCTCGATAGTGGTGAAGTTGTGAACCAACCAATTAATGCGTTCGGGGTAACGATTTTTTTCGCAGTACAAAATTCAAAATATATCGTACCATTTCCATATGGGGTAGTGTTATACACATGGGCGTATATATAGTTCACGTGGGGGCGGGGGGGGGGTGGATGGATCAACTTTTAGTATGATTAGGGTCGCTTTATTTTGTAAGTGAAAATCCAGGACACTGCTGGCCGGAAGCTTGGGAAGCAGGGTTGCTGGACCCGACAAAGTTGTGTGTATGGTTGTCACGAAGTCACGCTAGTATTGATACTTTTCTGTTCATCTTGTGTCACTGCGTTTTTAAAAACCAAATACCTTTAAGATGACTCGAGGGGGGAAAAATAACTGATTTGACAGTCTCAATGCAGTTTCTTATCGCGGAAATTCCGAAACTATCAGGAAATTGCAGACATTTGATCTGCAGTCCCATCTGGTGTGTGGAATTACGTAATTTTCTTCCCATCAGTATCCCGTCCTACGTCTCTAATTTAAGGGAATAAAATAAATCCGAAGATTTTTTTATGAACAAGCGGATGAACAGGTAACTCTGGTAATTTTACTGAACCAGAGATGGGTGGACCCGTTGAACACCCCTTAAATACGCCCTTGGTTATACACATTATTTCCTTCTAATAATAGTACATAAACTAAGTATTAATATGTACTGTGCAACTGATGTAATCTTCTCAGTGTATTTTCTCGTAATTGCCCAAAAATATTTGATCGTAACTTGTGCAACAGAAATGAAACACATACTGAAATTGCTTTATGGAAAATAAAGTAAAATAGGCTTTATAAATAAAGTGAAGAATGTGAAAATTCTTATTTTGCACTACATAGGTTACGGTAAATTTCGATAAATATAAGTTTAAAAAATATGTATTTTTGAAAGTTTGGTCAGCAACCAATTTTGCAAGCAATATTTTTCGCATGGCCTGAGAACAGGCACGCAGCAGAACCCTTTCATTTATCTTGCACGTGAGCACAGGGATATTTCATGGAAGAATGATCATTACAAAGCATAGCTTTTCTTTCCATTATCGCTCCTTCCTCCATTATTTAAATCTGGTAAAACTGCTGCACATGTTCGCTCACGGTGGGTACAGCGCCTCGAAAAATTCGAGGTGCTGTACCGTGGGCTACCCGCAGTAAACTGGACGCTCGAAGCAGACGACGACAAACGAGCTCTCTCTAAATCGTGACGTATTAACATGGTGGGGCGTGTTTTCAGCGCAACGCTAGACTCGCAACTTTGGAAGTCTCGTTTCTACCTTAAACTGGACGCAGAGAAACGCGAGAACTTGCAGGGGTCATTTTTCCAGGGTGTAGTTTCTAAAATTGTTTTAAAAAATTACTAACCATTGTTATAACTGTATCTTTAGTCAAAATGAAAATAAATGTCGGATGAAAGTAGCGTGTGTTCTCCTGAAACGTCACAAAGAAAATCTGTTTTCTTATGCTTGTAATAACCTAAACTACAGGAAAATAATTTGGCATTAATTGTCTCAATATTTTAAAACAAAAACTGATAAAGTCATATATGGTAATTGCAGTGACATACTTGTGTAAAATATTAATCGCATACTTGTGTATAATATTAATCAGTATTTTGAACAACAATTAATTGTTACAAAAATCAAGCATCCCTACTGACATTATTGAGAATTGGCAATAGCATCTGCGATGGTTCACAGCCCTAAGTGTGGCAGATTACTGAGAATTTACATAAGACTGATTTTAATTCTTTATTAAATGTAATGTTACTACTGTACAGGGTAATGTATTTTTAAAGAGGTAAAAATACAAGACAAACTGGATAACAGTGAAAGAAACACCAAATGGCATTCTCCAACAATTCGTCTGTACTTGTCAAGACACCCTCTACAGAAAAGAAGAGATGAACAAAAGCAGCATGCATGCAAAGGAATAGGTCAAAAATAGCTGAACATGCATGGAGTGAATCACATAGAATTCAGTGCAGCAACGTAACAGTTCTACACAAAGAACCAAATTGGAAACTAAGGAAAATCAAGAAGCAGCCTTCGTAGCAATAGTCCAATAGCCCTATGAGTCATCCTAGTATAGAATTTGATCAAATATGGTTCCCCCTCCTAAAAAGTTATAAATAGTGACAAAAATTAGTACAGAATTCTTCAGGACGAAGTGGAGTAGCTGGTTAGAGCTCAGGATTTGTAGTAAAAATACAAGGTCTGTCGTAGGTTCGATTCCCACCACCGGCAAAATAAATTTCACCTGAAGATGAAACAAGACGTGCTCTCTCGAAAGTAATGTTAGAATAAGAATAATTTAAAGCACTAGACAATGGATAATGTCCAATTAATGTTGCTAATTGTCTCAGCTGGTATGATTGAGTAAAGCATTGTGTATCCCACCATGATACAAACTCAAAATAACTATATTTATTAACCTTACATTATAGTTAAGATTGCTTATAGTTATATTTTCATTTCAAGAGATGTTTTTCACGTAACAAACAATTTTAGATTTAAATTTTCCTGTTAACTCATCTCGATTATATCTACATGACAATCTGCACAGCCTCAGTGTCTGATAGATTTGTCTTTATATATTCTTTCTTACCCTACAAAAGCACTAATGTAATAAACATAGAAGGTTGCTTGCTAATTGTAAGACGTTTATTTATCCTATAACGTACAGTTGCACCTGTGATCAGAAAGTTGGAAGTTTGTTCAGTGATGCATTGATGCATTTATCTCATAGGACATGCAATTTTGAAGTTCGTTCAGTGATACATTGATGGATGCATTTTCTCGTAGGACATCTCTCTTCACTCTGAAAGGAAAACTTTAAATTATTTTCAATGCAAAATGCAAGCAGAAAGAAATATTCTCTACTCAAGTATATAGGCTTCTAGTTTCAAGTTATACTGTACAGATCTTGTGTTTATCGTCAGAAACTGCAGGATTTTTAACCAAATTACATGGTGTTCGGTATCTGCTATCTCTTTATCTAGAACCATGTTCTTCTAATTTGTTACACTTTGTGAGAACCTAAAATTTGTTGACTGAAATACTGCAAGATGGAATTTTATTTGAGTGATCAAGCTTCACATACAAAATGCTTGTGTAAACTAAATACTAATTTTACCCTACAAAATAACTGAAGCTTGTTTTGAATTCTTAATCAGCATTGAATGTGACTACTTCTACAGAAATAGTAACAGCATTGAATTGTATTTCTCTGTTCAAATCAATGTGGGGTGAAGGGGGATTTCCCCACAAAATCTTGCACTTAAATATCCCCCATAAAAAATTTCCAGGAGGGATTTTTGTTGTAACAACAATAGAAGCAATTAGTTTTGACTTAAAATATATTTTACTGAAGATATTATTCAAAATACACACAAAGAACTAAGGATAATGGCTGTCTCTGTAAGTGTTCAATGTTTTCTCTCTTTCAAGAATGCAAGACATATACAAATATTAAATCTAGATTTATTAGATTCTTATGTATGTTAATAGAAAGCAGAAAGTAAACAAAATCTCATTCATAATAAAGCAATTACAAATGTTTTGTGATTTATTGACATTTTTTAACAGTTGCTACTTTATACATATATCTCATAGAATATATATTTAACAGTGATTTACTTTTATATGTAACAACATAATCAATATATATATATATATGTATATATATATATATTCTATCACGTAATAATTCATTAAGATCTTCCTCCCCCAACCAGCTTTTAATGACTTTGCAATTTAGTTCAAACTGTTTTACTTTTTTTCAAGAGATACACATTTTCCATGTATACTATACCAAACATTAATTTTTAAAAATAACTTACTTGTGTATGCTGCACTCCTCGATCCTGGATAACTGCATAATTTGCGGAAGATCCCTGTCCTATTTTTTTTTTCCTTTGTTTCCTTTTTTTTTTTTTTTTTTTTTCAAAGGGCCATCTTCCGCGGAACTGGAGTTTCATTATCTATTGGTTTTATCAGCCTTAGATGTTCCCTCCCTGGCTCCTTGAACCTCCCTCCCCAAGACCTAAGTGCCTCCTGGGCCCTTTAAGGCCCAACTTGGCCCTTTAGTACCCTCTGGGCCCTTTCAAGGTTCCCTAGGCCCCTTTGAGGGCCCCTGAAACCCCTTTGAGCCCCCAATCTCCCCTAGGGGGAAAACCAAGCATGCAGAGAAGATCCTGGCCAATGGGGGAGCCCAGGTCGGAGGGGGACGTGGGGTACCTCCATGCCTTCCACCCTCCTTCCCTCCTAATCCCCCCTCCACGTGGGAATGAGTCCTTCCGAGTTCCCAGGTGACGTGCAAGAGAGGCGTGCCCGGTACCCAACAATCCGTAGTGAGCGCCGAAAGGGACAAGAGAGGCACATACGCACACACAGGCACACACACATACACACAAACACATACATACACAAAAAAAAGTTATTAGCTAATTACGAAGAACTAAGTGGGAATTGGAGGGTGAACTACATTTCTCTTACTTTAACTGTGACTCCAGCTGCCATACAGCAGCCAGAGAACACCCTTACTAGCTATGGGGTCTCCAGTCACCTCTAAGCATCCGGAGACCCCCTTATACTCTATGTGGTGGCTCCAGCCGCCATACAGCAGCCGGAGACCACCCTTATTCACTATGGGTTCTCCAGCCACCTCTAAGCAGCCGGAGACCCCTTTATACTCTATGTGGTGGCTTCAGCCGCCATACAGCAGCCGGAGACCACTCTTACTATCTATGGGGTCTCCAGCCACCTCTAAGCAGCCGGAGACCCCTCTTATACTCCTAAAGTAAGCATAAAAACCCATATTCTACCTCAGAAATAGCGGTAGCACAGAAACTCTCTGGTGTGGAGATAGTTTAGTGTAACAGCATGTTTAGACCCAGCCTCTTCGCCATTCCCACTTGTCACTCGATGCCAGTGCTATCCCTAGCCAAGAAGAGATGCTGGAAACTATCAACGCTGGAGGCCATGGACGCCTGCAGGAGGGCAATACCCATCCAGACTTTGGACTGATATTATCATAATGTTGAAAGCAAAAAATTCCGAGGTTTGAAACAGAGCCAAGGCATGGACATTGACTTATTTTCATAATCACCCATCCATTACGACCAACCATGTTCACCTAAGGATTGTGAAACAATACACAGCCCACGGCACAGTAAAGCCTATCCGCTTGAGATGTTATATGCACATATTTCATAGTCAATGTACACACAATGCGTTAGATTGGGCCTGGTCTACCTTTGTGAATTTAATGACCACTTACTGTGATCAATGACACAAGTACTATACCTGTTCTAGTAAGTATTTACTCTCACCCGTTGGCTCCCTCCACCCCCTCCCCCTCATGCACTACCCAGCACCAACACTGGCAATTTATGGCATCCTTCGATATTTTCATCTTAGTTCTTCGTAATTTACCACATCCTACACACTTTGAATTGCCCTCAATAAGATGAAACTCATTTATAATAATATAAGTCATACTTAAAAATTCGTATATTGCATTTATGTTTAAAATTGCTTAGCATTTTTAAGAATATTTGAGTTATGTGTTAGTGCTGAAGAACATTTTGAAAAACATATGTTTATTACTACTTTATAAAACTGCAAATTCTCGCAGTGTGTTCCTGAAATATACCTCTGCTAAGTGCAAATTTCTCTGTCGCATACTGTGTTTTTTTCTTCTTTGAATAGCAAGCACCCTCAGTGCATGAGCCCTACTCTTCATTCCCCTAGCTTACCCCTCGCTACATGCCCTGAAATAGCATATTTATTGACAACTACGAATATTTTTTACCTTTTGATTGCTATTGGTCTTTCACCATCCTTCCCTTCCTTTACTTGTCGCACCTAACTTAAAAGTTGGAAACTCTGCAGACGCCCATGCCAGAACCTCATGATGATGGATAATGACTAGCGTGTTACCATGTCTAAAACTACTAAACATACGGCAAACCATCTTTTACTTATCCAAAATATTCACGTAACCTAACTTGCAACTCACCTAAACCTATCCTAACAACCCACTCCACTACCTCTTGCTTCATCTGAAATATTACTGTCAATAGTTCCATCTAAAGACAAGTAACTTAATTGTAAAGTATCTTACGAATTTCTCTTGTATCTAGTGATAAGAGCTAAGCATGCACTCAAAATCTTATCTTATCCTTATTTATATTTTTTTCATCTTTTATTCCCTTGCTTTTCTATTTAGGTATCATATATTCACTCTAACACCCTATGCATTTCATTATATAAGTAGTGCACAACCGTGCATTTGTGGATTGTCCAGCACCACGTTTATTACCTATATTTATGTTCTTCCTGTTGAACCTTCCATAATATCCTCATGCTCTTCACCTAACCCTTTCCTATCTTGCTTTTCTTAAATCTATCTATCTAAGCCTACCCGTTGCACAGCTGCATTTTTTAAACTATTTTCCCCATTCACTTACTATCCTCATAAACCTGTCCATACCTTACCTATCATAATGCACTTCCTAGTGTTTGTATCCTAGATGATATATACTAACTTAACTGCAGCATGATCTATCTTGAGGGATTTTCTATTTAGGTATCATATATTCACTCTAACACCCTATGCATTTCATTATATAAGTAGTGCACAACCGTGCATTTGTGGATTGTCCAGCACCACGTTTATTACCTATATTTATGTTCTTCTTGTTGAACCTTCCATAATATCCTCATTCTCTTCACCTAACCCTTTCCTATCTTGCTTTTCTTAAATCTATCTATCTAAGCCTACCCGTTGCACAGCTGCATTTTTTAAACTATTTTCCCCATTCATTTACTATCCTCATAAACCTGTCCATACCTTACCTATCATAATGCACTTCCTAGTGTTTGTATCCTAGATGATATATACTAACTTAACTACAGCATGATCTATCTTGAGGGATTTTCTATTTAGGTATCATATATTCACTCTAACACCCTATGCATTTCATTATATAAGTAGTGCACAACCGTGCATTTGTGGATTGTCCAGCACCACGTTTATTACCTATATTTATGTTCTTCTTGTTGAACCTTCCATAATATCCTCATGCTCTTCACCTAACCCTTTCCTATCTTGCTTTTCTTAAATCTATCTATCTAAGCCTACCCGTTGCACAGCTGCATTTTTTAAACTATTTTCCCCATTCATTTACTATCCTCATAAACCTGTCCATACCTTACCTATCATAATGCACTTCCTAGTGTTTGTATCCTAGATGATATATACTAACTTAACTGCAGCATGATCTATCTTGAGGGATTTTCTATTTAGGTATCATATATTCACTCTAACACCCTATGCATTTCATTATATAAGTAGTGCACAACCGTGCATTTGTGGATTGTCCAGCACCACGTTTATTACCTATATTTATGTTCTTCTTGTTGAACCTTCCATAATATCCTCATGCTCTTCACCTAACCCTTTCCTATCTTGCTTTTCTTAAATCTATCTATCTAAGCCTACCCGTTGCACAGCTGCATTTTTTAAACTATTTTCCCCATTCATTTACTATCCTCATAAACCTGTCCATACCTTCCTATATAATGCACTTCCTAGTGTTTGTATCCTAGATGATATATACTAACTTAACTGCAGCGTGATCTATCTTGGACGATTTTCTTATATTCTGCCTGCTAATAACTTTTAAGAACCCCCCCCGGTTAAAACCAGTGTAAATGTTGGACTAAAACCTAGACACATGTGGGCTGAGGTGTATTAAAGTGCTAATTGCATAACAAAGAGTTTAATTGTTGCATAATGATGAGAATCGATTGCAGAAGTTCTGATGCCATAATGAAGAATGGCTTCAGTACAAAGTCAATAACTGTTGGATTTGAAACTGGACATTCACAAGGGGGGTAATCTAGAGGAAGATTGAAAGCATGGCAACAAGAGGCAAAGAAGGAACATAGATCCAGCCCGATCTCCTTTTCTAAGGGTTTGTTAAGAGAAGTGAATGCCACCTGTTGTGGCAGTGGTTGCATAGCATGCCCGGAAGCTAGGTGTCCTAGGATCAATATCTGGCCAAAGCAGTAACATTTTGTCATTGATCATCCATCCTCGTCGTTCACGATTATCATAGAGGCATGTAAGAGCGACGCAGAACAAAATGCAACCACAGAAAGGTGATAGACAGGTTGCAGGTTCGCATCCTGGATAGGACATGGATGGTTCGTCAGTTCCCCATTCATCCTCATTAATGTAACGAGGTAGAAAAGAGAAGTAAGGAAATGCAACAGTCAGGGACGAGGGAAGTGACATGAAGAAATTATGGTGGATGAGAAAGAGAGGATAGCAACAGCAATAAATGGAAATGAGAATAAGGTCCTGAGTAAAAGGACAGCGGATGTAAGAAATGATATGAAAGTGACTGGTGGACAAACTAACAAAAGAAAAGAAATTTATTTTATATTTAAGTGACATTGAGGCACACACAAGAAAATCTTTGATCTTGAAATCTGTTGATAATAAGTCTGTGATGAAGTAGTTAGCATCACTTTCAAGGAATGAGTTCTAGTATCGAATCTTGAGCAAACATAGATGTTCCAGTGTGTTCTATTAACGTTAATTTCATCACTCCATCTCATTGTTGTGTTCACTTTAGAATTTCTATTCTAGCAGAAATATTAATAAAGTGCCAAGGAAGCAGAACAGCACATACAAAACATAAGAGAGAGGAAGTGTATTAAACGGAGTAGACAAATGAATCGGTCACACAAACAACATTGTAACCTACATGAACCACTTTTTTTTCAGGAGATAAAATGAATTTGTCAAATACGTATTTAATACTACTTTGAAGAACTCTTTAAATCTCTGTTACTGACATCATCATACACTGATCAAAAAAGTACCTTTGTTTTATTTAAGATAGCAGAAAACACAACAAGTAAGTTGAAAGTCAGTTTTAGTGAATAAAGACTGCATTCTCTTTTGAGTCTGTCACTCATATGTACTGTCAATTTTGCATAATGCACGTACACACAGAAACACAACAAAAACAAGCAAAATAGAAACATTTCAGCATCTTATTTTACCCTGAACAGATTTCAAAACATATCAAAGGTAAATTTAATTCAATCTAACTGAAATGTTAAGAGAGCAATATAACTAACTTATTAACCTTCCAGTTTTTCATAGAATGCTATTTATGAATGTGGCTTGTTTCCTCTTGTATATATTAGGGTGTCCACTGTCCCTGAAGGCTTTTCTTTCGTTATTATCCTTTCAATTACATTCGTTTCACACCTTTTGCTCTTATTGACATGTCAGCGATGCTGCACTACAGTCAGACATATTGCGTTCTGTTACATTGTTATTCTTCCAAACATACGCTGAGTGTCACGGAATGTGCTGGTATTTGGGTAGCAAAGTTAGAACAAATATCACTATCGCATTTACCATGCTTATTACTGGGACCTGGGACTTTATGTCCTATAAAACTGTGGAATATGTATCTAATTATGTCATAAAAAGTGAAAAAGAATGGAGAAATAATCCCAGTAAACCAAAAATATGCACAACCTTACTTTCTAATTTCTCATTATATGGAATGGTAGTATCTTCCAGGGAAGATCGACTATGGTGGGGTTTTAAATGAAACCAGAATTCCTTTAACCGAAGAGTGTAGTGGGATTTTTTTTTCAGTATTTTCCCGTGCCCGTACAGGAATGAGAGAACATTTTTCCTCAATCCTCAATAATGTTTTGCATGGCTATCAATTGTCGGTAGGGTAACAAAAAGAAGGGGTGGGTGGGTATTATTGTTGTTCGGTTGTTGGTAAGAAATTACTTTTAATTTCTTCATTCGTAATTTCCTTCCTGCCATAATATAAACTATCCATTGTACTAAATATATAAATTATAAAGTACTGATTATATGTAAGACAATTAAGAAATCGTAAAGAAATAATGTGTTATTACAAGAAAATTGAAGAAATATGTTGTAAAAACGGAAGATGGGTAAAATATGTCAAAAGATGCCTTATCAAGTTCGTCTGTTTCAGCTGATTTTCATCAGAACGTAAGGATCTCACCTCAGTATTCGATCCAATGCCAAATAAAACATATGTTATAACATAAAGTCCCGGGCTCTACTTATTACAATTACACCATTTCAACAAAAAAACATTGATTACATTGTTGTTTGTGAGACCGGTTCAACTGGAGAAAATATGAATATGAATTGAAGTGACAAAAGTGAGAATGATTGGTCCAGTGACTTCTGGTGGGTCACATTCAGTAGCCAGTTGCTTTTAGATGTCTACGGCCTAGGCATGAGCATTGATATTGTTCCCCATCTATTTTATTAACTTCCTATCGTCATGATTAATGAAGAGAGATAGAAAGTCGACATGAAATAACCAAGAGCCACAAAACACTGTGGTCGGGTTGAGTGAGGGACTAACAATCTTACTGCTATAGTGCAGCCATGGGCACAGGTGTTACTTCGGTAGTGAAGTGGGTAGCATAAAATGCTACGATGCCAGGGGTCCAAGGTTTGAATCTCGTTCTGGGCATGGTTGCTCTTTGTGAGTTTCCCTTGATCACATCATCACTCATTCTCATCGTCGTGATTAGTCAAAAGTGCCAGAAATGCTACGTACCATCATTCATCCTCGTATCTATACAAATTCACCATTTGCTCTATCGCAAGAACTCCTAGCATATAATTCCCAACTATCTCCAGCTGTAAATGTAAATGATAATATGCCCTTAATGTTCTTGAGAAGGAACATTCAACACATTGAGTGATACCTTATGTACGTACATAGATGTTCATTACCAGTAACTTGAAATTTATTCGGATACTTTGTACAAGCAAGCCTTTGGAATATTAACTGCACTTTATTTGGAAAGTTATGACCATGAGTAATTGGTAGATGTACTTCCTAAGTATCAAATCATTATTCCGGGGGGAATGTGTATATACAAAACTAGTTCCAGTGAAGGAACTTCCTGTTGTTTGGTAAAGTCAATGTATAATATCTTCATTATGTAAGATTCAGAACTTTTGAAAAACATTGCATGGGCTGAACTCTGAGATTAGTTTCTTAATTTTATGCAATAATTTAAGTATCTTAATTTTATGCAATAATTTATGACATACTTAGGCTGATGATTTGACCTAAAAGGCCTGTTTTCTTCCTTGGACCGAAAATGTAAGCTTTTACGTTCAAAAACCGTTTCCAGCCATTTCTGACAGGAATGCATGAATTTCTTAGTGGCTGGTCTATTCACCTATTTCAGTCATAAGAGCCTATTTCGAAGAGTGTTTTTGAGTTGCTATCAGTCAATGTCAGTGCGTATTTTGTACTTTGTGATGCTTTTTTGCCTGCCAATTGGAAGTTTTTAATGCTTATCATTCTCATTCTGGTTATAAGCCCTTAGCTTCCCTTTCTTTCGTAATAACAACGGATACTGTAACAAATTATTATGAAATGTTTTGATAACACCCAGTCAGTAATTTAAGTTTTGAAAATCTTTTATGTGTATTTTTTTTAAAATTATTGCATGAGGCCCTATAGGCTCATATAAGTTAGCGTAGTAAGGCAAACGGATAGAGGTACAATATCCATTGTTTGGAGAGGTGTTTCAAGAAATTAGAGAAATTTGACTGCCTGAAGAGGTTTAGGTCTAAGAGAGGAATATTACTTGTAAAGGCAAGATTAGTAGATATTGAGTTTGTCGTGCTATCTAAAAGACGTTTATTACTAAGCTGAATTTAGAATGCTATAAGTATGGGAATAAAGGTTTATGTATTCACATGTAAATTGTTGTTTCGATGTGTACAAAGATGTGTCGGTGACTCAAGCAACACTTTCTCCTCATCTTGACCCTCCCCCGCAAAACATAACATAGAAATCTTAACCTGAAAGTGTTCTTCTAGGCTATGTTAGAAAATGCTGAATGCATTTATTTATTGTATGTGCTCTCTATATTCGAGACTGCATTGGTGGAGTGCTTAGAGTAACGCGATGCGATGACAAGTTCGAGTCCTATTAGGGCATGAATGTGTGATTGTATTTGTCTCTCGTTCCAGTCAACGTTGTCACCTTGTAATCAAGGGATCCCGGGTTTGGTACCCACTGGAAGCACATAGTAGGTCTTATCTCACTTTAAAATGTAAGACCAGTTCCAATTAGCCTATCTGTTCATAATAATGGACTTAAAATTCAAACTGAAGCTTTATCATTCATGCTCGTTTTTATATTAACCTACAGAGGTAGAAATGGCCGTACGGCATCTAAACTAGAATGTGGACAGAGACTGCTTTTCCTTGCAACTGGCTGTTCTGATTGTGGCACCATGAGTCACTGGAGGGAGACTGGAGAAAGGGAAAAGGAGATCGAACTGCTTCCAGGCGATAGAGGACCAAGCAGCGTAAAGTGTAGAGGAGTGTAGAGGAGAGAGTCGAGTTTCCATGCAACCACTACATTCCCTGCAACCCTTCCCCTGACACAACTGAGAGGGGAGAGGGGCTGCCTCCCCTGCCTCTCACAAACGCCAACAGAGGAGAATTGTTTACCACCTCAATGACACCCAGGAGCTCCGAGGGATTCATTAGAACGCAGCTCGTCAAAGGGTGGAAGTATGGAGTTTTCACCAACGACTGCTTTGTCAGCAACCCGCTGGTGCCTACGTCCCTCCCGGCCTGGGTTAGGCCCTCCAAGGACCATTCACCCCTCCGCAATGCCGGTTCTCCCCCCTCTGTAACCCTCCCCTGCCCAACCCCTTCCCCCTAAAGCTGAAGAAACCCTTGGAAAACAAACTCCAGTTTTTCTCTTGACCCTGAATAGTCTTTCTAGCGAGGGAGGGAAATTACAACTGAGGACAGAGATCTCACCTATTTTTTGCGCAAATTTTAATGTTTTTTTTTTCTTTCTGGAACCTGAAAGAGAAAATAATGTTCACTTTAAACCCGTTGGTGGGAAATTAACTTAAAAACAATGTAGACTTAGCAGTTTTAATGTATTTTCTCCTAGATGTATATTAATAACATGTAATTTATAGGAGAACTTTCGAAGGAGAGCAGTTCTCGATTTGCATGTCGGCGCTTCCAGTCTTCCTGTGGAGAAAATATATCTATTCACACAGAAAAGTAAATGCATCAGCTGAGACAAAAATGCATAAGGTATATAGCTCAGAGCAATTTTTTTAAGTGCATCATCGAGAATGAAGCAGGAAGATGCATAAAAATGCATCAAGTGATGCATTAAAGTAGACCGACGTAGAAAAAATTCTCATTTGCTCATGTATTGAACTTTGGCATGACCTATACAAATGAGATATAAAAATGCATGATTCTTGGGAAATAGATTTGCTGCATTTATTTTCCTGTGTGTAATGTCGTAGTCCAAGGCACCCATCTCCATGGGATGTGTCCTCTATCCAAACGAAGAATGCTGTCAGGGGAAAGAGACTTTCAAAATACAACTCTGCTGTATCCTTTCCTTGCAACACGACAATTTATTACAATGGTTAGAGGACTTGATGTGCACCCTGTATTTTAGGCAAGTGCATTCGGTTTGAAAGTAAGTATGCCTCCAACTGTGCGATCAATTTGCATGATTGATGCTTATGCCACTTCCATAAAATTGTGTTTGTTTACTTTATTGATGCTTTCCATTTCTTAAAATGAATTGTTTACCTACATAAACTGGATTATAGCAACATGAATAGGGTAGAATAAAATAGAAGAGAACTGAATACAAATGGCTTTATTGAGCAAGCATGTTTCGGTCTCTGTTACAACAAACCCTTGTCAAATACATATTACAGTTGACACTTCCTGAAAATTATTGCTACAGTAGGGAAAAATAGAAAAATAAAACATTTATACTTACGAGGTGATTCAAATGAAAACCTTAAAACTGCAATAAAAATTGTAGGACAGAGTGCATACAGCTCAAATTTACATGAGGTATCAACTTTTATTTACAAAACGATCTCAAAGCGCCAACACGATTCAAAATGCCATATTTGTCATTTTAAAGATGGCGCCTCTACACACTTGCACCAGTGAAGAGGAGTAGGTGGTTTATTGCCCCCTGCCAGCCTAAAACTTACAGAAATGCCTCGGCAAATGAAAATTCCATATATATCTCCACATGCTTACCACAGCAGCAAGTTTACTAACAGGGGAGAAATTCGACAATGGCCTCAGTTCGCAGGCAGATGGGTGGAAAGGCCTTCGCGTTGGCTCATAAGTGACTGCACGTGGACCCCAAAGACTTATTCTTTTTGAGGTATGCAATCAGTAACTCAAAGTTGAATAGAAATGTAGATCAGTAATAGGTCTGTGCTAAAATGCAGTAAACGTGTGTAACCCTACACAAAGAAATCTACTACATAAGAAACAAGAACGAATTAAGGTTTTCATTTGAAGCACCCTCGTATAATGTAGTCAATTGAAGATAAAAGTTCAATTATTGCAGAGATATAACAGAATCTAAGACCAATACCTCATTCCTGTTCATTATAGAAAGACAAAGCCAGGCACTATTGTTTGGACAGTAGATGCTTCTTTAAGTTGATTTTTTGTGTTGCAGGGTGGAGCTCCCCTGGGGTCGTTCCATTCTTTTATCATGGTGACTATGAAAGAATTTCCATAGAGTGTTGTTTTGTGTACAGGAATTGGGAATTGTGTTTTCTGAAGAAGGTTAATTTGTTTTCCGTTCTTCCTGTACGGGGCAATTTGATCATATATATATATATATATATATATATATTTAAGCTGGCAGAGTGGTTAGCACATCGTGCTACGATGCCAGGGGTCCCAGGTTCGAATCCTGGCCTGGGCATGGATGTTTGTGAGTCTCCATTCATCAGTTTCATCATATCATCATTCATCCCCATCTTCGCAAATTAGCCAAAGTGGCACAAGGAGCAAAGTAAAATCAAGCAAATCAAAATGAGAAGGAAAACAAATATATATATATATATATATATATATATATATATATATATATATATATATATATATATATATATATATAAGGTTCATTATTGTTCATAATGCTGTACAGAAAGGACAATGTCAAAAATGTTCTCCTATTTTTAGCATTTAACCAATTAAGTTCCTTTAAGTGTGGGGAAATATGTTCTCTTCTTTTAACATTCAGTATAAATTTTATGGAACTGTTTCGAAGGTTTCGTACATTGTAATTAAGGCTATTGTTGATATTTATAAATACGGGGGAAGCATACTCAATTTTTGGCATTACAAATGTGTTGACCGTGTGAGTTTTAGTTTCTTTGCTTACATATGTTTGAATAGAAAAGTTATTTTAGTTTGGCAACAGAGTTTTTATCTGTGTGTGTGATACGAGATCCCCAATGTAGATTTTTGTCCAATATTATACCGAGGTTGCATTCTGTTTCTACTTTCTGTATTCTCGAATTATTCAGTGTAGGGAGGGGGAGTTTTCTTGAGGTTGGCCACTCTTGTGCCTAGAGTTAAAATGTAAGACTAAGATGAATTCAACTTGAGTGCATTACGTTCAGACCATTTAGATATTGAATTGAGGTCCTGTTGCAATGCACTGTTTCTTAATGGTGTTTGCATATATATTGAAGTGTGACTCGCATAGACATCGGAGATCGAGAGTCACCGGGATGTAGCAAATGATAAAGCGACAGGTTTAATGTTCATAATGACTGTAAAGGGCCCGTCCCGGTCAATGAAGAGATAGATGAGATATAACTAAGTGAAAATTCTCTCTCCACAATTATCATAACTGTCAGCTCTTCAAGATGAGTACTGTCCTAGATGAAACTATCAATCAGTGTCCATTGCCTTGACAGAGTTCGTACTTCGACTTTGACTCACGCTCCTCCGTTATCCCGCACTAAGTGTATCAATGGAAATTTGTATTCAACTGAGAGCAATGTCCTTCCAGAATCCATTTTTTATACTGCTCCCGGACTAGAGGTTATTACTCCTCAAGTCCTCTACCAGTGAGGTGTGGGCCTCCCGATGGCGCAGTGGAAGTGTTGTCATCTTGTAATCAAGGGGTCTCGGGTTCGATACCCAGTGGAGATACATAGTGTGCATTAAGTTGACTTAAAACACCAAATCAATCAAGCAAAATAAACAGGTGAGGTGTACTTTCATCACCTCCCATATAACCTCAGTAAGAAGGCATTAGAAAATGCATCGCATTCCTGGGATAACTAGAGGCAGTTGACGGAAATATCAGGTTAATGCACAGTGTAAAGGGGTCATCAAACGAGCCTCTTCTCTATCTTCACTCATTATACATCATCAATATATATATATATGTGTGTTATCCGCATATTAATGGTATTTGCAATATTTTAGTGCTGCATTAGAAATCTTTGATGTATAGGGAAAAGAGAATAGGTCCTAGAATACTTCCTTGTGGTACTCCTTGTTTGATACCAAGCCATTTAGATATGCACGATTTTTTCTCGTTTACTAATTGTACACATTGTTGCCTGTTTGTTAATCAAGGCTGAAACCATAACAATTCTTTCAATTTCTCTGACAAGAGGTTATGGTTTACGGAGTCGAAGGCCTTGGTATAATCAAGGGTTACCAGGAACGTAACTTGATGCTAAGGAGCTTTAACCTCCATAATGTACATGAAATTAGCCTGAAATTGATGGTCGAATTTTAAGAGTGGCCAGGCAGAAATAATGTGAACCTTCAGTCCCTAATTTTTCCACTATTGAAGGGTGTATATTCTGAGAGGTTGCAAGAACACATATGTTATCAGAGAGACAAAGAACATAAAATGTGTGTACTCACCAACCCTTCATGGATGTCCCTCTCCTGAAGCACAGCTGTCCCATTCTGTCCATGTGTCACTGTGTTGCCTCTGAAAAGTACAATGTAGGACACAAATAACCCATGCTGTCATGTTATTTATTAAGGACTTAAGTTAACCTGGAAGTTTCACAGCAGAGAAGGCTCTCTAGTTGCTATTCACACTGTTAAGAAAAAAAGGATTGGCCACAAACAACAATGGAAAATCTACCCCACATCAACCATGCCAAATATACCGAAGTTTCGGTGCGAGAGATTTGAAATCAGTCACTTCAAAATGCCTCCAATCCATTTCGCTCAAATGCAAGTCGTACCAATTCAGCTAAATACCTCTCAATGTACAGAATTTGGAAGCATATCAGTGGCCTAACTCTCATTCCAAGCTGTAGGTCCAGTCCAGATTGCTTCTCTGTGCGTGATTTTCACGTAACAGCACAGAACTAGACTTTCTGTATGTACCTGTTCTGCCAGAAGACGAGACGAGGCTTGGCACAGTCTCTTCTCATCTCGTTCTCGAGTCTCGAAATAATACACGTAAAAATGTTTAAGATGCTTATTGAAAAGAAAAATATTTGATTAAACATTACAGAACATGTGATGTGTCTAATCCATAAAACAGTTTAGATCTAGGTGAACATTTTCACGAATCTAGTAGGAGAGGAATCTGTCTAGTAGGAGAGGAATCGTGCAGCCAGTCTCAGTCTCATTCCTATATTTAAAAGCTCCTTCTGGTCTCGGTATTGTCCTGGGATTCATCTTATCCGACGTTGATGCTTTTATCTGGTTAAGGGCATGCGAGACAGTCTTCGCCCGGCTTTTCTCTCCAAGTCAGTGTTGCTAACTTAGCTCTCTTGGAGCCAGATCTGCCTCTTTCGTGCACTCGTTTGCCTGTTAATTGGGGCACCTGCCCCCGTGCCTCACTATGATACCATCACTGGTTCTGGCCCACATAGACCAACTTTTGCCATGATTATACATTTTGCACATTACGTGATATTGTTATATTGGCTGCGTTGCCCCATCCCCTCTTACTATATCCCCAGCTACTTTTATTTTATAGTGCAGTGTTGACGTGAAATTGGCATAATATTGTTAGCAGGGAATCCTTTATTTTCGATTTCATACGACCATGAGATTGGTGATGCCACCGGATCTAGATGGTGAAAACTAAGAATAAATTGTCATCAATTTAGAGTTAACGATAATAGCAGTACCCCACCCCTTTGACAACTAACATTACTCTAGGCAGCACTTCCTAATCTAGATTCTTGAAAGTTAGTTTTAATTCCATGTAAGGTAAAATTTAGCTCTTTTATGTGCACCAGTTTTGGCAACACTCCAGGAGGCAAGGAGAAATGCATTGGGCATATGGGAGTATCTTTTGATTTGTTATCTTGGAAATATCAAACTTCCGATGGAATAGAAAATGATATCAACAGGAAGAGGGCAATTTGAAGAAGTGATTGCCCAGCAATCCCAAGCCGTAACTTGATGTTGAAGTTGATTTCCCATAAGGAATACATGGGATTCTGAAAATTCTTATTCGCCATATTTTTTACAGGTCGTATCTAGCTTAATAATTAACTTTGAAAAACACTTCGACCTGCCACGTGTGGAGAAATTCATACTCTCTTGTACCCCCACGTTTTTCTTCAGTAGCATTGCCCATTCTGACGATATTTAAATAAATGCACACATGGTGAGTAACTGTATCTCTTTGCCTTAACTGGTGCTGATGCCATCATGGTTTAACATGGTAACAGAGAGATAGGTGGAGGATACTCTACATAAATTTCCGTCTCCCCCCTCACTGTATATAAGTAGAAAAGAAAGGATTCTCACCTACTGCTTGTACAGTACTCCTCTTGCCAGGTGCCGCTCACTGGATTGGGATTCTCTTCAATCAGACAATTGGCTTCTAAGGAGACATCCTGGAGTCGCTGTTTCCTCAGGCTGTCTTCAATTCTTGAAGCATGCAGAGAATACTTCTGAAAAGAAAGAAAAGTATTCTTTTGGACTGCTCATGTCGTACCACATCTTTTCATTAAGAAATTGAGTAAAGTGTGTAATCGTACTGTTTAGCTGCATCTACAGGATATATCTAATAAATCCATTTTCAAACATTACAGAATATAAATAATACTAATGTGTTTCGTACAGCAATACCTTATGGTATACCAAACTCCCTTCTACATTTTTCACTATTCAAGGCAAGCTTGAACTTTAAAACAACAAAATGACAGATGAGCTACAATTTATTTTATCCAATTTGTGTATGAGCGATTGTGTTACCATTTGAATCTTGACTTACACAACAAACTTACGTTTTGGAAATGGAGCCACTCAGAATATCAATGCATAATTTGATATACAGTTCTGATAAGGTATATTATGCACAATTTTAAACAGCGAAGTTTTGTCACTTCATATTTTCGTGTACTAACTTATGGATAATTTTTAATAAAGATGATCTTTCACTGATCACTAATTCTTATGTCAATACAGCTTAGAATTGTTTAAGTTATATATTTACATTTATTTATATTGTTATATAAATATTACGTACCTCTCTTTTTTTTCTTGTTCATTTCATAATGGCCTTATCTTGTTTAAATTGCAAGAGTTACAATGGCCAATCTGTTATTTATTAACGACAACTTGAATTTATTCTGTACAGTTCTTTAGAACCTTGAGTTCTATGGAAACCGTTTAACTGGCAAGCATTATTACACATCAACAATGCAGTATTCTAAATTGTTTAAATTCGATGTCAAACATTCATGCTAGTCTGCATGGATTGGATTTGTTCCTACCTAGACATAGGCATGACCTAAGGGGCCCGCGGACCTCAACCCCACTCAATAATTTGTCTTATTATTTTATTTATTTATTTCAAACAGTATTTATAGTGTGGTAAACAGAAGGTTCCAAAGTACAGCACTTTTACACATACATTCATATGCAAATATCACAAAGTAAAGGGTAAGAATAAAATACAAAATGTTTGACAAGGAGAAGAAAGATATAAAGATATAAACAGTACTGTAAAATAACACAATCCCTAAGACAAATGTCAAACTACAGAAAACCGAAACAGAACATGTATACATTGAGCCATTCTTGGTAACATTATATCTTCATCATCAACATTGTTCAAGTGGTAGACTGCATATTGAAATCCAAAAACTGTGTGCTTCCTATTCAATGCCTGCCATATTACAGAGACCTAATTGATTAGTCATTTTTCCCGTTATGTAGGCTAAAGGCTCAATAACTAGCCAGGAAAGATTTAATCACATTACTCTTTTAAATATACATAAGAATGGTATGTAGAGTACAACACATAAACTAGTAAATTTTCCATCACCAAATTTGTTCTCTTTGTTCAAGCCTATAAGAGCTTCAAAATCAAACAGATTTGATGCTTTAAATTTTCTCTGTGTGGTTGCTGACGATAGGTCTTCTAGCTTTCTTTTTTGATTAGCTCATAAGTGTTTGGGGTGTTAATACGAGGGTGGTTTGAAAAGTTCTCGGAATGGAATAGAAAGAAACGACTTACAACAGTGATTTTTTTTTTGATTTTTCAATGTAGTCTCCCTGTACACTAATGCACTTGGTCCAGCGATGTTCCAATGCCTTGATCCCATCTCGAAAATTAGATTCCTCCAGGCCTGTGAAATACGTGTCAACTTCGGCTATTAGTTCTTCCTTTGAAGAGAATCTCCGTCCACCGAGGAAACTTTTGAGTTTGGGAAAAAGATGGAAGTCTGAGGGAGCCAAATCAGGTGAATAAGGCAGATGTGGCAACAATTCGTAACCAAGTTCATGAATTTTTGCCATGGCAATAACACTTGTGTGAGGGCGCGCATTGTCCTGATGCAAGATGATTTTCTTTCTTGCCAAACCTGGCCTCTTTTCCCGTATCTTATGCTTTAGTTGGTCGAGGAGATTAGCGTAGTGTTGTCCCGTAATTGTTTGACCAGTGGGAAGATAATCGATCAACAGAATCCCTTTCGCATCCCAAAACACTGACGCCATTACCTTTCCGGCCGACCGTATTGCCTTTGCTTTCTTTGGTGGTGGTGAATCAACATGTTTCCACTGCTTTGCAGTGGCGTAGCGTTATAGTACACCCGTACGCCCGGCGTTCCCAGATTTAATATTTAAAAAATGTGTAAATGCTGTAAATATAAAGTAAATCTTGACTAATTTCATATATGTCTGACCTTCATGGCATTATAATAGCTATTTCTCGTGATCCGCTTGCAACGCTCCACTAACAACACTCGTTCTAGCATTTTTTTTAAATGCCTTTCCTGGCCAGACGCCGAGCAGGTTCGGCGTACAGGACCCTATATTCCTTGCTGCCTTTCTGGAGGGAAAGCTTGAATCTCTAAAGCACGTGCCCAAATACTCTCTCTTACCCCCGCGTATGGAGCAGAGGGCTACGTGATTGGTTCACGTGACCCTTCCTGCCTTCTGAAGCAGACGACAGCGGTAGAATTTCTACCCGGTTCTTCGCGCTCGTGCCACTCGTGCTATGTGTTGCTACAATACGCAATATTGTAACTTGACGTAACTTTACCAAACTGAAATATAGCACTTCTTAATGGCCACTGCATTGTATAATTTATCGCACGAACAGCGATGTGCATTAAAAACTAAAAGATCAACACAGTTTTTGTCAAATATGTTGCTGAAGTCCTCGTGGTAGAAGTTCAGCCTGTGGCTGCTCTACCACTTAATAATAATAATAAAATAATAGTTTTGCGGGTTATTATTTTTTAGTTATTATGTAACTGCTTAATATTGTGTCAATGGAAATGTTTAGCACTCATTTGAAAACTCTTAACATCGAATGGTCTCTGGACAAAATTATTTTAAAATGTTTATCAACATTCTCAAGACGTAATAAACAGTGGTCTGAATTACTAATCGGCACTGTTATGTTAGTAGAGTGTACGATAGTTGGATCATCTGCCCACCTCCGTGTCAGAGTGTTTTGCACAGCGTGCCAAGACGACAGAGGCCCGTGATTCGAATCCCGGGGTGAGCACGGGTATTCTTTGTGAGTGTCCCATCATCAATATCATCATCACTTATATTCATATTCGCGATTAACCAAAAGTGGTAGAAAAGCGAAGTAAAATAAACCAAATCAATCATTAGTTGGATCATTCACAACAATGACGTCTACTGTTGTCCAGAGGCTTGTGATTCAGGTAGGTTTTATAATGATTTGTGTCATGCCGAAAGGTATAAAACACCAGAGTTCAAAACATTTGTTGCATAGTGAGGCATCTAATTTTCTAGCTAAAAACTGCATGGATGATGATGCTTTATTGCAAACCCAGCTGACTTCAGGCAAATAAACAACACCTGTGGCGACTAATTCCATAAGTAAATTATTAACCAAAAAAGGGCCGACCTTTCCTTCGGACTTGGCGTTCCCACCCGAAATGCCCATGCTACGCCACTGTTGCTTTGACTGTTGTTTTGTCTCTGGGGTATAGTAGTGGACCCACGTTTCATCTGTCGTCACAAACCGGCGCAAAAAATCTGTTTGGTTTCTCTTAAAACGAGTCAAACATTGTTCAGAAATGTTCACTCTGATGCGTTTATGGTCCTGTGTTAAAAGTCGCGGCACCCATCTTGCAGATAATTTTCTCATATCCAATTCAACTGTTAAAATGTGATACACCCATTCGGATGACATTCCTATAGCTTCAGCAATTACACGCACTTTCAGTCGGCGATCCTCCATGACCAATTTATGCACTTTTTCAATAATTTCTGGGGTAGTAGCACATTTTGGGCGACCACTACGTGGATCATCTTCTAAGCTGTCCCGACCAAATTTAAACTCGTTTGTTCACTTTGCAACATCGAATCTCGATTTTTTCCATCTTCACAAAGCACTGCACAGGAACAACTACAAAGTGACGTCCGCACCACAGATCTCTACCCAGAACACTGACACGCCACGTGTTTATTAATAAAGGATGGCCTATTACTATGCGGGAACCTCGTTGTCCTAGCACTGACATCTGGTGGTGATTCCAAGAACTTTTCAAACCAGCCTCGTATCTGGGTTTGGAGGCTTAGGCTCCCTAGCTCCTAGGTAACTATTCAAGCAACAAGTAATGGAAGCTTGTTGATTACATATTAGAGCTCTGCCATATAATGTTAACCAGCATATGTTATAAACGACGACAATGCGCCTTCCCGATGGCACAGTGGTAGTGTTGTCGCCTCGTAATCAAGGAGTCCCAGGCTCGATACCTAGTGGAGGCACATAGTGGTTTGGATGCCACTTTAAACTGTAGGTCCTATCCCCATTAGCCTTACTGTGCACAAAGTGGACTTAAAACACCAACTCAAGCAAGTAATAAACAACGACAGTGACAAGCATTTTTAAAAAGCAGCCGAATTTTCTCATTTAACGCCCAACATACTCCCCAAACTTCCCGAGTGAAGACCCAGACTCTCTCGCAAAGTCAGTGCCCTCTTTTACATCCGATACCAGCCAAAACCTCTTTCTCCAGATTCCACAAATGGTCTCACATAATATCGCAACAGTTCGGTGACCATTGCCGTTTATTTCAACGTAATATGCACGAAACAGGATCCTCGAGATTACTTTCATGTCCAGGGTTAAACAGTGTTACGGATCTCTTAGGGAAATGAGCCTTTACTCATTATCTACCGTTTTCCATGCCG
This sequence comes from Lepisma saccharinum, assembly GCF_977018435.1. NCBI lineage: Eukaryota > Metazoa > Arthropoda > Insecta > Zygentoma > Lepismatidae > Lepisma > Lepisma saccharinum. The sequence goes on along the minus strand of NC_139255.1, from coordinate 31,664,271 downwards.
CTCGCAAGACAAGGATCCGGATATATAATGCTAAGAGCAAATGCAGAATGTACCATGGGATGCACAGGTATTGAGAAACATGGGAACGAAGGAAAAAAGAGGGAAGCAACTGTAGAAAGAAGTAGAGAAACAGTGAGTGGGGGAAAAAGTTTAAAGCATTAGAAAATGGAAAATGTCAAATTAACATTGTATGCTCTGTAGGCATTTTGCATAATTTCCAGGATACTTAAATTTTGCAAAAGTGTCAAGTAATTTTTTTTCAAGAGTCCTTGAGATGCCTGAACTCTGGAAAGTATTGACTGGTACCAGTGATTAAATATATACATATTACATATATACAATATTACAGCTTAGCCCTAAATGTTACCTTTTGACCGTTTGCTGCAAAGGTGAAAGAAAGTAACCGTGTGTCAATTTGAATTTCTGTGAAATTTGAATTTTTCATTTTCCCTCATAATGCGTTTAGAATTTCTGGCGCTAATGAAACAACTTTTAATACTCCTCACTTTATTATTATTTTAGCTGTAGAACATAAGATGAAGGTTCCACACAGTACATGTTAAAGTAATTTTAAAATCCCCCAACCTCAGTTGTGGAGTGGTAAGTAAGTACACCACACTACAATGCCAGAGGTCTCGGGTTCGAATCCCAGCCTCGCCATGGGTGTTTGTAAGTGTTCTTTCATCAATGTCATCATCACTCAATCTCATCTTTGCAATTAGCCAAAAGTAGCAGAAGTGCGAAGTAAAATGACCCAAATGAATCATTTTTAAACTTACATTTTTTAGTAATAATAGCAGTCAAAGTATCAGTATTAACTCAACTGTAATTATAATTTTTTAAGAATTTTACAACAACAAAGTTATACTTCTTCCATGAATAACTTACCAGTCATGAGTATTTTAAAACAGAAGTACACTTGGATTTATAGTGGTGATTTTTCTCTTTGCAGTCACAGTTTGGAACACCCACTAGGAAGTATGGAATATTCTTAACAATGCTACTGCCTGAGCATCGGAATTATCCCATGTATGTTGAGATTGTAACGACGGCCAAAGTACAAGATCTGATTGGACTTGTTTGTTGGAAGGTCTCGGAAAAATTCAAATCTTATAAGTTAAAGTATAAGTTTTGTTTATATGTAGGAATAGTTACTCTCTTTTACAGTGATGTACTGTGATGCTGTTGTGGTAGGAATTTTATATGAAGGGCTCGGGTGACATTTTGGTCACTTTTGAGCTACAAAGTAAAATATGCCATCCTTCAATTTTCGACTGAAATTGCCATGTCATACAATTTGCATTGGACTCAGCGAAGCCTTCTGAAGTTGGTAAATATTATACAACACAAAAACAATTTATCTGCAGGATAGCTTGTAATGAGCTTTTATTCTTAATGAACTCGGAAATACCCAAAATGTCGCTTACCATGTTTTACACCCGAGCCGTTCATATATCTTTTGATTGTATTGCAGTTGAAACTTAAGGCATTTATAATAATAGTAATTCTTTACAACATTTGTCCTTAATACTTCTTTTACAATGGACCCCCTTAAGGTATATTTTGGTGTTAAAGACTTTAGCCAGGGCTGAAGTAATTTTGATATCCTAAAGTACATCAAATATTTATTGAAAGTCACTTGTGAAGTGTACTTTATTACAAATGTACATTGTATTTTTTGCAATAATCATTAATTTTTTTGTAATAGTAATAATGACACTGGTCGACATGGGTTTCGATGTCTCGCAGATGACTGTTTGTGAATAATTTCAGCATGCTGAATCCAAAATCGAAATCAATTTTTACCCATCATGTCCAGTTTTGATTGATTGATTGATTGATTTGGTAAGTCCACTTTATGCACATTAAGGCTAATCAGGACTGGACCTACAGTTTAAAGTGGGATCCGAAACACTATGTGCCTCCACCACGTCGTTTTTTTTTTTTCTTCCTGGAAAACAGCAATATATTAACTGCTTTCATTTCACAATAAAATGTGTAGTTCCACTATTTCCCCAATGGACGGCTCTGTTTAGATGGTGGTAAAATATTGATTTTCTAACATACATATCCTTCAATTTTGAACCCTAAAAGGGTAGAATTGTATGCTTTTAATCCACATTCCACCTGCACATGACTGTACGGACTTTGAATACGTAGTTTTATTTTTGAAATCCCTCATGAAAATTTCCTTCACGAAATGGTGGGTTACGTGAAAATAAATCCTGACCTGGGGAAAAAATCGGTCATTTCCATGATCAGAATTCAAAATACTTCCAGAAACACCTATAGATTTGAAAACATCTCAACTTTCTCCTCAAAATGTCGACCAGTGTGACAATAAATGATGACCTATTGCTTAATGGAAAGGCCGATGCTGTATTTCACTCACAAGTCTCATTATATCATGAGTAGGGTTAGGATTTTCATGACAGCATATTTTTTTTTGGTAAGGGTGATGTGTTCCCTAAATATATACAAATTCATATTATGAAAAAACTAATTAAATGAAGGTGCTTTTTAAGGTCATATTTAGGCATGTTTGGCCATTTCTACCTGATGGAGCATATTTTGATATATTTTTGGTCATATTCAGCATATTTTCGGATTTTCAAGGAATATACAGCCATTTTCGAAGTGGATTCATTGTTATTCCCATGTTCACTCAAGTTGTTGAATTTTTTACAATTATACATCAGTTTATTTCCTGAAAAATGGTAAAAAACAGTCTCCTTATCTAATGGAATGAGATCAGAATATGGACTTTGGCCTCATAAAGTGAACTAGAATAGTACGTGAAAATATCTAAGCATGTGTTAAATATTGATGTTTGAAACAGTTCAGTTGTAAGGGCATATTTTTCAAATTATAGTGCATATTTTTTAGGTCATGAAAATCCTCACCCTAATCGTGAGTAATACAGATGGACTGTAGCATATGGGCAATCTTGAAATGTGGATTTTATATTGATAAATTATGTACATATTATAAACAACTTCAAATGTTGATGAAAATATTTTCATGATTTTATCTCTGTGTATGCCGTGTAACACATTTAACCACCGAATTGGTTTATTCATATTGACAGTCCTCAAACATTCGCAACAAATATAAAAGTTTGTAGTACAGTAAAACCTCGTTAATCTGGACTAAAGGGGGGAATAAGTTGACCAGTTTAACAAAAGTCCGGATTAACTGAAATAACCTAAAAGAACAGTAGAAAGTGCATCAAAACTCCGTTTATAGCAAAAAAAAAAAGTTTATTATGGTGTATTTAAAGGGCATAGGTTTTTACGGCCATGTATTATAGTGACCAGAGTTTTACAAGAATATGCCGAGGGTATTCTTGTCAATGCAGCTTCTTCCCGAAAGTCTGCGGGAAACAGAATTTCATCAGTGGTTGACTGCCTTTCCTTTGGGAACTTAATTTCTCCCATGGATGTTGGATGTACGTATTGTTAGCCGTTATGGAGCAATATGACGAATGCTATTGTTGATTTCTAGCCACATTTAAAATGTTGCATTCTGCTTTTTATGCCTGTTTGGATTAAGCGAAGTCCGGCTTATTGGGGTCCAGATTAACAAGATTTTACTGTATTTCTTCAAGCCTTTGTGTACCTTTTGTGGACGCATGTTCCACACCCAGGAGGTCCACAGACTACAAGCTGAGATACACTGCTAAGAAAATTTGAAATCAACATGGGATGATACTCTTTTTTTTCTGTTTATTATTTTATGTGTAGACCTATGGAGAACCAAAACATATGGCATCAAGAATAAATAATGTTTATTTTCAGATGTTCTTATACTTTAGTACTTTAGTATTTAATTTCTTGTGTATCTCTGGAAGCAGATATTCATTTAAGTTATGTTTGTGACTATCTGCTTGTTTTGTGCATGTTGTTGGTCTGTGCTTCTCATTAATGTCATTATTGTATTACCTTTACAGGGAGAGTGTAAATCATTACAACTTGTGCATAGCTGAAGATGATGGGGAGTTTGATTGGGACTTTCCCGGCCTAGATCCTCGAGAAATTGTGGGAAAATTTGACTTCACTTTCTTAGCTCTAGTTGAAGAGAGGGAGGTTGAAATGGCAAAGAAATTTACGCCTATAACAGTTACTGTGTAAGTATGTATTTCAATATATTATACAGGGTTAGCCTAAACGAAATAGACACTTTCAAAGTTTTACAGAAAGAAGTTTTTAATTAATTTTTTTATTTTATTTATTTTACTTCACTTTTTGTGCCAGTTTTGGCTAATTTGCAAAGATGGGGATGAGTGATGATATGATGAAATTGATGAATAGACATCACAAACGTCTATGCCCAAGCCAGGATTCGATCCTGAAACCCCTGCAGTGTGATGTGCTAACCACTCCGCCATGGGGACCGGCAAGAGTTTTAATAATAGGGCTGAAATACATGGTTTGAAGAGTACATCCTGAAGTTTACATTCGTGAGTTACAAGTGTTCTATGTGTGACCCTTTTGTAACATGACATATATCAATGCGATACTCCAGTTCTCCTCTCCCAGGACTTTTCCCCTTGTACAGACAACCAGTTTCCTCAAATGTCTTGCTCCAATCGTAGATTGACTGCCTTGTGGGTGGTTTGTTTACCATGCCGTGTTCTAAAATGACGTTGCACAATAGTAACAGAATTTGCAAATTCAAGCATGCAGATAGCGTTCTCCACCTGGCTAGCAGCCATACTGCTCGACTTACGTCAAGGGTGCTCACGTGATGCTGACGTCACGAAGACAAAACAAAAGAGTGGAGGTCGTAAACTTGAAAACTTTATACAACAGTACTAAATGCTTTCTGATGTAACAAACAAATTTCAATTTATAAACTGTATTTCTTTTAGGCTAACCCTGTATTTGATCATAGTTAAAGTACTTTTAAATGTGTAAAAGTGAATTTCTTTAACATGTGCATTTTTTTTTCTTGTAATTCTGGCCATCTTCCATGACTAAGAAACAGGGCAATATGTTTGAATTCAGCATAAAGCATTGGATTTGTTTTAGGGCTGAGCCAATACCCTTACCGATACCAATACTTGAAAATTGCAAAAATTAAAATTTTATTCAAAATATTGATGAGCATTGGTGCGTAAATTTTCTTCTTCAATTATATGCATCAATTTACCATAGATTATTCATGAATTACATGAGACTATTAAAATATATATTATGTATTCACAAAATTATTTTTTCGTGCAAAAAAAAAAGTTTGATTTTGCATAATTTTCAGGATAATTAGACTCCTCAAATGTGTCGAGAAGCATTTTTGTGGATCCCGTAAAATACTAAAACGCCGGAACAGAAGATAAATTCCAACCGAACTTTCCGATACTGATACATCGGCATCGATTTCAGCTCAGCTCTAGTTTGTATACTTCATCATTCACACTTACCATTGCATCATTGAGTTTTAATATAAAGTCTGAAGTTCCTCACTGACGTGGAAAAATCAGAGACCTTCGTTACAGTCTTCAGAATACTGAAAAAGAAAGAGACTGGATTTTTCACATATTTGTAACTTCTAATTTGATACAACAAGTGTTTGTAATTCAAAAAAATACTTAAAATGCTTTTGTGGCAACTTGAGCCTTTGTTTCCTATTTCCACACTAAAAATATACTGTATCCCCATTTGATGTTATTTTCTAGGGTTCTCCACACAGTTTAAACATCTGGAAATCTCAGGGAATAGGAAAAGTAGTAACGGAAAATCCTGTTGCCTGCTTAAAAAGCACACTGTTGTATTATTTCTCTTAAAGCAGTCATCAGGTTTTTTATTTGGATATGCAAAATGTAAATTGGACCTGCTCTATGTAAATGCACTTGAATTTGATTGGAAGATTTGCTTTTCAACATGGTCCCAAAAAATCATGAGCAAAAAATACAGAAGTTTCTTGAAGCCTCTATTATTTTAAAGATTGGTTAGTTGATTTGGTGTTTCAAGTCCACTTTATTCACAGTAAAGATAATCGGGACTGGACCTACAGTTTAAAGTGGGATCCGAACCACTATGTGCCTGCACCGGATTTTAAAGATTGTTTTGATTCACATGCATATTACATAAGAATTACTGTTGTCAGTGATTTCTATTCACGTGCATATTACATAAGAATTACTGTTGTCATTGATTTCTATCATAACTTTTGTGCTTGTCGTCTTGATTCTTGAAAATGCATTGAATGCTGAAATGTCTATAGCAGTGGTTCTTTTTTGTTTCATGGTGCCCTTAGTATTTCAAGATTTTTCCACGGTGCCCAAGGCAGAATGTAGGCTTATCTAACACTTGCAGTTCTCAGTTTGTGCGGTAAGATTGCTTGCAATAAGTTAAAAAAAATAAACATATTTCAAATTCAAAAACATTTTATGTGTAAAAAGTACTAAAACCATATATAGTCTAACAAGTAAGTGCCATTTCAGTGAAAATATTGGAACACTTGACGGTGCCCCTGTAAGCCAGCCAGGGCACCACAGTGCACACTTTGGGAACCACTGGTCTATAGGTATCTCCTCTGATTTGAAAGAATATTTTAATCATAGTAAACATTTCTAGCCATCAAATCATGGTAGGACTTCATGATCCTCATGTATTTTCAGAGCTCATGTTCTTTATTAGCCTTCCTAGCTCATTTTAACCTTTTCCGAGAATGTTTCAGAGGATGTTCCCATTTCTTCATGACTCATTGGAATGTGTTATTAGAGGTGTAATAGAAAGATTCATCAATACATCGAGGACATTGCAAAACAAAAGCTTTAAGTCTAGGAACCAAGATTATAATTGGAGTTGATGCCAAAACTACCTTCAAAGTTACTGAAGTGTATAAAAAGAACAAGCTGAAGGTGTTTACTAGCTGCAGTTTTTTTTTTTGCATTCAACAACAGAGAAGATATAGTGTAGCTAATGCAATTCTCTGAAGTGCAGGCTGGTGAGATGTGCCAGTTGTTTATATCAAAGCAACCTTTTCAATGTCATCACAATGCTCTCAGCACATGAAATATGACTGAAATATGAGATGATATTGAAAATTTTTGGGCCTGGTGCTATCATCGGGTCAAAAACTCAACTTGGACCTATTGGCTGTCATCGCCGTCTAAGTAGCCCCTTCTGCATGCACACATTGGTCCAAGTGAATCTGCCATTTTTTAAATGTATCCTGAAAAGACATAAGTCAATGCATTCACCCACCTGTGTGAAATTTTGTATACCAAATCCCAAGATAAGCAAGCACTGCCATTTAATGTTACATCGCCAGGCAGCAGTAGTCTCAATAATTCTCAATAGCACCTCGTAAAGTATTGTCAGTTCAAGACATTGTTAGAAAAATGCACCTTGAAAAGGAATTGAATTATCCAAAAGTGATGAAAAGGATTCTTAGTTACAAATGGCGTTAAGATTAAGGCAGTGGTGGCTGGCCAAGTGCAACAAGTGCAGATGTTTTCACCTAATTTTCAAATTAATATTGACATTTTTCATTTTCTTGTTAAATTAAACTATTTCCCAGCAGAATGCACACGATACTACTCAAATAATACGCCGCTCATCGCTAGGCACGTGAAGAGTTCGTTGTAGCATAAACAAACCAAGAGCAGACGCCACCAAGTTACCGAAGACTTTAGCCGGTTGTCATGGCAACGGTGACATCACCTAGCATTGGAATGGAATGGGTGTCGCCATCTAGGTGCAGCAGTTCTTTCGTCGACAGAAAACATTGCATCCAGTGGTTGTGGCAAAATCGTTGCATTCTCGCCAGATCTTGTTCCACGTGTGTGTTTCGCGTTTCCTACCGTGTGTTGTGTTCATGTGTTGAGCTGTGGTTCGTACAATGAACCCAGTAAATGACTTAGTGTGCAATTTGTTGCAGACACCATTTTCCAGATGGACGGATGAAGACAAAAAAGACGTTTTAATTTGTGGGGGCCCACTGACACTTACTATTTGTTTTTCATTGCCTATAAATGTACTTCTTCACCTCTTATTTTAGGCACGAGCTGCTACTGGATTAAGGACAATTTCTCTGAGCCATGTGGCAATATTAATTAAGTTTTAATTTCATCGAATGGTGATGGGTATGAGGAAAGTGATTTTTCAAATAGCAAGGAAGTTTAGTACAAAATTTATGTAGCTGTTTGTGAAATTTATGATGGTAGAAGGAAGTGATAAATCATGGAAGTAAACAAAAATATGATCCAAAGTGTTAAATGTGAAATTGAATGCGTCAAAATCATAACTGTATACATAACATTTTGTGTATTCTGGGAAAAACTGTTTTTAAGTCTTTGAATGCTTATAAAAAGTTATAGTTTGCATTAAATAAAAAATGAAAAATATGCAGTTCACTTGATGGTACATATTTTAATACTATCTCCGTTTTAATGGATATGTTAACTTACACCAAGGCTACATCACCAGAATACAGCACAATCCACCCAAGTCCTGTAGTTCTAATGGCTTTAAGATAAAGTATCTGTGTGTGGTGTCCAGACATCCAAAAGAAGTCGAATACACCATAATGCATTTCCTACACTAATACAGTTGAACCTGAGTTATATGTATGTCAAGGTGAAGAGTAAATAATATGCATAACTGAGAATTAAATCAGATTTAGATACCATGTCATATCATTATTAAAATACTGTAATTGTATCTTGAGGATCAAGATATGCTACAGGCTATTTCTGTCAAAAGTGATAAATTAACGAATCTAAAAGTTAGATACTTAAGTTTTATGTGAATTAACGTCCACTTCCCATATGAATTTTACTTTCTGGTCAAACATGTAACATTTGCTTTTTCTGTTTTCCACAGCCGAACAGTAGCAACTGAAAATGTTCACTGAAGAAACCGTTCTGTTTTTATTATGGAACACAACAAGTGTCAGGTATCGGCATCTTTTTAAAGTGTGTAGTTTCATAATGCGATTGAGTAAAAAAGAAAATGCATATCAGGTTCTTAACAACTGCAGCACATCTTCCTCCTCTGATTTCATGCCTCTCCTTGCCTTCTTCCTTGCAACTTGAGACCGATTGCCGCCATGCCCTCGTATCTTGTTTCATACTTGAAAATCGCCTTGTGTTTTTGTAACTACAAGAAATATATACTTTTGTAGATTGATTACATTCAAATCAACTGCATTTTATGAAAATTAGTATGTATAACCCAGAATTACATATAAACGCATTATGTACAAATAAGGCTCAATTTACACGTTTTTAAATTATATTTTGCCAGGACCTTCAGTTATTTACATGTAAAACAGAATTACGCAGAATTGAGTTACATATAAAGCAGTCTCAACTATATATAACAACAAATGTAATATACATTTGCAAAAGTTACAAACAAAATTATTTCTTGAATAGATTTTGTGAATTACATTTCGAATTATCTTTCCAGGCATTTGCAAGATGGGAAGAGAGAAGTATACGATGCTCCCAGCCATGATGTGACATTTAAAGAAGTACTAGATGTGGTTTTATTGAAGAGAAGAGCTGTTTGAAAAGACAAAGGTAAGAATAGGCATCATGGCACTTATCTGTGAATATTTTAAAAACCAAGTACATAGGTAGGTCATGTTTACATACTGATAATGTGCTGATTCCTCACAATTAAATACAAACTAAAGGTTAAAAGATAGAGTATTGCGTGGTTTTAGTATGTGTATTTTACATTATTTTTTAGAAAGTGTCTTTCCTATACCATTTTAACCTAAATCCTCAACCATCACTTTCTCGACGAGGAACCATGTCAGGTGTCTGAAAACATCATTTCAACCTGAAGAAGGAGGTAGTATAACCTTCGAAACATAGTTTGATAAATCTCATGCTCACAGATGTAAGTTACTGATTTTTAATCTTTTAACCTTTAGTTTGTAGGTCATGTTTGGTATATAGTAGTGAAATGCAGATTTGTGTGTCTTTGTATCATAAGTTATTGGGGCTTTTACAATTTTTTCAGGACAGTAGAACTCTGCAGCACAACAGCCTGATGAGGGAAGAGGCCTGTCAGGGAGCTTTCCGTTGGGTGCTGTGTGGTCAGCACATTTAGTCTCATTATTACAGTTTTCTGGCTTTCAAGGCTGGACTATGCTCCTATTGCTTTCAAGTAGATCCTCAGTTGTTCTCCAGCATCAACATTTTGAGTTTCCACGTGGTTTGATGGATTGAATTTATAATTTTGGGTGCATCGGCACTTAGGCTATTTTCACGTCACATTATACGGGGACCAGCCCCTTCATCATCATCCTTAGCCGTTTCCTGCCTCTGGCTGGGTCGGCATATAAGTCAAGCTTCTCCACTTTTTCCTGGTCTTCCACCACTCCTCTTTTTCCATGGTGTTCCGATCTTGTCCTCTTCTCCTAACACTCTCCACTATCTGTTCTTTCCACCGACATCTTGGTCTCCCCTTTGGCCTTATTCCCACTCCTTGTGCATTGTAAACTCTTACTGGTAGTCTTTATGCATCAATCCTCTTCATGTGTCCGAACCATCTTGTCTGTGCCTGATCTATCCACCCTACAGAGAATTATACTGGCCATAGGTCCAAATGCCAGAGCCTCGTTTGTCTGTAAAACGCAGTCCAATGTGTACTACTTGTAACTGAGAGTTTCCAGTTGCACTAAAGGCAAGAGTGCTAACGATTTGGCTAAGTGGTAGCTCATAATTAAATAGTGTACTTCTGTTATTTTGTAGCCCTCAACTTATCTGGTGTTATTGTTTCAGGACTAAAGTACACTTTGGAAGAGAAGCATGTTCCTGGAGTCTCTCTTAATCTAGATAAAAAATTGTCGGAATTTGATGATTTGGTATTCTGTATGGTTCGTTTGTACAGTAAGTGTCATCTGTGCATTTATTATTAGTGCATGATCTTAATTTCTAAAAAGCTGTAGTATAGTATTTATTTATAAGATGGAATATACAAGAATATGTAGAGCTACAGTCAATCCATTTTCTATAATGGTGGCACAGTTAGTTGGTGAGCGCACAGATCGTGTGCATTTAACTGTAATGAAACTTTTACTTCTTCAGTAAAAATTCCTGTGACATTCAAGACCCTGTATTATAAATCAGAAATTTCAATTCTCCCGTGTACCACAGTTCCTTTCCATTTTTATGTGAACTCCAGAAACAGGCACATATCTAGAAATATATTTCGGGGGAGGGGGGATCCAAACCAAGTTTCTCCAAATAATAATAATGTTTAAATTAAAATAATTATAATAATTCATATATTTTTATTACATGAATAGATAAAAATACTGTATTCATCTAGCTTACATGTAGTTGAAGTTGGCAAAATTTGTAACAGAAAAAAACATCTACCCTGGCAAGGATATTAATGTCAAATGGATAAAGAATTGAATATTTATTGAATGTCAAAAAAGGATGTCAGATCCAGTTGACAAAAAGTAAAGTTCCTGGTAATATTTTATGCATGTTATTATAAGTAGTAATACATTTTGCATAAATCTTTTGTATGTCCTATGATCTCAATATAATCTTGCCTTCCAATAAGTTTGGTGGAAATAAATAACTTTGATTAAACAAGAAGTATATTTTCTTTATTTAATTTTAATTATATTATTATTTCATTATTTAATTTTAGTACTTAGTAAGTCTTTCACTTCCCTAAATATGTCTTTGTCCAGAAACTGTTAATTGTAGGAAATTATCATTGACAATGTACAGTAACACATTTAGATCACAATTTTTCAACTACTTCTTAACCGCTAAGTATTGGATGAATGTAGAATCAGGTCTGTGTAAAATATGAGCTTTTAGATTAAGCAATGGTTGCTTTTTTGTTTATTATTCTGAATTTACAGGTAAACGACATGATTTGCAATGAAAGGTCAAATGTCAGTAATGGAAGCTCCCTTATATCAGTCATATCGAGTTTATATACTAAATAAAGTGAGAGCTAAAACAGAAATACACTTATGTAAGTGAAATTAATTAATATAATAGATTATAATTATAGCCATGCATATATTGTTTTTGATGATAACACGAAATGTGAAATAACACATTGTAATGTTAATTTTTCATGTTTATAAAAGTTGTGAAGTGCATTTTCCTACCCTGTTTTGTCACGAAATGATACAAAATTGCGAAATAGACTCCTAAACACGAAATTTAGAGTTTATTTACGGATGTGACACTTTCTGAAGTTTGAATTATCCTGCGAGTTATGCAATTCACGGGAAATTGTATAATCCTGCTGGAAATATTTGAGAAGCAAGAATGGACCCCTTGGTACAGGAATAAACTTAATACTCTGGTAAGTACATAAATGTGCTATTAGAAGGTGTATGTTTATTTTGGGTAATAAGTGCAGTTTTTAAACCAAATTTAGGATTATATTCACAATTTTAAAACCAAAATATCATTTTATATACTGCTTTTCATCCGATTTTTCACCACTAAAACACCGAAATTTTGCTTTTTTATTTTACCAAAAAATTGTGCCTCTCATTTGAATCTAAACAAAAGGAAGAAATGTTAGTTTCATGTTAACGGTTTGCCTCCTATGACTTTTAGTGAATTTTATAACTTTTTACAATTTTAAACCTTTTTACCAATTTGTCATTGTGTTCCCAGATTAAATATGTTATTGGATTGTTACAATAATGTATGTAGTTAGAGAAGAAGCTACTAATACATTTTTTAAATCTGGCAATTTTATGGTGGTCTAACCTCCATGCATGGAGACATAAGTTCGAGTCCCATGGTGAGTGATCTAAGGTGGGGAATTTTCCCGAGCCTTGCCCCTGCATAAACTGATTCTGGAGTTCATTCAGCCTCTAATACACAGGGAAATAAAGTTGCTTGGAGTATGGTACTGATTACATCACCTTAAAAAAAATAAAAAAGTTGCCGGGATTGTGAAATATGTGGGGCTCCACTTCCCACAGGGAGTCTTACCTTACCTTGTATGGCATCTGATGCTCCATCATACCCAGAACACCATGGCAAAATTATCTCTCTCCAAAGTGAATTTATGTCGTCACTATTTCAGTGTTATAATTATCTCATAAGTAAAGTTGAATGGATGCTAATAAATCAATCAATCAATCAATCAATCAATCAATCAACATGGTGTCCTAAAGTCCTGTACAATCAAACATAACGGAAACCACATAACATAGAGAAGGGTGTTTTTTTGCAAAATGTTCTGCAGCTCAAAAAAAAAAAAAAATTGTACGTCAGTGTACTTCAAGGTGTGCCCTTCTGGTTACCCTCAGGATGTCAAGGCGATATTTCACTTCCACCCATAGGCACCCAGTTTGCATTCAGTTGTGCAGTGTTTCCAGAGTATTCTTAGATTTTTATATGCAGTATGCAAAGCGACGTGGCAACACTGGTGGCTGTTTGGCAAAGTAGCATCCCAACAACAGCACTCCATTCCGACATGTCATATAATTCAGGGAAGTATTTCACCACCTTTGGCTGCTAACAAACCCCACAAGGCAACTAACTAACTCTCTAGCCTTCTTAAACCTGAAGGTTTATGGCTGCAGCAACACAAGCCTTCCATCTGTCCCTACCCTGGGAAAGATCAATCCAATCTTTTTCATACATACAAATTTCATTTAGGTCCATCTCAACGTTATCCCTCCATCTTCGTCTTGGCCTTCCTACAGGTCTCTTACCATCAGGTTTCCCAACAAGAATCCTGTAAACCACAAGATAACTAAGGCCGAATTAAATGACCTAATCAGGGACTTAGAACTTCAAACTTCCCACAAAAAAAGCCAAATTGTTTGCCTTATGGCTGCAACAATGGAATCGTGTGGTGGATGATGAATGTCTTAAAGCAATTGTGCTGTACAACTGTAATGTTCTACCTTCAGTTCCTTTTGTCCATGTAGTTGGTATTAAGTAAACTTATGAAAAAATGAAAAATTATTTCGGTGATGGCGAGTGAACTGCATGCAATGCATTTCGACAAGTGTGTCATGGTTTTCTGGGGCACACGAGAGCAAAGAACTATGAACAACTCATGGAGAATCTTCTGACGTCTTACGAGAAGACTGAGTGGGAATTCAACATTCACAGTATTACTTAATTACATTTTTTTCTTACTGCTTTGCTGTTAGTGGGTTTTACTGTTCAAGGGATCTATTTCAGTAAAGAAAGGGTACTTTGTCCTGTACAACAGAAAACATTCTTGTCGAGAATTCAGTAACCTTTTTTTAAAAAAGTTGCATGCAGGATTTTGTGTGTATGTGTGAGGGGGGGGGCAGTGTTTAAAGTGGAGGAAACACTGAGTTATGCTTTCTCCCAGTTAAGAGAATTATCATAAAACATCACCAGCACTAAGTTAATTTGCATAGACGCTTACTCTGTCTTTCACTGCACCCTCACATCTATGTTTTCATGCTATAATTTGAAAATTTGAATTGTATTGATTCTTCCCAGATATCTCGGGGGGGGGGCAAGTGTCCCCCTGGCCTCCTTTTACCACACTCTTATATTTATCAAGTTTTGCTCACATTGCTTATGATTAATTGCTATATAATATGAATTATGGTTATCTTTAAAATAAGAGCCAGTACATTGCTTATGGCTAATATGAATGAAGACAGTGGATCTTCGAAATTAATAGGATTTAACTATTAAATTGTTCAACGCAGGAGTGCGAAATTTTCTAAATTTCACGTAAGTAGAAAATGAAGTCCAAATTTGTGTTCAGGTCAATTTCAGTGAATAACAGCTACTTTCCTTTCTGTAACGGGAAAAAAGTGAAAATTTGTAGAACAGTGTTATTAGTATCATATGCTACTGTTAACATAAAGGTTTATTCAAAAAGGAGCAATTACAAATTTTTATTGTGGACATATAGTAAAAGATACAAGCATGTGTTACGTGTGACTGGAGAGAATAAGAATCAAAGTTTTAATAAACCATGTAGAATTTCTGTTGCATCCTGCTTGGCAGCGCTGGAGGCAGTGAAAGCAATATGGCGACTCCCCAGGAGTTCTGGGATGCTGGATTGGAAGACGTCGCCATGACCTTGTGCATTGTTAGTGACCACCCATGTGTCCCCACATCACCCGTGTGGTTTTTATTCATAAAAGACCCTGTTTACTTCCTACGTCTACCTGAAAGAGTGTAATTATTTCGGCTGTGAAGTCGAACCATGTGGAACAAAATGGATTATTGTTGTGACGTTTGCCGTATTGCACACGGTGCTCATATTGAGTGAAAAAATGTTGATTTTTACACTCTCTTGTGATGCATAGCACATGTTTGTATCTTTCACCGTGTGTCCACAATAAATATTTGCAATCTGTTCTTTCATTTTTAATAAAACTGTACTTTGTACATATTTCTTATTCGTTACAAAGAACTAAATGTATTACTTCACTTCATTCTAACAGGTATTTCTGGTGAAAAGGTTGAGATAGATCCCATTCAACAAAAAAGTAGGTGCTAAGTTTTGGGCACGGCATAAAGCAGCAACGTACGACATGGATTGTGTGGCTGCTTGTGATCTGACAGACACGAAGTATGCAAAACGTGCTCAGTTCCGTCTGGTGTATCACACCGAGCACAGCTACAAACATCATGATTTTGAGGCTGATAGTGAAATAGCGCATGAAATAGTGCAGAAAGTTAACCACATTCTTGAACTTTGGTCCAGTGCGATTCGTAACGAGTACTTGTCTTTAAGGGAGAGGAAATTGCACAGACGCAGCAGCTTTCACTTGGGGCCCAGATGATTAATAGCGAATATTTTTGATAAGCATATCACAGGGTTTTATAAATTCATATCTGGCTGCATGATTGTGAACAAAAACATTTCTGAAGAATATCTGTGAGTTGCGTTGAAGCAGTTTACATTGAACTACGAGAAAAAGAAGGGAAAAAAAGAGCTGATTTAATCAGTTTTGTAACAGCTTTAATTCTATTTGTAAAAAAAGTCATGTTGTGATTTAAATTATTTATACCAGTGAGCAAAGCTTTAAGAGATACTGTTGTTTTTGTATTAACATAAGGATTGTACATTTTTTATTATTCTTTGTGTGTAATTTTAAGAATGTGAAGTATTTCTAAGATGTTTAAGTATTTCAATAAAAGGTGACATTTATTTAAAGTTATGTATACGTGTCAGAGAAACGCATTTTGTATGTATTGTATTTGTACAGACTTGATAGAAAATAGCAATGAGAGACTGAATCTAGTATTGCAAGAGGAATTCTGCATTAAACTAAATATTTTCTGTCTTGCAAAAAAAAAAAATATATATCGAAAAATGATCTGCCCTATTAACTGTTAAAAAAAATTGGGTATGTGCCTTCAACATTATGTATCTAGTTCATCAAATGTTGGTACACCAGTATTATATTTAAATAAATGAATTTTAAAAATGTGGAATTTTTACTGGATATTTTCTTTTTTGCATATACTTACACCCACATGCACATGCGTAATTACATACAGGGTGTCACCATGTAATTGTGATTATTGGTATGGATGGTGATACTGAGGTACATATACATATGTTTTCTTGCTCTGTGAACATGTGGTCATGCTGCAAAATATGAACTTCTTATTTCTCTACATATTTTTGCATAGTTATGTACGAGGGTTGGGGTGCATAAGTCATGGCAACTATTTTTTTTTCATGAGAATGAAGGACCGGCACAAAAATGTGAAATATACACATGGAAGAGGACACTTTATGGAATTGAACAATGAACAAAGCAGGTCATGTGTGCCAGGGGTTAGTAGGGAAGTGCCAAAAAAATAAATTAATTAAGTTTCGTTCTACATGCATGTATTAGTCACAAGGCTACAGTACAGAGTACCCAGAGTGTGCACAACAAGCTGCCAACAATGTGGGAGAAGGTTTCGGACTGAGAGGAAATTGCCATCACCATGAAACGTGACATATCCCGACTCTCACCTGATGAGGCAGATGGTATTTGGCACATCCCACATGTGGGAAACCTCTTCCACATTGTTGACAGCCTGTTGATGATCTGGGGAAATATTTTGAGAGTTCATAGGGTGCTTTGTTTGAGCCTTTTTTGTTCTTGTACTGATAATGTATCACTGTGACTAATACACGCATGTAGAACTAAACTTTTTTAATTTTTTTTTTTCTTGTACATCACTACTAACCCCCTGTGCCATGATTTATGCCCCAACCCACGTACTCATACAAATATTTATATACAGTATTTACTCATATTATAATGCACACTTTTCCAAAATTTTTGCCCCCGGAAACTGTGGTGCATATTACGCAAGGAATAATTCCGACAGCCAACATGAAACCGTACAGGGTCATTCCATGATTTTGTGACACTTGCATTGATTTTTCATTTATAAGAAACGCTTTCATGTTATACATCGTAAAGCTTAAATTCTGCAGTTTCTGACTATGATAACAATATTCCATTCAAGATTGTGATACTACTGCCCAATGCAGTTTAAATAAGTTCATCACAAAATTCAGGAAAGTTCTGATTTTTATGGTACTTAGAATGAAAGAAAAGATAAGGAAAAAGGAATAATAATTAAAATGTATTACTGGCCAAATAATATGATATATATGGAGTGTGTAAATGCCTTAATGGAAGAAATCTTGTGCTGCTAACTGCTACTTTGAGGGTCCTGAATGGGCCTTGTACAAATGTTATGTTAATCATGGAAAAAGTATATATTTTGAAGATTTTTTTTTTTTTTTTAGAAAAAGTAGTACCATTCTGGTAGAATTAGAGCATGCACATGGGATGCGTATCAGTGGTATTTGTTGGGCGGGAAATAATAGAAAATAACTTCCTGAGCACTGCAAATTCATAAGGTAATTTTGATCTTGCTTTCCACTATTACAGAATAAACAAGGTGGTTAAAGCGTGAAAGCTTTGGGATGCTAAACACACGGAGGAGGTACAGGGGATGGACAAAAATATGGGAACACCTGCAGAAATGCACAATACATTTATTAATATCGAGTAGGACCACCTTTGGCACGCAGAACGGCCTGCAGTCGACGTGGAATGGACAAATACAGGTCGCGTATGGTTGTTAAAGGGATGTTGTACCTTTCTTCCTCCAAAGCAGCTGCAAGTTGTTGTAGAGACGATGGTGGTGGGTAGCGGGCTCGCACCTTGGTCTCCAAAACCGACCACAGGGGTTCAATAATATTGAGGTCTGGCAATTGTGGAGGCCATGGCAGATGTGACACTTCATCTTCGTGCTCATCAAACCAGTCCTGGACGATATGAGCTGTATGAAGAGGGGCTCTGTCATCTTGAAACACGGCATCACCATCTGGGAACAAAGTTTGCACCATGGGATGCAGCTGGTCACTCAAAATGGTTACGTAATCCCTGGCAGTGACATGTCCATGCAGGGTGATGATGGGTCAGGCAGAATACCAGGAGATGGTTGCCCAAATCATCACTGAACCACTGCCATGCTTCACTCTCGGTAACAGACAGTCTGTATTGTACGCTTGTGCTCGCGTTCTCCACACGTACACTCAGCCAGCAGTTTGAAACAATGTAAAGGATAACCCATCCGACCAGATTACAGTCTTACACTGCTCCATTGTCCAGTTTTTATGGGCGTTGCACCACTGTCTCCGTCTAGCAGCATGGTCAACAGTCACGAGTGCTTTGGGAATTCCAGATCTGCCATGAATACCCTGCTTGTGGAGTTCTCTTCTGACTGTTTTGACGCTAACAGGGTTTGTAAGCACTGTATTCAGCTCAGCAGTGACTTTTGGTGCCGTGCTGATATTCTGCTTGGTCACAATCCTACCCAATGTGCGTCTGTCTCTGTCACGCAACACACACTTGCATCCAGGCTGGTGCTTCGCTGATGCGGTTTTTCCGGAAGCCTCATAGGCAGTCATGATCTTCGAGACTGTGCCTCTTGCTCCTGATACACCAAACATTTCTGCTACTTTCGCCATGGAAACTCCCACCATACACGCACCCACAATTTGCCCTCTTTGAAACTCTGTCAGCTCAGACATGATTCACGATAACCTGCACGGACCGGTCGCTGAACTGTAACTGGCCTATCTGTGAGGTTGGCCAGGGTGTATACTTTGCAGGAAGTGCCAGTGACCACAGCAACACCTACCATTCAGATGCAAACGTGTTTGAAATGGCTACCTGTTTTATACCAGGTGTTTCCATATTTTTGTCCAACCCCTGTAGCATGGGTTGGTGACTTATTGTTTACACAAGATGATATATTCTCCTCTTGGTCCACATAGCAACAGGTGACTCATTGAATAGGTATGTTGTCATTCATTCTTGATCGGCATAGCAACAACTTCATGATCTACAACTAAGAAAGCCATTTCTTGAACCTGGATTGTACTGCACATTATATACAAGATATAATTATTTGTTACTTTTCCCCATCAAAAACCAGTGTGTGCATTATATACACGTAAATATGATATATATTTTTGAGAAAATATTTTCCATAATAACTCCCTCCCCCATCTTCCTGATACAGTTGTAGACACCCTAATAATGCAATGATATCACACAGCTTTACATTGTAATTAAGACTTCCAAAAAATATGCTTACATACATTTTATTAAAAAAGTAAGTACTCCTACATGTCCATTCAATTCTATTGCTACACAAAATGAAAATATAACATGTGGAAAACTCAGGGTGGCTACAAACAAGCAGAAATGAAATTCCCTGACTTTTCCAGGTTTTCCACGACAAAATTTACATTTTTTCCTGACAATTACAAACTAAACTAAATTGATGTTTTTGCAAATGAAATAATAAACTCATACAGATCCAGGTATGGATTTGTTAAGTATTATATTCTATGAAACTGACTTAATTTCTTTATTCTCTATGATTTTGAATTACAAACAGCAAAATAGTGAATTTGGAAAATTAGCTATAATTCACAAGCCAGGGAAGGATTACGGAATTTTATCATACGCAGTAACTTTAAAATAAAATACTTGCTTATTTTTAAAGTTACGACTAAATGAGATAAGAGTGAAGAGTGATTGATTAAAAAATACAATTTGTAATTTATCAGTCTCCTTATACATTCTCGGTATTATACAAGGTAACCAAAAAGTTCCTGCAGTTTTTGACGTCCCATTAATCATGCGCTCACAGAGAGGAAACGAAATGACGCACGTGCCTGCCAAGTGATCGGGAGTTAGTCTGACCATCGACTGTCAGTAATACAGGCACATTGCGCACACACAACAGTCATAGCTTGTCCAGTGTCGAAGAGAAATGGAGGTATCGAAGCAGCTTGTTCGCGTGTGTTTGTTGTATTACTTTAAAGTGGGCCTATCAGCTGTCGCATCAAGTCGCCACATTTGCCAGGCATTTGGGGAGAATGCCATCAACGAACGCACTGCCAGGCATTGGTTCCAGAAATTCCGTTCGGGAGATGTGAGCCTTTCAGATGAATTTCGCAGTAGAAGGCCACATGTGTTGGATGATGAGGCCCTGAAAGCAGCCATCGAGGAGGACAATGGTCTAACGTGTGATGAACTTGCAGAAAGGTTTCATGTTTCCGCTGAAACAGTCAGACTGCACCTGCATGAGATAGGGAAGTCATACAAGTTAAGCAAGTGGATACCCCACACATTGTCGGCAGCCAACAAGGAACAACGAGTGACAGCCTGTTTGTCCTTGCTCACTCGGCACCTGAACACACCCATATTTGATCGCTTGCTCACTGGTGACGAAAAGTGGGTCCTCTATGACATTCCCAAGCATACCAGACATTGGTTGTCGCCACGTGACCCTGTTCCTCACACCTCAAGACCACCTCTACACCCACGAAAGGTTATGCTCTCTGTATGGTGGAATTGTCGGCAAGTGGTGCATTACGATCTCCTTCCACCTGGTCAGACCATCACTGCTGACCTCTACTCTCAGCAGTTGCAAAGGGTGCACCATGCATTGCAGCAGGAGCCGGCATTGGGAGACACTTGGCTGGGAGACACTGTGCCATCCACCACATTCACCGCACCTTGCACCAACAGATTACCACCTGTTTCATTTCCTCGACAACCACCTCCATTGGAGATCCTTCGCAAATGAGGGAGACCTGCAGAAAGCACTCAACGACTTCTTTGCATCTAATCCCGCTGAGTTTTATCACCAGGGTATTGTGCAGCTGCAGGAACGTTGGCAAAAGGTGTTGGATGCTGATGGAGATTACTTCGAAACCTAAAGGTACATACCGTCCACTGTATTGCTCTCTGTTTATCACTGCTCTAGAACGGCAAACTTTTTTAGTTACCTTGTATGTTGATATTTCCACTGAGGTTTAGAACCCTCTGCTTGCAAGAACCATGAGTGTGGACTCATTTTTCGATGCATAAAGCAACTTCTCTCCTCTGTAAAGCAAACAACTTGCATATAAGTGAAACAATTGAATTGTACAAAAGTGTTCAGTACTGTAATATAATTAAAATTTAAAAATGATGTTAGAGTTGCTCGCTAGATGGCAGGGAGGTCTGCCATGTGAAGTACGTGTCATATGCATGACGCAATAGGACTGACTGAACTCGAGTGTCTTTGTCTTCGTGTGTGTGTGTGAGCGAGCGCGACGCGACCACAAGTGGTGGTACTTCCTTGTCATATAACCTGTGTCTTTGTGTATATAATATCCGTTATTATAATATATAGTTGTGTTCATGAACTATGAGAGACTTCATTCTTTAACCCAACACGAAATCAACACACTCCTGGACTTGGGAAAGTTACGCCAGGTGTTTTAATGGTGTAACGCCGCTTCAAAAAGAAAGTGTCATATTTCCTTACATTATCAGTGGGATTTCTGCTTCAGTACAGTATATCCAAGTGAAGTAATGTGCAACTGACAACATGCAGTTATACCATTATTGCTGATGAAAAGGGTATGTAGTAGGTATTAGAAATTTAACATAAGGAATTTATAGAATTGCATTGTATAGGTACCTGATTTAGCTAACCACACATTAAAACAGGAACACACTATTAATAACAGCTTCTGACAGTTCATATACGAGAGACGTCCTGAAAAAAGCTCCAATGGTGCCTACACGCAGCACTAATGGTCAGAGCAACATACACACATGCAGGCAGGAAGAAGTGGCATGCAGCTGTAATCTGGTACAGTTACAATGCAGTGGTTTTAGGACAGTTCTAGGTTAAAGATTGCGGCTCTCATACAGTTTCCCACCGACTGCGATGTAGAATACGTGTAGTAATCAGATTTTTACATGCTTAGAATTTGGCACACAACCACCAGCAATGTGTGAGGTGTGCAGACCGGACATCGTGAGTGATAGTATGGTCAGACGATGGTACAGACAATTCACAGAAGGCCAATCGAATGTGCACAACCCCATACAGCTGAGCCCTTTGCATCACTTCAGGCGAGAGATCTTGGACCACTCCCTGTACAGCCTTGGCCTTGCATGTACAGACTTTCAACTCTTTGTTCAACTGAAGAGGTTTCTGACAGGACAAGGATTTTACAGCTACACTGCGGTAGAGATAGTTCCAGTCTTTGCTGTCACACACACATGCCATAGGCATGCAAAATTTAGTGCCACGCTACGAGAAATGCCAGAACAACGGTCGTGATTATGCCGAAAATTAGGTTAGGACTCACTGTTACTAACACAATAAATTACAACTGATATTCTTGTTTTATTTATGCCTAACCAGTAGGGACCTTGATTTTTTGTTGTTTTTTTTACAAATTGGTGTATTTTTTTATTTTTTACTATTGTATTTCATGGAATTTTTCGTTGTTTTAAGACATTTTTAAAAAAATCGCTAAAAACGCCAACAATTCGCATTTTATGCCAAATTCGCATTATTTCGATATTTCGAAAGGGCGAAAAATGTGTCCAGACATCACTGTACATTCATAAACACAACTTTGCAGCAATTACAATTTTTCACGGTTTTCGCGTTTGCGAAAATCAATGTCCCTACTAATTGGAAATTACTTTCTGGCCACCCTTCGTATAAATTAGTAGATGGAAAGTGAAAATTTAGCAGGGCTGGCAGAGAAGAGTCAATTCTTGAAGAAAGTGTTTTGCATTTATGATTGAATGATTCGGTAAAATATGATATTAAAATATTTATGTATTCATTATTAGTATTATATTTCATAATATTGGACAGGTTAATGACCATCTCTCACGAGTTTAAACAGACAGGACAGAGAGTGGCGTTAATTTCATTGCAATACTAGTGTTGCAGTAAATTTGAGGTTGGGATGATGCACTTGCCAATTTTTATAACATTCACCAATGCAGATTTATGTTTCACTTTTTCGTAATAGTATTCAATATATATATATTCCATTTTGTTGTATTCTTCTTGATATCTAAGAACATGGACGTCCGCAGGATTTTTCCAGGGAGGGGCAAGGAAGATATTTTTTCCAGGGGGGGGAGCAAACAGGGCAAATTTTCCCCCCAAATAGTGTTGTTCCCTAAAAAACATTGCTTAAATTTGAATTTCTGGTGTTCATGCAATAATTAACACACATTATTTTGGCAAAAATGAAATTATATGTGTGAAATACATAATTTTTTGTTGATTATCATTTTCCAGGGGGGGCACTGCCCCCCCCCCTTCCGGACGCCCATGTCTAAGAATAGTGCATTGTCATTGTAAACATATGTTAACTTGTGCGAAACCAGTAATACGTCAGGATGATGAAAGAAAACCTTCGTAAGCACTGCTACATTAAATAAGGTGAAGTGAGCCAGAAGAGTATTAAAATTCCAGCAGCATATTTGCAGTCTAAAGCTCTTCTTGTTTGTGCATGCGATTTTTGTTGGATGTTGCAGTCCGAAGACTTCCAACAAAAATCGATTCAATACAAGTGCCATGCATGCAATTTCTGTCGCATGTTGTAGTGAAATACTTTGTCAGGTAGCGATATTCGACAAAAAATCGTATGTATCAATGGAGCCTATTTGTTTCCATGTTCCTTCATTTTGTCCAACAAAATGCATTAATACAACGTCCAACAACTATCGGACGTCGCCACCTGCTCCCATCCCCTCCATCTGTTGACAGTTCTGTCCCCTTACTACTACCATACGGACAAGAAAAAAAAAATGATAATTCAATGCATTTTTCATGTAATATTAAGAGGCTTAACACATTTTTCTGCCCCTCCGTAAATTTCCCTTCTCTCCTCCTGCCATCACTGGTTTCTGGCACCGTAGTTGTGTTGTGCATAAAATGGCCAAAAGTTGAGGCTGAAACTTAGCAACAAGATTTCTTGTTCCCGTGCAGAGTTCCATAACAATATCTATAAATAAATAAATAAAAAAAAGTCGATCAAGACAAAATTCCCTGACAATGCCCTGCCTTTTTTGACACCTCAAATACCCTGACTTTTCCCGGTTTTCCAGGTCTGTCGCACCCTGAAAACTATATACATTGGATAGAGAAGAAATACAAATTATAATAGCAATCTGTGATAAGTTGATATACATGTGCATAATTTCATTCTCAGATCTGCCCATTTTTCTGTGCAGTCTCTCCATAATTCAACATTTCCTGCATATACTTGTCAAATGCAAAGTAAATGTTGCATCCTAATAAGTTTCCCATGTCTGAAAATAGTGAAAGTGTCATGGGTACCATATGATCTTTATTCACACTTCAACACACACTTGATTACAAAGTGTGGTATGCACCTAGAAACTAATCGTAATTGCAAATGTCTTTCTTTAGGTTGGCGCTGGAATCAAAAGTGTTTTGGATCAGTGCCTTGGTTCTTTTGTTGCATTTCACTGTTGTTTCTCTGAAGAGCAACAATGTTTTCACAGCTTTGAAAGCTCTGGCACTGTGTGCTTCACAATCCGGGTGCTTCTGCAAGAACTCCTTGTCAGGATCAGTTAACACACTGGCACACGAATTCCAATCAAGCACAGCCTCCTTTTCAGCCTGCCTTAAAAACATTTTAAAATATAATTCTTTAGTGTATCAGACAATGGCAGTTTTTTCTAGGATGAGATCGATTATTCAGTACACTGTCAATGTTGGCTGACATCAGTTCATCAGTTAAATTACCAACAATTTATTGATTTTATTTTATTTCAGCCTTACATACTGAGAAAAGTTAAGGCTAAATTCCACTTAATTTAACCAATCTGATATATGCAGGGTTCGTCAAAATAATGTTCCCGATTTCAGTGTCTATTTATTTCATTGTAATGATACGTAAATGACAGATTACACACACAGATTGAAAAACTCAAAAAGTTTTTCCTGGCATATTATAAATGTTCTTTGTGAGATCCACGTGTTACACGACACACATCTAGTCTATAATCAAGTTCCTTCCACACACTTCCTAGTATGTCAGGGTCCACGTCAAGACTTAATGAAATGGCCACCACGATCCCCAGATCTCACACAATGTGATTTTTTTCCTATGGGGTTTCATCAAGGATCGAGTTTTTGTGCCACCACTTGCTACAACATTGGTGGAATTGCATGAGTGCTTTTAAATCTGCCAGTTCCTCTTGTAAGCGTAAATTTTGCGGAAGATATTTTGAATCCATACTGAAAGGAGCACGAACCCAGTCAAAATCTTCAACGATCTCTCCAAAATATTTTTTGAAAGTCTGCTGCAAGAATACTAAAAGTTCTTTAATTAAGTCCATCAACACCTTGTGTTCGTCAGCAAGGTGCCATACAATTTGGAACATCTCACACGTGACACGATCCATTTTCAATTGTCTGTATCCACAAGTTCAACTTATTAATAAATCCTTGAATCTTATCCATACTAGTCAGAATATTTTCGTTTCTACCTTGCATTTTTCTGTTTAGTTCATTCAAGTGTACGAAAATATCAGAAAGATATGCCAACTTAGATCCCTATTCATCATCTGCAAATAAATCCGCATACTCATGCCCCTCAATAGCAGGGTTGGCATGTTTAAAACAAAAGTGTTTAAAACACTTTGTTTTAAACGTTTAAAACACACGGTTTTGTTTTTTTACAAATGTTTTAAACGTTTAAAACAATGTGTTTTAAACATGTTTTTTAGAAGTGTTTAAAACACATTTTGGTACTTGATATTTTATAGTCTGTGATAATTTCTTTGTTTGGCAACCCTGTCTTTTCATTGAATGTGTTAATTATTCCGTGCTACACGGATATCACTTATCGCACAACACTTGAGCAACCTTATGTTCTGACATCACGGGAAAAAGCTTTTTAAATTTGGCCGAGTCTGCTGCCACGCACGTGTCAGCAGTAAGAATAAGCGTCAAATTTGCTCCTGCCACGAAATTCGTCTGCTAAGAGGATGTTACAAATCTTAAGAACAGATGAAGACGAGAAAAATGCAAGTTTATGATTAATGGGAATGAATATACAGGTAATTTAGAAACTTTTTCTTTAGATAGCATTTAGCGATGTTATTTTAATGCTAACGGAACCTAACCTAACTACGAGAGCATGTAGGTTTATTATTAGTAGAATGCTAAGGGACCTAATCTTAAAACATTTATGTCAAAGTAATCGCTACAACTTCACAGTATGTGTTACAGACGTAATTGCATAAATAGCATGATGAAATCACGATAAAACAAAGACCGAGTTTGCTGCCACGCGCATCTCTTTTGAGGTTCCAGCAGAAAAAGAACGTGGCAGCAGACACTACCTTTAAATTTAGGCTAAATGCCTACGTTGTTAGGTTAGGTAGGCTAGCTATGTATGAACAAGGTAGTAAAACTGTTGTGCGACAAGAAACACGCGTGCTTTACTGTAGAAATCGAAACTTCTCAGTTCCTTGTTTTCTACCGTCCTGTAAGTTTGAGACTGGTGGAAGCTGGAAACTAATATCTGAATTCACAATTCGTGATTTTGATAATGCCGTGAATTTTTTTTTTTTCGCTTGCGATACGATTCATTGGTTTGTATAACTGAATGAAGCGCAGGTGCTTACTTTTGGTAACATCATTTTGTACTTGGAAAGATAAATTGATCTGGAGAATCTATTATGACATTGCAGGTTGTTTTCTGCTATATAAACTGTTCAGGCAGCAGGAAAAATTTCACCCTGATTTTTCCAGGACGAGGACAGTAATTCTATAATATTTAGTTTCTTGAAATTTAGATGAATATGAATCCTAACCTAGATCAGCAGTGACGGAAAAAGGGGGGCTATTACCCCCAACTTTTGTCCCTGCAGTAGAGGTGTGCGGGATCCCTAAAAGTCGGGACCGGGATCGGAAAAAAAAATTCCCGTCCCGATCCAGACTTCGGAAAATGACTTCCTGACTTTTCGGGATCCCAAGCAGTCGGGAAATACCGAATGGTCATTTTAAAAAGTCGTCAATTCTCGGCGTTTTCTGCATTGTATATGTTTGTAACTTACCGGAAATTGTTAGTCTTTGTACCAGAAGTGCAAAAACAAGCACTTAAGATGGAAATTACGTGTAGAATTCGAGATTTCAAGAGCTTTGGGAAATTTCGAACATGTCCCGTGCAGAAAATTTTCCGACTTTGTCGGGAAATTGAGAATTTTCCCCGTCCCGAATGTCGGGATTTGAAGAATTTCCCGTCCCGACCCAAAAAATTCTGTCCCGCACACCCCTACCCTGCAGTATGGTAAACCTTATCTCCAAAGGGAAATAAACTGTCCTTGCCGCCACTGTACTCATAACAATGAGTATATTTTCTTTAACGACTTTAACTATAATTTACTGTGGAAAGGTTGACTTTCTTTTGTTTAAAACATGTTTTTTAACTCATGTTTAAAACTATGTTTAAAACAAAAAATCATGTTTTATACAAAAAAAAACAGTTTGTTTTGTTCTTTTTTTTAAAAAACACAAATTTCGCCAACCCTGCTCAATAGTCAAAAATGAAAGTACCTCCTCTTTAAGTTCAAACATTCGGGTTAACACTTTACCTCGAGATAACCATCGTACTTCTGTATGTAGCTGATCCCATTTCTTGACACAAAACGTTAAAAAGCCGAATGTTTAGGGGCGGCGATTTGATGAAGTTCACGACTTTTACTACTTCGTCCATCATAACACCATTAAGCCTTGTTTCCATGATTATGAAAAACTAAATATGCTGACCAAGGCAGTAATTTATTTTATTAAAAACATAAACTAAAACGTAACGTTTCAACCTTCTAGCAAGGTCTTCATCAGACTCTGTATCAACTTACTGCCTTGGTCAGCATATTTAGTTTAGAGATGTGTCGTTCGTGAACGACCCGTTCGAAATGAACGAATCAGTCGCGTGAACGAAAAGATCCGGTTCAGTGTTTTCAAGCGAAGTCGTTCACGGATCCCAAGCGGGTCACTCCAAACACAAAGCCAGCCACAACCCTGCCTCCACTACTCTGGCGTTGAACATTGGTCGAAGTAGCCTTGGGCGAAATTAAAAGAAAGCAGACGGGAGCGTTTTTGGAGGGAAGTTGAAAGCCAGCAGAAGGTCGGAAAGGGGGGGGGGGGGGTGAAAGGGAAGAGAAGCTAAATATCACAAGACCACTCTCTCGAGTCTGGACCTCGACCTTTAATTCCGCGCATCAACCAAACTCATTCACTGCGCAGTGCAGATCTTTCGTTCACGGATCCCAGGGTGCTTAGTCCCGACTCTCAATACGTGAGCACGGAAACGACCATTTCGTTATCACCCCAACTCGTGATTGGAGAGAAAATCGTAGTCCTGACTGGTCGTTAACGAGTGCCGACTTCGATGGCTTACGAGTTCTCGCTAACGACTGAGAATATAGTCTGTGATGCACTCAAAACAAGTTTGTCGTAGAGGCTACACCCAAAGAACCAATCAGATGGCGAGAATTAAAATCGAGAGTCGTGAAGAATCGATCGATCTTCCTAAAAATCGATTGTGGTTTGTTTACTGTCTTACGAAGTTGCCCAAATGTCGAAATTGATCTTAAATGTAATATTCATGTATGTGAGTGGCACTCCATGAGGATTTTTCGGAAGAAAAAATAAAACAAATCTATGCACTTACCAAATTAGCTAATAACGTCAAGACTTAAAAAAAGAAAGAAAAAAGTTGTACAATGTTATGAATGTCCAGCCCAATATTTTTTAAAGATGTAATAGTAGTTTTCTTAACTGCATAGAAGGCAGGGAGAGGGAGGGTTGTTTCTTTCAAATTTATTATGAAAAGAGGTGTTTCAAATATGTGGTAACTTCTCGGTCCAAGTTCCGATCGTTTAATTCAAAATTAATGGTGCAATGGTATTTTTTACACGGCTCGATTTTTTATCTGTATTAACACATCGTTACCACACATTCTTTATAGTTTTAGCGATTTCTTGCTGCATACGTGTGAAGAACGATTTTTCGCTTCCACACATACCTACATGATTGTTTGGGAGTATATATATATTGCAACATATTGAAGGTTAGGTTTTTCTTGGTAAATAATATTTTACGAAATTTTAAGGGCAAAAATACACACTTATTCCTAAAATGAATGTTTTGCTTGTCTTTGATACAAATAGCTGATTGGTATCTTACGTTTTAGGTTAAGCAGGTTAGATTTAAGGCTCTTAGAATTAATAAAACATTCCCAAATACTTTCGTTGTAAGGTTGGGTTAGTCAGGTTTAGGGTTCTTAGCATTATAACAATATCTCTAAGTGAACAAAACATCCAGTCTCAAGCACAAAACTCCCTTCGAACCTTGATGAAAATCTGCTAAAACTCCATGTCTTACACAACCGGAAACCAAGATTGATTATTTGCTGCAAATCACAGCTACACGTGTAAGCTCCTTTAAAAATCGAAGTATCTCGGGTAAATAACACTTTGTGTAGAATTTAACAGTGCTAATTCATTTCTCCAAGCTTCAAACTTACCTTCACATATTGTTTCCAGTATTCCAAACTACTTTCTAATACATCTATAAAATTTGCAATAATGAAAAAGAAAGAAAAAAGAAAAGAATATCATTCAACATTCGGAACCGTTGCCAACTTCTCTATTAATGGCAGAATATTGATTTTCGGTAGGTAATTGTGGGAGTTTGTGAATGAGGGCTGATTTTCTATGAGCATTGTAGGAATATGTATGCATTTTATCCTAATTTTCCAAATTTTATTTACAAAAAAAAAATATTGAAAAATCGAACGAACACATCAAACATTGGGAAATACAGGAGTTATCCATTGTTGACATAACATTAAGGTGCAAAAGCAACCTTTTGATGTAATTCTTTTATGGCACATTCCTGGTAAATCCAGGTTCCTCGCCTCACTAATTCATAATTTATTGAATGGAGATGGAAGTATACAGAATTTCTTTGCATTACCAATACAGGTGTGATTTTCCTCAGTGAAATGTACAGAAAACATACCTCAAAAATGACAAAAATATGCTGTCATACAATGAATTTGCTAAAAAATATGCCTTAGGTTTTTTTATGCATTTACATGACAAATGACAGCATCATCATAGCATTCACAGAAGATAGGAAATTTAATTTGGTGTGGAGAAATAAGCTAGGATAAAAACATGACAAAAATCTGAGGCCTTACTGATTTCATAAAGGTGCTTTGTCAAAAATGAAAATTGTTACTTCTGGAAGTTTATGACAGCCACACAATCTTCATTGTGTACCTCAACCTATCTTCTTACCATTCAAGTTAACATTTCTGGAGGTGTGAATATCCTTAGCTAGTTATATGCAATAGCTTATGGCAAGTTGTGAATATGCTTAACTAGATGGCACCTCCATTGCAGGAAGAACACAGTAATTGCATGACAAATTGTATGCTGTAACTTATTAATGCCTAACAGAACCAAGAAGTTACAGAACTGGAATTGTAAATTTACAGAGATCCAAGTTGTGGAAATTATGGGAGTGCAATACAGAGTTTATTTTAGTTTTTTTTTAAACTCTGTGAGCATTGGCACATAATACCAAAGACATGTTTTTCCATTTCATAAATTTTCAGTCAATGATAATGTCTCTAACATGTAAATTTTGCATTCCTAGATACTATTTAATGATTGGTACAACAACTATAATTCCTCAAAACTATTTATTCAGTGAAGTGTAATTTTCAGTCGTTATAGTACCAAGACAGTGATGTGAAAAGATTTATGAATTATAATGACAATCTTAATGTAGGATTTCCCTTACTCTTTGAGTGGAGTGGAGTTTTAAGTCGACTTTTGTGCACAGATAGGCTAATTGGGACTGGACCTACAGTTTAAAGTAGGATCCGAACCACTATGCCTCACCGGTTCTCAAACTTAGAACTCCTTGATTGCAAAGCAAATATGTTACAACTATGCCATCGGGGAGGCACCCCTACCATTTGAAGTAGATGTAACAAAAATTATTGTGGATGCCGTATGCAAATGGAAATATAGCATCAAAAGCTAAAAATAATAATAAAAAAAAGTATCTCAAGAGATTGAAAATGAAATCTGGAGTCCCCTTGATGTTGAGGTAATTAAGATTTGACTAATCTATTAATGGGGAGACTGTTCAAAGAAGTTCTCCCATTAATGACTATTGGAATATTGTTGTACGAGAACCAGATGGACCTAACTTAAATTTATGTAATTTTCACGAGTGATTATGTCTGAATATAAAAAAGTCAGTAATTTGAAGATACTTAAATCCTCTTTACCACTAATGAGAAAAGCTGGACATGGGTGAATCTGACTCCAAACACGGCTTTTTTAGAGTTACGTTCCTCTGGTTCTCACACGGCAACATATGACATGAGGTCGTCTTTATGCACAAAGAAGCTACAGTTTAAAGTGGTATCTGAACCATTAAGTGCCTCTGCTGAGTATTGAACATGGAATCCCTTGATTACAAGATGGCAACATGCAACATTTCCAATACACCAATGAAGAGACGAACTGTCAGTGAGCAAATGAGTAAAGTAAACCAATTTCAGATAGAACAGCACTGAAAAATATATTTGCAATGAAACTTTTCTAAATCAAGTGGGAGGTGATTGTGTACATTATGAAACATGTATTCATGAAATCAGATACACACTGATGCAGACCTTTTGTACACAGAAAAGGCATAGTTAAAAAAAAAAAAAAAACTGACTACATGGGAACTTTGCATGTAATATCAGCTTTTTAAAACTTTAGGAAAACCCTTTTGTGTGTTCTGTTACAGCTCTTGCAATAACAATCTTCTACAACAACACACTACTTTATGGCAAAAGTAACTAAGGCAATGAAGTACATTGATATTTCATAACGACAAACAAGGCTTAAAAACTGTTGCAAAGGGGAAGCTTTAAACAGAATAAAATAAACCTTTTCATGTTCCATCTTGCATATGAAAATATAAATCTCCTTTCTTTAAAGAAATATATTTTAAGGTAACAGCCATCCAAGCCATATGAAATGGCTGATGTGCATTTTACTGAAAAATTATCTGAAAATTATGGTTCAAGCAGATATTTAGTTTTCTGTTGGTTGAGTCCCAATCTTCAAAAAAACTTTCCAGCAGGTAGTAAAAATAAATAAGTGAACCATTTAAAGTATTCAATAATTAAATGAAAGAAGTGAGGAATGTTACAATGTTATATTTCAAAAAGAATGTCCCAGAAAACCTATTTCACACAAACTTAATAACATTAAAGCACATCTGAAGATTCACACACACACACATGCAGAGTTGACAGTGGATGGGAAAACTGAATTTTCTTCCATCCCTCCATCTTTGATTTTTGTTGCCATAGGAGGCCGATAGTGAAGCACCATGTTCTTTAAAAGACACTTCCATTTTTGTTTTAGGATGCCAATGGTCCATTACATAGACAGCTATGCACCTCAGGAGTGTTTTCACCAGCACCATCTATTGGTGTCATGACCCATGGTCCTCTGGATACCCACTGTTACCTGCAAAAATAAAGAAAGGCCTGTCCTGAGTTTCCACTGTAGATAATAAATATCTCAATAACAATTGAAAGTAACTTCACTCAAAAGATTTTAAAGGATCAGCAGGAATTCAAGTATTAACTTATGAGCACTTCTATAATCTATTCCTTTACTTCAAAACATCTAAAGTGCACATATCCGGTGATGGTTCCCCCAGTCTCTTATGAAGAAACTGTATGTTAAATTTGGCAATCCTCTAAAGTGCCACATTTATAGAAATTTTGAGTACTTTTGTTCAAATCGCAATGTCAATGTTTGACTTCTAAAAATACGCAAGTGTTCCACAAAAGCTCTATTTCCATAGCAAATGGAATGTTGAACAAATGAACATGTAATAGCCCCATCTAGTTGCTGCACTTTTTTACACTCTGTGCAGTGCAGGTGTATCCAGTGTCAAGAGTAGTGCAAGGAAATCACGTTCAACCAACTAGACGGAAAGCAGTGTTCCAGTTAAGAAGATTCAACAAATGCCTGTCTGCTGCTTTGAATGGTCATTTGATTAGTTACCACACACCACGTGACCATACACCAGTCCAAAAGGTAGTGCAGACACCAAATACACTACTTGACTCCAAATCAACAAACTTAGACAACTCAGTGTTGCACCATGCAACCAACTAGACGCTTCAGTGCAAAGAGAGTCAAAAAGTGCAGTCAACTAGACGGGGCTAATGTGTTATGACTCCTAGGTGTTTTATAAACTTGCCTACAACAAACGAGGTTAGATAAATTTATCATCCTCAATTTACATTCTACAAATTCTATTACATTTCAATAATCTTGTTATTCATATCCAAATTAAACATGTATCATATTTAATCACATGCTCATTGTGTGGCAAACATTATAGATTATGCTAACTGTGAATGTTATGTGAAGGCTTCCATGTAAAGTATTGTCTGGAATAAAAATAGTTATATGATTTTATGAAACATTCACGTAACATTTCTATTAATAAAAATGCTTCCACATAAAATTGTCCATAGCATGGTCTTGTTGTATACTGGTAGGGTTTCTTCTTATTATTATTATTACTACTTGTATCTAAGAATAAAACGTTTTGATAAACATTTCTGAGTTCTTCAAATGTTAAGTTTAAAATTTACGGATAATGCACATTTTGTAATAATAAAAAGGTGAGAGAAGAGAATACTAGACTTATTGTAGAATATAGATAATTATGAAACAACACTGCACATGTATTCATAATACAGTAATGGTAATAAACATAGTACTTCACATCTTTAATAATGCAGTTCATATATGAGATGAGTGTAATTTAAATACTTCATGGAAAAATTATTAACAATAATTATTCCAGACTTAGAACATCTACATACCTAACAGCCAAGTGTTCCTTGTATCTGCCTTATTCTTATATTGACAAAAGTATCTGATGTTGGAATTCCTCATGTGTCCACCCTGGATACCGGGAGTAGTCACAATATTTTCATTTTAATCGGCTATCTGCAAAAGAGGAAAAGTACTGTAACTTTTGCACAAATAATTGGGTTAACAAGTTGAGGTATTGATCATAATAAGATACTGCACGAAGTTAATGATTTTTTTTTT
Source organism: Lepisma saccharinum (assembly GCF_977018435.1). NCBI lineage: Eukaryota > Metazoa > Arthropoda > Insecta > Zygentoma > Lepismatidae > Lepisma > Lepisma saccharinum. The sequence continues at coordinate 31,629,765 of NC_139255.1, read as the reverse complement.
TTAAAAAAAAGTATATATATTCATGTTATTCTGAATGAGAAATACCATCCATCTGATGTTACACATTACTCAGTTGTTTACTTCTGATTTCTTTGAAAATAGCAACTGTTTTGAAAACCCCACAAATTCACCTTTTACTGTGTTCCAATAAAAAATAATAAAATATTAAAAGAATATCACTCTGGAACTGTTATTGCCATTAGCATCTTTGATTTGGTTTGTTTTAACAATTATAATTGTATTGTTTTGTCCATGCAAATAGGAATACGAGATAAAAAGTGATACAAATTTGTTTGCTAATCCAGAACTATATGGATAGTATTGAAAATAAACTAGCATGTTCACTTGCACAATATACCTACCTACATGGCCAGTCAGCCACTCATTTCAGTATTTATGTTTTATTACATTTTATTGTAGAAGCTGTCTAAAACCCACCACATGATGGATGTCAATAGGTGTTATTATAATGAAACAAAAATAACGTACACTATCTTACCTCCTTTTAACATCCAGCTCCTCTGCTTGTATCAATGGGAACTTCATCTATTGTGAGGAGCAATAACCACCATAGCACTGCACACTTGCTCTATACACTGGCTGATGACCTATAACCATCTGGCTGGCACCTCCATGTTGTGAAAATGAGAGCTTCTAGCACCTATAAAATTATTTCAGAAAAAATAAATATAAATTCTCTTACAAGGAAACTTCTATCAAACAGTTCCCACTGACTCAAAGATTTTCATGCTTAAAATAAATTCATGCTACCCACTATCAACACATGACATAAGGTAGTTAAACTGAGTGCATTCTGTTGATGGTTTCATACAGAAAAAATATTTTCCCCTTTTCAATTGATGGTTATGAATACAGTATACCAAGTACCCCCTCCCATGCACACACATACACACACACACACACATATACATTACTAATGACATTTTTGTCACAAAAAAAGTTTTCTCTCACCAGTGTCTGGGCAACCGAATGGAGTACTTTCATTTTTACTGGTGCTTAGGTGTTTAGGTTAGATTTTGTGATTACAATAAAAAATATATAATTTTACATTCCCGTCGTGATAAAAAAAATAGATTTGGGATAAATTCTAACGTCCGTAACTCTGTAAATATACGTTTCTATGCCCCCAAGCTTCTGATATAGTCTTAACAACAGTTAATCTTTCCATGTGGAATTTTTCATGGAAATTCGAGGGAGTACGTAATTTAGTACACTCGACCTGCAATTAATACAACTTAAAATATAGTGTCAAAATTTCCTTTAAAATCTTTATCATCAGTTCACGTACTGTATAAATCATGCGTACCATTTTTTCCCCCTATATATAACATATGGTAGTGGTGCCTAATTGAAGTATTTTATAGTACCGTAATTTCATTTACTGGTTGCAACAGGACAATACGTTCCAGAAAATTAATTGTTCTTATTTTGTGCGGCATCGTTATTTTACATTTTGATGTGACGTGGGTGGAATGTTGGCATACATTTCCCAGGTGTATCAAAATATATTTTGCAGTAGTATTTTATTTCGCGATTGCTAAGCTTAAGGAATGTTGCAAAAATATCAGCTCTAATTCTTACAAAGTACGTGGAACAATGTAATTAACAATAAAAAGGAAAATGGCACGAAGTATTTATTCTTTAGGTACATCGTAGCAACAATTCACAATACATACGTATTTCACTCTCCCCCAGATTTGTTCCAATTGCCCTTATGTTCATACCCAATAATATTAATAACATACTAATATGACGTACTTACTCGAAATACGACTGAAACTAAGTGGGATTGCAATTCTTCTTTCTTCAAAACCATCCTCCGCAACAGCTGATAGTGTCCATCTTGAAAATCTGCAGCCGTGAACGAACTCGGTAGGTGCCTGGCTTGTGAGTAGGTTCCACTCGTTTTCTGTTAGCGCGTCCGTAACCGTATTCGTTAACGAAGAGTGGAGACTACACTAAATGCCATTCGTTAGCCTTTCTTGACAAAAACGTCACGAACTCGTTAGACCTTAACGTGTTGACAGTTCAAGACTGATGTCTGGCAGACCCGTTTTCTTTCACGGCTAACTCGTTCAAAGCGACCGGGAGAAAATCTTGGGATCCGGATCCTTGGGTCTCGGCGTCGGCTCGCCCACCCTCCTTGTGGCATGCAGAAATCGGACAAAATAGCATGCAGCCAAAGGAAAGGAAGTTGACCACTAGCACGTAGTGACAGGCTGCCTGGCGTTGGGATGGTGGCGGTGCATTATGTGGAGACGCCCCGCTAGGCTAGCCTCAACTATCTCACAGATTTATTTTTGTTTCTTTGAAGTCCACTTTATGCACATTAAGACTAATCGGGATTGGACCTACAGTTAAACGTGGGATCCGAACCACTATATGCGTCCACCGGGTATCGAACCCGGGACCCCTTTATTACAAGGCGCCGACGCTACCCCTGACATTTATTTATTTTATTCTTGCTGCAGATATATATGTAATATATATATTCACTTTGGAATTCTAATTTTGGAACGAAAATATTGATAGGTACATATCACAGGAATACATTAAATCTGAGCAAAATGAAGTTTTACTTAATTTACGTCAGTTTCCTGCCTGTTTAAGCAGCATTATTAACTGGACACAACATTAAAAACTGGATGGAACAGCATTTCAAGACAATATATGAATTTGATTGTTGCCGATTGTTATGCAATAACAATTTGTACATTCCTGCATTTTGTCCCAAATTCTGTAAATACAACTAGGGACCTTAATTTTTTGCTTTTCAAAATTTGTATTTTCAAAGAAATTCGTACTTAACATTAAAAACAAAACTTTGCAATTGATAGCTTATTTTTATTCTAAGTTTTTGCACTCACCACAGAACGTGAGCAGCAAAATTCACCAATTAATAAAATATAATGGAATACTCAATGATGTTATGCACTTGTGAATATTGTCGTATGACTTATAAAATTATTATTTTCTTATAAAGAAAAGAGCACCATAATAAAATGTAAAATTACTCACCAAAGATGTCAATGTGTGTGAACTTCTCAACGTGTTCCTGTACAGTACAAAAGTTCTGCGAGTTTTTTTTCAAGCACTGCACTAAGATATATATACATAGACACACGCATACACACATACACACAACTGTTCGTGTAGTAAAAGTTATATTTACATTATTGTTTTTATGTCCTCATAATGCCCTTATTATTAATAATTGAAGAAAAGCAATCGAACTAACTGAAGAAAAGCAATCAAACTGTAGTGCAAATATATATGTTGATTCTCGCTGGCTGAATAAACTATTATTATAAAATATATATTATTATTATTATTCCTTACAGGTTGAAATCGCATATCACTTTAAAATATACATTAATTACTATAAATTGTGCTTATAGTATCTAAACAAAGTTTATGTAATATCTATATCAGATTATCCGTGACGGAAAAAGGCGAAAGCAGCTTTATTATATACCACACACGCAGTAGCGTGCCCAGGATTTTGAAAAAGGGGGGTTACGTACACTTTTTTTGGGTAGTCGGTCCTCATTTTGCCATATTTTACTATTTTTGACGTTCTTGTTTTTAGGAATTCTGGGCCAAAGGGGGGTTATAACCCCCACCAACCCCCGACTTGGGCACGCCACTGCACACACGCTTGTTGAACATGTTTTTGAGAAGAAAGATGGAAACTTATTTTCAAAATACAGACTACCGTTTAATGCAGCATAATGAGTGTCATTCATAATTAACCAACACCAACGAAAGCACGTAAACTAACAAGCTGGTGTTTTCTCGTGCTACGGAATCCTCTCTCTCTTTCTTTCTCCCCCTCCCTCCCTCTCCCCCTCTCCCAGTCTCGGCCCCATATACAAATAACCTCACCACGCGAATCAGCCAAACTGTGCGCAGTGAACGATGCGCGAGCGATATTTCGTTCACGATGACCGACTCGTTCACGGGTCCGAGATGACTGACAGATCCGTTTTGTTCCACGGGTCACTCGTTCAAAGCGACCGGCAGAATATCTTGGGATCCGGATCTTTAAGATTCGGATCACTGCGCGCACACCCTCCTCTCTGTGGAATGGAACGTGTCGACATAGCCCGCAGCCAAAAGGAAAGGAAGTTGTAGCGTAGCGACGAGAAGCTGAAACCAATTACAGGGGTGGGGGGTGGGACTAACAGGCTGCCTGGCATTCAGAGGCAAAAAGAAAAGGGGATGGAATAAGCAAACTATGACCTGACGGAGAACCAAGGCAAACCTGTTAACGTTATTCCACAAAAAAACTAATGTTTATGCTTGTCCGTGTTATTTGTTTTGGAAGAAAAGTTTTATTTTGTGCATGCCATTGGAATAAATTAAATTCGCGTAAAATAATGTTTTACCTACTTTACATCGGTTTTCTTGGCAATTGTGTTAATCATGACGTATATAGAATTTCAAACAATATGTGATTTTGATTGTTGGTAGATTGTTGTGCACCACCAATTTCTACATTTCTCGCTTTTGCATAAAATGTGTATTGTTGGTTACCGGTGCTTCTTTAAATTCGTTTAAAAAAAGCCATTATTTTTCCATTAAAATTGTAAAAGTTTTCAGTTTATAAATTACTCTTAGATTGTACTGTACTCGTAGTCATTACAGAAAGGAAACAGAGTTCAGAAACTTTTAAGATGACGTTCAGCTGCTTTAAAACATTGTGAATCTTGAAGAAAATTAAGCCAAAATGTGGATCTTGACTCGTTTTTTAATCTCTATTATTATTTGTTTAGAATTTCAAGAACCTTGTTAATTACCAAAGAGAGAGCGAGAGAGGTTGTCAAACATATCATTAAGATGTGGGCAAGATATTTTGTTCTTTCCCATCTACAAAAAAGGACAATTTGCCGACCGAAAGTTTTAAAAATACATTCACAATCACAAATAATAGCTCTTTATTGTAAACTATGAACGCACCGAAACACTGTCCCTTCTGCCCTTGAAAACAGCCAGCAGCTCATATTTACATTTAGTTTATAACAGTTCCTACCTTTTGTGTTGGGATTACGAAAACCGAAGGTATAATATGACACGCGGGAGAGCCGGGCTCGATTCTCGGGAAAGGTGATATAACGGCTTAGATTTTTTTCCCCGGCCACGTCCCTGCATAAAGTTGGGGCTCACCTAACCTCTGATATGCCTTGGGATAAGCGTGGAGCATAATGCTGATCACTTCACCTCACCGAGATCGAGAATGTGTGTGTGTGTGGGGGGGGGGGGCCTCCACACCCTCTATATGAGTTCGTGGCACGGGAGTAGGTTCACGTTTTTATTTATAACAGAGGCCAAAAAATATTATTAACATGTTACAACTCTCGATTAAAGGCAAAAGGATGAATGTATTTCCATTGTAGTCACATCCACCAAAGCTGTTCCTTCATGTACTACTGCCTCGCCTCTTCTTTCCGAGAAACAAGCGAAGTACGCGTGAAAGGTTTCTTTACCAGCTGAGAGCCTCTTTCGTTCGTTTTGCATTGCGGATCCTTCGTTCACGCTGACCGAGAGATCCGCTAAGCTCCAAAAACACACTCGTTCACGGATCTCTATGGCTCAGTCGTTCACAAGGGAACCGTGGGTCATTGAGACCCGTGAACGAGATGAACGAAATGAACGAGTCGAATGAACGAATCAGTTTGGTGACCCGATCTGCGTGATCCGGATCAACTTACTGAACGATTCTGCCCATCACTAATTTAGTTTTTCATTCGTCCATCACAATTTTCAGAGGAGATGGCAAAGACTTAGCAACAATGGCTTCGCGGTGAATGAGATAATGGTCGGTTCGTAAGTTACGATTTACTTCGCGTACTTTACCCACGAATCCTTTCACTCGGCCTGCCACAGAAGCGGCTCCGTCTTTTCTGTACTTTTTTTGCGAAACACGTACCGAAATAGTCATGAGCGTCACTTGTTTTTTTTTTTTATTTTGTTCCAACAACCGACGAAAATAATTCACATCTTTACTTAACAGAGAGGAATGTATTGTTGACAAATGTCGTTTTAATTTACTGGGAACTATAGCAGCATTACTGAGTTTTTCACCACACACAACACACTCAGGGATTGGGCATATTTTGTCACCACACCAAAAAAAAAACCATAAGATAAATAGTTATCACTACATTGCCAGTGAACTACTTTCTGTTTATTTCTTTCGGGCTCGATGGTTTCACTACTTGCACTCGAGAACGGACCACTCCGTACAAGGAACTTATCCATATCGAAAAAAGAAAATAGTAAGACTGGTGTAGCAATCCAATATTCGCACTACTGCAGAGCACAGCTGTGATAGAACTGAACTGAAATACTGTAATTGTTGTCTGACAATGTGTGGGTCTTTCGGCGAAGGAAAAGAGCAATAAAGTTTAATAAGCCCCGACAAACAGGCACAAAACAGCCAGCCGTACACAAAAGATGCAGTGTTACAAACAAAGAACTCGCTTGAATAGCTCTATTGTATGATTGGTGCGGGCCGCTAAAAGGCTTGCTAAAAGTCTTACGCGGCTTTCTTTGCGGTGAACACAAAGCTTGCCGCCTGTAACCCATCAAACCGGCCCAATATTACAGACGAGAATACATATAAGATGAGCAAACTATAACAATATTGAGTAAATAAATTACATTTAATTTCTATGAAAATATAACAGTTATCAGCAAGAATAAACAAGCACCTTCTTACTTAAAATCGACAATTAATTTCTTACAATATTACAATAGTAGGTAAAAGTTCACGTCACACCTTACACCTTGTGACAGCGTTGCCAGGTCAGATTTTTAAAAATCGGGAGATCGTCCCCTGAAAAATCAGGAGATCTGCTTAAAAAATCAGAAGAACTAATAATAGCGGATTATCAACGTTCTGGGGGGGGGGGGAGGTAGAGTGGGAAAAGCTTTCCACTATTATTATTGAACGTTAATTATTAATTTTAGAAGTCAAAAGATAAATTTATTAATGTTATGTTAATACAAATTTTATTATGAATTTGCACTTCAAGGGGTACGATAACACCACCACCTTAATTCACCAAAGGTAAAGGTAAAGTTTTCCCCAACCAGTGGTGATGATCGGGTGCCAAAACTGAGGGGGGTGCAAGGATGCCCCCCCCTAATCGCCGACACTGCCCCTACACATTGCAAAAAGCAGTGACATTACTGGAAAAAATGCGACCTCGATTTTCTGTTCATCTCTCACAAATATTCTAAAATAAGTTGTGACTGTGCGTGGATTTACGTACTTGGCGTTTAAAAGTTTATGGAAACATTTCGTGATTTTTGTATTAACTAGGACTAGAGCTTCAGCCACTACGCATTCAGGGATATATTTTTTAAATATTCTACCTGATAACACCATAGATTGCTTTTCTTTAAAACTAGCCAAAGTTACAGGATATAAGAAAGACCACACTTTTTTTAACAACACATTCAAAGCATGGTAGTGGAGAAGGGCTATCATGCCTGAACCCCCGAAATATCCCAGTCCCAGTCCGGGATTCGAACCCGGGGGCCAGTATCAGACAAGTCGCAGATTTATTCTTCTACCGTCACAGTATTGACTGAGTATAAAGGGACATAAGAGCAATTGTAGTAGTAGTTACCCTCGGAAATAGCTTTAAAAAAAACAACGCTATGAAAACATGAACTATTATTTCTAAGTTAAGAGATGATTAAGGAAAAATAAAACTGCGACGTATAAGTCTGCAACAGCAGTCTACTAAGCCGACCTCCGTGGCTGAGTGGCTAGCACAGAGCTATGACATCAGGGATCCCGTCTCGGGATCGAATCTCGGCCAGGGCATGGTTGTCCCTACATCAATTTCATCATATCATCACTCATCCTCGTCTTCGCGATTAGCCAAAAGTGGCAGAAATGCGAAGTAAAATAAACCAAATCAATCAATCGACAGTTTACTAAGAGCTTTTGTAACCATAACCTTTGGCTGCATTCGTAATGTGGACTCCCTTTTGTTTATCAGAGTTAAAAACCTGAACCTGTATCTAGCATTTGCAATAAACACTACCATAACACTGAATACTTGTTCCTATGTGTGGGTGGCAACATTGGTATTTTGTTGTTACCAGTTTCCTTCCCTTTGACAAAAACCTCAATAGGGAAAATTAGGACACCCGCCTTGGAGTTCCCAATGCAGAAAGGGCTCAAGAAGCCGCACGACTTTCCCAGTGTCATCAAGCCTGGTATGACCATCCTCCCCCACCTCTCTCTCTCTCTCTCTCTCTCTCTCTCTCTCTGCGCAATATTCATGGGTCTTTGCATTCCATCAGCTGAATATGTAAATTTTAAATCAAGTTTCGATTTTTTAAAATAATTGTTCATTATAAATATTTTACGAAGCAAAAAATCAGGAGATTTCCACCTTTTCCTGAAACTTGTCAGGAGATCAGTAGATCGTGCTGAAAATCAGGAAATCTCCTGCGAAATCAGTAGACCTGGCAACACTGCCTTGTGACGGCACACTAGAAAAAAAAAAGTCGACGAGCCATATGAAAGCGGCTGACCTTGAACAAGCCTCGATGCGCAGTAGCAAAAGGAGGTGGTGGAGACTGCCGTGCAAAACGCGCGATGTCGTTCTTTTGTTTTACGAGCGGCAAGAATCGGTTTGGTTTTCGTTGTGACTGTTCGTGTTTCTTCAGTGTGATCACAAAAATTTGTCAATATACGTGTGGAAGATGGCTACAGAAACACCTAAGCGTCGTATTCTACACAAACAAGCACGAGATATGGTGTACAAAGTGTATCAGTTCTTCCAAAGTGAATCTCGCAGTGAAGACAGTGCCTCGTGTTCGTCAGGGAGCGGTGTTGCCAAATGTCAGGAGCGTACAGCGGCTGCATGTGGGATAGGTCTGCGTACAGTTCAGACGATTGCGAAGGAAGCCAGGTCGTCGATCGGTGATACAGGGTCGGTTTCTTTTCGCTCGCCTGGCAAACGTCGTAATCGGCGAAAGAATGTTACGCACTTGGACGATTTTGATAAAGGGGTATTGCGTAATATTATATTTGACATGTACGCAAATGGCGAATTTCCTACTGCAGTGAAACTTAGGGCTAAATTGAAGGAAGCTATCGGGTTTGCAGGCAGTACGTGGTCAGTGTTAAAAATTTTGAAAAACATGGGGTTCAGATATAGGAAAGGCAACGACGGGAGGAAATTTTTAATGGAGAGGGGTGATGTTGTAGCTGCGAGAGTGATCTTCCTCAGAACCATGCACGAAATCAGGAAAGCTGGTACTGCAAATATATACTATTTAGATGAAACCTGGGTCAACCAGAATCACACGAAGACGAGCTGCTGGATTGATTGATTGATTGATTTAGTTTATTTTACTTCGCGTTTTGTGCCTCTTGGCTAATTTGCGAAGATGGGGATGAGTGATGAAATGGATGAAAATGGACATTCACAAACAACCATACCCGACCGGGATTCGAACCCGGGACCCTTGGCGTGCTGCTGGAGAATGAGTGATGGTTCTGGTGGGTTAAAGGTGCCATTAGGAAAAGGTGCTCGTCTTATAGTGTGTCATGCTGGTTCAGCTGCTACAGGCTTTGTGCCCCAAAGTAAATTGGTTTTCCGCTCCAAAACAAACAGTACTGACTATCATTCAGAAATGACGTCTGCCGTGTTTCGAAAATGGTTTTGCGAGCAGTTCTTGCCGTTTCTCGCTCCCGAATCCGTGATTGTAATGGACAACGCGAGCATACATTCCTTGCAAGTGGATAAAACGCCTTGTTCGAATACAAGGAAGGCAGATATTATGGCATGGCTCTGTAACAAGAACATTCCCCACACAAGCACGCAAACCCGAGCAGAATTGTTGCAGTTGGTGAAACATCATACACCAACTCACAAAAGTTACGAAATCGATATAATAGCAAGAGAATATGGTCACAGAGTTGTTCGTCCCCACCTTATCATTGTCAGTACAGTGGGATCCATGAGTATTACCGTGCAAATTGTCCATGACTATTTTCATTAACTTTATTCTTACATCCTGTGTGTTTTTAAGCGATGGATTTTTATGTATGCTAGTGTAGAAGTTATCAACACCTTGTTTTGAGTTTTCTTTGAATTCTTGAAGCTCTTATCGGGTCAAATAAAGTGCACGAACATGGCGATGGACAATTTGTACGATAATACTCATGGATCCCACTGTACAACCCGATTGAAATGATTTGGGCCCAGGTGAAGGGGTACGTAGCTGACAAGAACAAGTCTTTCAAAATTGCCGACGTACAGAAACTGACTCACGAAGCAATAGACAGAATAGGTGTTTCCGAGTGGGCAGATTGTGTGGCTCACGCAGAAAAAATACAAGAAGATGACTTCCAGCGTGAAATAGTCAGAGAATGTCATCGAGAAGGTCATTATAAATTTGCAAGACACGGATTCCGAAGAACTTGAATCAAGTGACGAGATTGACAGCAGTACGGAATGAGCGTTATGTAAGTAAATGGCATTTTATTTTTTATTTTCAGTTCATGTTATGCATGCCAGACAGTTGTTTTGTTATTGCGAGTGGCACAAGACCGGCGCCTGGTATCTGCGGCAAACGAAGTTGCCTTTGCCGCGCCGCGAAAGAATGAATCAAGTTCTTCTCTCGTTTTCTCAGTAACCAAATAACATATCGCTGTAAATATTATACGAACTTAAAATTTGGAGTTTTCTTTGTAACTTTCTCACTGGAAGTTATTTCAAATCTAATTTAATAAAAATCGGCTCGCAAGATAATGGTCAATAAAATATTTAATTTCTTTCACTTACTTTCAAGATTCTACACATTTAATTTACAACACAATACGATTGTCTAAATCTTTCTGGTAATACTCGTGCTGGATTGGTATCGATTGTTGCAATAATAGCCGTGCAGCGGCAATTTACAATTGTTCGAATGTAAGCCATTGTTTTTTTATTTTGAAAGAATGGCGAGAACCTCGAACCATAGAGGAGTTAGGGAGTAGAGGATTACCCCACATTTAAACCTCGCTGCGCTTTGAAATTGCATTTCCATCGGTGGCCAGTAGATGGCGCGGCCGTCTTCTTTTGCTGCTCGCAGTAAATAGGGGGGGGGGGAAGATTCATTGTCCCACTGGAGTGTCCTTCACCACAGAAAGGACAGGGGTGGGTTGTGAAACAGGTTTTCTGAAAACGAGGGGGGAATATATGTCTTTTTCTGATTTCATGCAGTTCGTGAATTTACGGAATGAGGACTTTGCCAGGTAGCTACATACCCTACCAGGGCGCGAAATAATTGAAGATTGATTTTTTGGGGGGGGGGGGCAAGAAGATTGTGGTCTACACAGACATACACAAACTATACATATATATTATGTATGTGCATGAAACTTTGCAAATTTTCTACCAAGCAACTGAGAAGAAAGAGCCTATATGATTAATATTTATAATGTTATTAAATATAAAAGTAAATTACTAAAAATGTAAAAATACATTAGTATTTAATACATATACGGGAATTTATTTGATATTTTTTATGTATCAGATATTTATAACTGCCTTCTCGATTGCGCCGTGAATACGTTTTCGCCTTGCAATCAAGGAGTCCCGGGTTCGATACCTGGTGGAGGCACATAGTGGTTCGGATCCCACTTTAAACTATCGTTTGATTGACTTGTTATTGATTTTTAGTTTTGGTTATTATGTATAGGTTTTCTACCTACCTGTGGGTGATCGCGGCGATAGGGTTGAAATAAAACATTATCTCTTATGCCTTTAGAATCGGTTTGGATGGAAGGGGGAAGGGTGCGTGGTATTCGCATTAACACAAGGTTAGTCGAGCAACTGTGCAGATTAAGGTTGACTAACAATGGCAGTGAGCCTAAAGTATCCAAAGTAAACATATATTGCTTAAATATGTCTGCATTATACAGTGACTCAACTACAGGGGGGACAGGGGCTAATGCGAGCAATTACCCTATCGATTTCAAATTTTATGAAAATAAAAATTCATTTTGTAAAATTTTCTTGCTTGTTTCGCTCGCATTATCTGCTATTCTTGTTTTCATCAAGTTCAGAGGGGCGGCGGGAGCCAGCCATTGGGCACGAATGATCTAAAAAAAGTTGTAAAAAGAGAATGCCATGGCGTCCAGGGAAATTAATTGCGCACTAATAAATCAATATTGTTTTCAATTGCACAAATTGGATCTAAAAATTTTTTGAGGTATCTATCTGCATTTTTCCGGACCTTCTCATCGGACTAAAATGTATGATATAAAGTAATCCCCTCACATTAGCCTTCTAATACTAATAGTAACTAATGTATTCAACAATGTGCTCATTTCTGTTTTGGGGGTTGAACTGGACCTCTAGATTTCCAGTGTTAACCCAGCATCACAAGTTCAATTGAAATCTAGTAGAAGGAAATATGGCGGGACTCCAGCCTTGAAAGACGGGTAATAGGGCGGTGATGGGACTTCATTCACTGAAAATTCGTCACTCAATGAAAGTCGATCGGAAAGACTGAATTCCGAAAAGGATTTCAATTTTAATAATAGTGGACATTATTAATAATAATTTCAACAATAGCATTTCTTTTCGATATATTTCATGAAACAAGACCTTTTTATATTAATAGATCATCAGTGTTGGAGTTGTGGGTGTGGAGATGGAGTGCAGAGGGGTGCTTTTCCCCCAGTTATGTAAATTTCCATTAAACATCCCCTCCTGTTAGGATAATTTGCATAAGCATCCCCCACTTCTTCATTGTCTCCATGCTGATCTACACAAAGACCCTCCTCGACCAAGAGGCCTCCCCGATGGCGCAATGGTAGCGTCGTCGCCTTGTAATCAAGGGGTCCCGGGTTCGATACCCGGTGAAGGCACAAGTGGTTCGGATCCCACTTTAAACTGTAGGTCCAGTCCCGATTAGCCTTACTGTGCATAAAGTGGACTTAAAACACCAAATCAATCCAATCCTCCTCGACCAAGCATACCAGCTATAGGAGTATCCACTTCGAGCACTGTAGATCATAAAATAAAAACACACTGGAAAGAAGGAAATGTCCACAGAATTTCAATATGGAAGAAAAATGAACTTCACAAAATGCCCCCAAATAATGGTAACATTTAACCCATACGCTGTGAACCCTTAGGGCAAAGGGATAATTCGACTCCACATCAAACTGAGTTTTGGGACCACTTTGAAGTAACATGGAACAGGTGTAAACTATTTGAGAATTTTTTTTAGCTCTTATTTGAATATAAAAAGGCTTAGAGCCATCTTGAAAATATTTGATGTGAAGTTACATTCAAATACCACACGTAAAATTAAAATTAGTGATAAAAGTTCATGATTTATCAAATTTAATTCTTTATATTGTGCAGCAACAAAGCAACGACTGGTTGAGTAACTGGATCTTTCTATACTGGATTCATGCAAGAAATAATAAGTTATGTCAGCGTTTCGTTAAAAAACGCAACAAAAGTTTTTTAGTGCCTAAAAACCTATTTTGCTTGTTAGAACCTATTTTAGGTTCCACTGTTACCTGTGCAATACAAAGTGGTCTGATCTGTGTGGTCTTGCTCACTTTGGCGTCACTTCCATGCTTTGTGGCATTCACGCCTTGCAAACTAACATTTCAGCATTGAAGTTTGCACCACTCACTATATTTTTGTTGTAAGATTTTCAGAATATAAGATGATCCTCACAGACAAAATTGCGCAGTTTTACTGTGGTTAACATGAAAACAGATTGGTGTCTAACTATACGGCGATGAGTGGATTTTAATAGCAAATTTCCAATGTTGAGTTCTGCCATCGCCGTAGGGTTAGGCAACACACATAACGTTATGCAAGATAGTGCATATTTCAGGATATATGTGTCCCATTTTCATTGCCGGTGACTATACCTAATCAGCAGTATTCAGAAATTTTGAACTATTTTAAGTTTTTTTTAACCTACTTCAGGATTTTTCGAGTCTAACTTAAGATTTTTAGGACCTATTTCAGGATTTTTAGAACCTATTTTAGGGTTTTTCGAACCTATTTTAGGATTTTTCGAGCCTAACTTAAGATTTTTAGGACCTATTTCAGGATTTTTAGAATCTAAAAATCCGAGGTCTAGTTATGAGATATGGGATTTTTCCTATAGATGTCCACCTGCGAGCAAGGAAGTTAATTCTGCATTTTGGAGGGGACACATATGTTAAGTTAGCCGGGCCCCTCTGGCCGAACCAGAACGCCCCTGCTTATTATCGAAGATGTCGTATCATATGTTACTGGAAACCAGATTTCTTTCTTGTAAATTAAATTATTTCATAAGCGACACTTCCTGTTGAATTTCTAAGCTATATAAAATTTCAGAAGCAGAGAGAGAGAGGAAGAATGTTGCGGGGATGGTTCTACACCTCGCCACACCCTGCATTGCCGGGCGGCCACTACGCCACTGTCTCTAATTATCATGATCAATTGAGCTTTCGTGGCTCCCTTCAGTAGCGGTTATGTCAATCTTCGCAGGTTTCAGATTCAAATCTTCTGTGGAAAAATAGCGACGCATTGGCTTCGAGGAGGAGGGCGGGGGGTAACCTTGAGTTAGGACTCACTCACTGTCGTTATGTTCCCAAGTTTACGACCGCAACCATTACCCCGATGCCCAAACTGCTCGCGGATCTGATTCAGGTTTGGCCCGCTTTTGAAGGTCATACAGGCATTTTCTTCCCCCAACTCTCGTGTTTACAATCCCGCCAGAACCAGTTTCTCTGTGACGCAGGCCCGTAGCCAGGAATTTTTAGTAGGGGGGGGGGCGAAGTCAATCCTAGAGGGGGCAAATTTTTAATATATTGTGTTGCATTGGAAAATGCCCCCCTCCCCCTCCTCCAAAAGTGATAAGTAACAGGAAAGGGATGATATCTTGAATGAAACTCCAACGAACAAAAAAGTTCGAGCAACATCAAATAACAATATTTCGATAATGACCTTTTCGGACTACCAAAGAATACAAAGATAAAGTTTAACATAAATAGGCTAATCGGGACTGTATCTACGTTATATTTACAGGTCAATAATGTTCATAGACGATTAATATGTACCAACAGCTTTGGGCTTCTCTGCATAACTGATTAAGGAAGACGTTTATAAATCGTGCTTCATAATGTTTTCCTCTAGTTTCCAGTATGCAAGATTTTTACGCACAAAGGAATCTAACGAGAATCCAAGAACACCATTGTGTTGTGTTAGGCAAGAAAAATAGAATTAATTAAATAATAATGGTTGCATATTATCTACACTTTGTGATGAATTGTGTAAACATTTACATTTTTTTAGACCTACTTGCTAAAACATTAAAATGGGTCCCTTACTCCACCATGGATTCGATTTGCTTCAAATGAAAGACTCTCGCATCACTTCAAACAATCTTTGCCTACGTTAACCATTTTGCAAAATATTGTGTTGACACCTGACAAACAAATAGGAATCCCTTGATTGATCAGCGACTTCTTGGATTACACTGTCATCATTAATATTTCCTATTTTTATCAAGTTTTATCGAGGGAAATGCTGTATCCTCTTTACATTTTGAAAAATACCTTCCTTAATGACTATGGTACGAAACCGAAAGATATAAGGGGCCTCCTTCGCTTTACCCCATTTCCGCGGCACGAAGTCTCTGAGCAGCTTATCGTCACCACTTTTTGAGCAGAAGAGTACAAACCCCAAATATCAGGGATTTTTATTCTGATACTAATTTTTACCAGTCACACAATGGCTTAAGATATATGAATAAAATTAGGAGAACCCACTACATAGCAGAAGAGTTGACATAATTATTTGTCAAAAAATTAGGTTGTCCTTGAGGTAGGTTTAACAGACAACTTCTGCTACAGACATAATTTATTATTATAAATATAAGAAAATAAATAGAATGTAATTTGAGAGATTTTCAATCGTATTTATTTGACTGCAGCTTTTTTCTACTTGTCATTTTCTTGAACCTACATTCATAAGGTGCCGCCTGATAACATTGACAACTTTCACAGTGTGTGCAGGACATCAAGGGAAGCAACTTTTCTCAGTCACTATTTGCGCCTCTAATTCATCTTTCGATGTTACAAGCAATCAAAATAGGCATCTTCTGTCCTTAATGGATGCAATCCCATTGTAAGCTTCGTAGTAGCAAATGTCATTTATTTTTACTGCCGTTTAAAATTCTGAGAGCAATATATAACATGCTATTGAAACGATATCATGCAAACAGTCAGGGTTAAAACTTAACTTTTCCTTTATAAAATGGATATCATAACACACACCTATGTTGCTTACCATATTTGATGCGTTTGCATAGAGAAATGATTCATAAGATTTGAAATTGATATTTACACTCCATAAGATGCTTAGTGTAACCCTATCGAACTACAAATTTTATCGCTTTCTAACCGAAATAATAATTGTGAAACACTATCACATTTTCATCGTGTTTGATAATAATTTGAGCCAGTAAGCTGTCCTACATCTTTCACTAGCCGACCTACATGGTAGGATGGTTACATAACACACTGCGAAGCCAGGGGTTCCAGGTTCGAGCCTGGGCATGAGTCTTCTTTGTGAGCAGAGGCGAAACCACAATTTTTTATCTGGAGAAGGGGGTTAAGTACCAGGACAAACGTGCCAATAATAATAATAGTAATATAGTGGTGGTAATGGTAGTAATAATAGTAGCATTACAAGACGTTATTATCGTCGTAAATCATGCAAAAGGGGATAGAAGTCGGTGCTAAAGCATTTGTGTTTGAACAAATTATTTGAAATATTTTTTCAACACGTTCAATTTCATATTAGCTAATAATGGAAAACAAGCACACAAACCGTATTTTTCAAGGACAGAATAATGACGAACATTATTATTTTGTGCATATGACAAGTATAACTTTCATGTATACAACATATATTTTAAACATATGTAACATAGAGCGACATAAAATAAGAAAACACATATGCAACATGTTAACGCTAAATTGTGTACGTATTCAAAGTTTCTTTAATATATATATATAATTTAAATACATTACATAGTCAATTCATCCGCCAAATTGTCTCTGAAATGTGAACGCTCCATTTCCTCAAAAGAATTGTTCATGCACTTAAGCAGCAACAGTCTGAAGTATATATCTGGCCTTACCTCTCTCTCGGGTAATTTAGAATGCATTACAGAAAATAATCATATTGGGATCGAAGCGAGCAGGAAAATCTTTAGTATCAAATATTTGCAAACTGAAAACAATATTTATTTAATAGGGCACAACAAATTTCACGGGGAAAATGGCATTCTCTTTAACATTTTTTTTTATTTAGATCGTTTTGGCTCCCAGGGCTGACTCCCGCCGCACCCTAGCTATAGCTCTGAAAATGGGACTATAAGAATAGGAAATACTGACCTTGCGAGCGAAGCGAGCGAAAATTTTACGAAATGTACTTTTATTTGTAAAAGAAAGTTGAAATCGAGGGAGCAGTTGCCCCTCTTTGCCCCCTGCAAGTGCCCTTAGCCATCTGGAAGAAAATAGCAAGAAACACTTGAAAACTAATTCCAACTTGAATATCCATTTTGTTCTACTATTCTTAGATTCTGCTAGTCATGTTTCTTTACTTCAATGTTTGCCCCCTCCCAGATTGGACTTCCGTTCAAGAATGGGGAGGGGGGGACAATGCCCCTACCTACTGTGGTTGCAGCACTGTTTGTGAGTGTCTCTTCATCAATTTCACGTCACTCCCTCTCTCTATCACATGAATCGCTATTACCAAAAGGTAGACTTGGGAAACAAAAAATTATGCTGTTCAAACTTCTTAGCAACACATCCAAGAAAAACATCCAAATACATTAGGCACTTTTAATACAAGACTACTCAAAATATCACAACTGTTCTACATACTGAAAATTGATAAATCATTTCCTGAAGTTTGAATCTGGAAGAGATTTTATTCCCCAAATCCTGATCCGACATTATACGGAATCCGACACACCTTCATAAATCACAAAATCAATAAATGTCTTTGTTGTGTTGCTAGAGTAATACAGGATCAAATTGTAAAGATTAGTGAGAATTCCAGGTAGATATGTATTCTGTATTTTTTACCGGGGGGGGGGGGTGCAGTTGCCCCTCTGCTCCCTATAGCTACAGGCCTGCTGTGACATCACCTACGTAGGTGAAACTTCTTCCGAGGGTCGCCATTTCAGCAACGAGAACATGTTGATTTGAAGAAGGCTCACACAAATCATTTGTGTGTGTGGGGGGGGGGGGGAATTCGAAAGTGTTGAATGCTCAATTGATTGAATTAGGTTATTTACGTCGTTTTCTGCCACTTTGGCTAATCACGGCGATGATGATGAGTGATGATATGATGAATATCATATGAGAACATTCACAATGAACATCCATGCCCAGGCCGGGCATCGAAATACACGTAGAACGAAACAATTTAATAATGATTGACTACTATAAATGTGGAGCTGAAAAAAAGGAAGGGGTGGGCTGACATCTGATTGGTGTCGTTCTGTCCGAGTCACCAAGTAGCTATCCAGGTTCTTTACTCTGGTGGTGAGAAATTGGAATTTCAATAATATTACATCCTTTGTAATGTGATAACTAGGTCTATGATTTTGATGCGAATGCATATTTTTTTTGGTAAGGCAGAAACATTGCATAAGTAGATAGGAACGTATTTTACACGTAAGTGAATAAATGGTAACGCCATTGTTTGGGCACGTTTTTGCAATTCTTTGAACCTTTTTGAAGTAAATGTAATTTTTCAGACTTTTAAAACCGTTTGTCATTTTTCGGCCATTTTTTAAGTCATTTTATGAATTTTCTACATTTTGGTGAAAGAAGGGACATTTTACATGCAAATGTAACCCTTTGAAGGAGAGAGGTTCCCGACTCTCGTCTCATTGTCTTCAGCTCAGTTCTGAATGACTGTGTTTGAAGAAACAAAGACATTCTGTGCAGGATTGTTGACACAAGGTGTTGTATAACAATTCAGCTCAAACAATGTGATTTCCCCTATATCAGTAAATATATTGTCGCCAGACGGATTATTATAAAAAACAAAGGGTACAAAGTTTTGTGCTCTGTATCGGATATTTTGTCAGGGAGCAATTTGCACTCTATGGAATTGAAAGTGACTTAACAGGAAATGATATTGTTCATTTCAAGTAAGCTACTCTTGTGTAGGTGGAAGTCGAGAAAAAAATTTCCGTGTACAAGGCTCTCTTGTCCAAAAACCGACAATCATTCGTTGCGTACTGCAACTCAGTACTTAAAGTGTAAACGATGACAAAAAGTGAACTTTCTTACTTGTACTACCACCATACGCAATGAGCATGTGATAGATACTGTAACGTTGATTTGTAATTTGAATTTCTCTTGGTAGTTTATAAATTTGTTTTAAAAATCTTTCAGAATTTGTAGGTCATTTTTCTAAGTTTATAGGGCATTTTATTGCATGTATTAGGTCATAAATGCATTTACAATGTACTTAAACCTGAGTTGAAGAAATAAAGATGAATAAAAAATAATAGAAAAATTGGTATTTTAGGCAATATTATATAATATGGGCAGGCCCGTACCCAGGGGAGGGACCACGGGGGGCATGCCCCTCCTCGAACTATGAAATATTTAAATTTGAACTTACAATAAGCTACGAAAATAACATCGACGATTTTTCAAATTTGTAAAATTCCAATTTTCTTCTTGCAAAAATGAATGTGTTTGTTGTGTAGAGAGGCAGACATTAGAAGTTTGCAGTCTGCAATATTGTGTATTTTTAGTTCTATTTTACAATCATTGATGCAAGGGGGGATTCTCTTCGAGATTCAGACTTCGGGAAATGATTTCGCAATTTTCAATATCTAGAACAGTTGTGGCATTTTGAGTAGTGTTGTATTAAAGTTCCCTAATGTGTTCGGATGTTTTTCTTTGATGTGTTGGTATGAACTTCGAACTGCTTAAATTTTTGATTCCCAAGTCTACCTTTTGGTAATATTGATTCATATCATATGAATCATATGGTAGAGAGAGGGAGTGGATATTTAATTTTTGTTACTTAGCTTTGCTTTTGTGTAACTTCTAGCTAATCGCAAAAATGAGTGATGACGTGAAATTGATAAAGAGACACTCACAAACAGTGCCACAACTACAGGGACGAAGTGGGTATTGTCCATCCCCCCTCCCCGACCTTGGATTGAGTTCATTCTAGGGGAAGCAAACATTGAGGAAGAAAGAAAAACAAGGACAAATGGATACTCAAGATGGAATTAGTTTTCACGTGTTCCATGCATTTATCTTTCAGACGGCCGAGGGCACTTGCAGGAGGGCACAGAGTGGAAATTGCCCCCTGGATTTCAAATATTATACAAATAAGAATACATTTCGTAAAATTTTCTTGATCGCTTCGCTCGCAATATCTTCGCACTTATAGTCCAAATTCAGAGCCATACCATGGGGCGGCGGGAGTCGGCCTTGGGAGCCAAATGATCTATGTGGGGGAAAAAATGTTAAAGAGAATGCCATGGAGCCCCGTAAAATTATTTGCACCCTTTTAATTAAATTTCTCTCTATGAAACTTCATATGAAATATTAATGATGCCACTGTAATCCAAGAAGTAACTGATCAATCAATGGATTCCAATTTGTTTGTTGGGTGTCAAACACATGTATTTCAAGAATAAAATAACAAAATTCACACAACATTTTGCAAAATGATTAACGTAACCAGGAGGCAAACATTGTCACATTGTCTGTTGTGATGCAAGAGTCTCTGCCCTTTGAAGGCAATAGAAACCGTGGTGGACTAAGGGACCCATGTTTTAGCAAGTAGAAAAAAAAATATTACAAAGTTTTACATAATTTATCATCAAAGTGTAGATAATATGTAACCATTATTATTTAATTAATTCGATTTTTCTTGCATAATACAACACAATGGTGTTGTTGGTTTCTCGTTAGATTCCTTTGTGAGTAAAAATCTTGCATACTGGAAACTTGTGGGAAATATTAAGAAGCACGATTTATAAAGGACTCCGTTAATCAGCTCTGCAGAGAGGCCCAAAGCTGGTGTTTTTCTGGCTTTGATTCTCGGGATGGGTTATCTAAGGTTGGTATTTTTCCGGCCTTGTGCCTCCAAGGTTCACCCAGCCTTATATCAATGGGTACCCGAGAGTAAATCAACGTGGTAAAGGCTTCCGGAGCGTAGACGAGATCGAGAATGTGTGGGCCCCACCCGTGCATATGCCATCATGGCACGGTCATAGGAGCCGACTCCATGGGACTTGGGGGAAGAGACCCTCAAATAATTTTACTTAAGATAATCTAATGTATTATTTTGCTTCTCTTGTAAAGTTTACTCTGAATTGTGCAACATGAACTTAACTTAAAATACACATTTGAAATGTTCTAGACCATCAAATTTGGGGGCTGAGACCGGTAAACCATCAACTTTGGGGGGGGGGGGCTATGAACGGAGACAGCAAAACACATGACTTATTACTATATACTAAGTATATAATTATGAGTATTGATAACATTTTTACTAAAAAGAGTTTCAAAATAACGAGGTGATATGACAATTATACCAGTATGTTTCTTGTTTAGTAAATTCCAAACAATTTGAGGTAGTAAACACAACTTTCAGGCAATATTGATATGTACGATATTTAGTTATCCTCGAAATCTCTTCCTCTAGTCCGAAGAATAAGGGGAAAATAATTCTAAAGTCTTTGAGTTTATTTAACACTGGCTTGCAGTAAAGTACGCAAGAAAAGCTTATGAAAAGTCTGTATGCGAAAGCGGGAACGGCTATGATCAAAGGCATTATTGCTAAAGCACGGCGTGCTATGTGTTTATTTATTATTGCAAAATTAAATTTAAAAAGTAAAATATTGTAGCAAGAACAAAAAAGTAAAACTATTTGCCTGCGATTTGTGTTAGCATTTATGTAAATAATTAAATAAAACTGTTAAATATTGTAAATATTCGCTATTTTTATGGGTACGTCAACACTAAGGTTCTTTGCATCCGTCACATGTCCTTTCTTTACAAGTCTGTTGCGGACATTAAAACACACCCATGCCCTCGCCGGGACTCGAATCCGACACCTCCGGATCAAAGCGAGTTGAGACGATCACCCAACATGCTCGGCTACCGAGGCCGGCATAAAACTGTTATGTTGGCCTGTTAATGTAAATACATAGCCTACTTTTAAATAAAAATGTTAATTGTTATCTAAAAAACAAATGAGCAGACAAACGTTTTTCATGTTACATTTCATTTGCATGAGGAATATAATAGCTGCTTAAATCTGCTATACGAAGACGTAATTTTTATTTTTAAAAAAGGGAGGGAGTGAGTCATTCATTCACTTATTTCAGTGATCAGAGCCACCCCAATAATTTTGACAAGTCGGCGCCCCTGGGTACGGTGTTATATGCACGGGAAAATTTACATTACCTTTACCTATGGAACTCATCAGAATACATGTTGCTAAATTCCACTGAGTCTATTTTTGCGTTCAAAAGTAAATTTTAAAAAATTGCAACGCATTAATCACTTCTAGGCTATTCAGAAAGCACTTCATCAACATTATTTACTGATGTAGATGTAGATTCAGTACCACTTGAAGAGTTCACAAGGGGATACGAAATCAATACCGGGAAGAACGTTCGCAATAACGACGACCCAATGCGACGAGGCAAGGAATTTTCACAATTCTGGCAAGAGTCACCGCGTGACTTTTTTGGGGGGGCGGGGAGCGGGAATGCAAAATTGAATTTTGCGGTGGCGGTAGCTTACATGGTTTAGACATATCGAAAGTTCTCAAACGACACTGTAAAGATTCGTGATAAACCTCCAATACCGCTCTCCAAATTTTCCATTATATAATCAAAGCTCAAGAATGGGTTTAAACTCGGTACACTCAGTACACTCCACTGATGCAGGCCCGTAGCTAGAGGGGGGGCAGGGGGGCAACTGCCCCCCTGAGAGCCTGCTTTGCCCCCCTGTGAAAAATACAGAACACATTCCTACCTGGAATTCTCACAAATCTTTACAATTTGATCCTGTATTACTCTAGCAACACAACAAAGACATTTATTGATTTTGTGATTTATGAAGGTGTGTCGGATTCCGTATAATGTCGGCTCAGGATTCGGGGAATAAAATCTCTTCCAGATTCAAACTTCAGGAAATGATTTATCAATTTTCAGTATGTAGAACAGTTGTGATATTTTGAGTAGTCTTGTATTAAAGGTAACCTAATGTGTTCGGATGTTTTTCTTGAATGTGTTGCCCTGAACTTGGAACTGCTTACATTTTTATTTCCAAAGTCTACCTTTTGGTAAAAGTGATTCATGTGGTAGAGAGAGGGAGTGGATATTTGATTTTTGTTACTTAGCGTTGCTTTTCTGCCTCATCTAGCTTATCGCAACAATGAGTGATGATGTGAAATTGATGAAGAGACACTCATATACAGTGCCGCAACTACAGGGGGCAGGGGGCATTGTCCCCTCCCCCCGACATTGGACGGAAGTCCATTCAAGGGGAAGCAAACATTGAAGTAAAAAAACAAGACTAGGAGAATTTAAGAATAGCAGGACAATTGGATACTCATGATGGAATTAGTTTTTAGGTGTTCCTTGCATTTTTCTTTCAAATTTTATACAAATAAAAATACATTTCGTAAAATTTTCTTGCTCGCTTCGCTCGCAATGTCTGCTTTTCTTATAGAACAAGTTCAGAGCCATAAATAGCTGTGGGGCGACGGGAGTCGGCCCTGGCAGCCAAACGATACATATGAAAAAAAAAGAAATCTTAAAGAGAATACCATGGCGCCCCGCCCTATTAAAACAATTTCTTTCTATGAAACTTAATATGAAATATTCATGATGACACTGTAATCCAAGAAGTCATTGATCAATCGAGGGATTCCTATTTGTTTGTCAGGTGTCAAAACGTGTATTTCAAATAGCAATATAATACTGAACAATTCACACAATATTTTGCAAAATGGTTAACGTAACCAGTAGGCAAACATTGTCTGTAGTGATGCAAGAGTCTCCCCTTTGAAGGAAATAGAGTCCGTGGTGAACTGAGGGACCCATGTTTTAATGTTTTAGCAAGTACAAAAATGTATTACAAATTTTTACAGAATTCATCAAAGTGTAGATAATATGTAACGATTATTATTTAATTAATTCGATTCTTCTTGCATAACACAACACAATGGTGTTGTTGGATTCTCGTTAGATTCGTTTGTGCGTAAAGATCTTGCATACTGGAAACCAGAGGGAATCGTTATGAAGCATGATTTATAAAGGGCTCCCTTAATCAGTTCTGAAGAGAGGCCCAAAGCTGTTGGTACATATTAATCATCTATTAACATTATCGACCTGTAAATATCAAGTAGATACAGTCCCTATTAGCCTATTTATGTTAAACTTTATATTCTTTGGCAATCTGGAAAAGTCATTATCGTAATATTGCTATTTGATGTTGCTCGAAGTTTTTTTTTGTTCGTTGCAGTTTCAAGATATCATCCCTTTTCTGTTACTATCTCTTTTGGGGGAGGGGGCAAGTGCTTCTATGTACCCTGCCAATGCGACACAATATATTAAAAATTTGCCCCCTCTAGGATTGACTTCGCCCCCCATACAAAGAATTCCTGGCTACGGGCCTGCACTGATGTTCCTATTTCTATACGCTTCCACGTGAACACATCACAGGAAGGCAAGTTCTTCGAGCCGATGTGACGATGACGTCACAGAATTTTCAGACCGCGAGGGTTGACGAAATCCGATTCATTCTCTTTGCAAAAGGGGATGAGGCCTTGCACGAAAAAGGTTTCATATCCCTGCAAAAGGGACCTTCAGGCAGTGGGCAGAGAACACAACGTAACTTGACTGCGGGACAGAAGGGATGCCTTCTTGCGAGGCATAGAGGACCAGTCGTCCTTGAGCGAGGGAAGGTTGGGGGAGAGACGAATCCATTGACCATAGTTTGATGTCGTGCGTAAACGATTTCTTTAAAAACAACCCGCAAACTCCGTGCTGTGACTTCCTGCGTGATGTAGGCTTTGTCTTGGTTGGGACCAGAGGCGCAAACACGAATTTTTGTCTTGGGGGGAGGCAAGTACCAGGATAATCGTACCAATAATAATAATAATAATGTTAATAAAATAATGTTAATAATAATGTTGCTAATAATGTTATTGTAACATTATTATTATTATCGTTATTATTGATTTACTTTATTTTATTTCTCTTCTTGTGCCGATCACCACTACTAGTTAGCAGTCTTAAAAATATTCCCGAATCAAACAATAGTATTATATATATTGTAATATTGGGCAATGTTTGTTAGAAGTTTTAATTTAAATTTTAGATTAACTGAATACTTAAGAAGAAATGATGCCTCTCGCTCGAGCGCGTTCGTCTCCCGAGTTTTCCCCGTTTACTTCTGAAAGAAGTAATCAATTCCACTTCTCCGTAACTATTGGACTTACGACCTTCAAATTTTTATGGGACACTTTTCAAAGGTTTATTTCATAATCTATTCATTCAAATTTTCATTCTCACAAATGGTTTGATATTTGGTTTTATTTACATTAAATTTGGCAATGTTCATTCCAAATGCCATAAACAGGCGAAGTCAAAATCGACCCTATACACGGGACGGGGTCTTTCCCGGCGGTTGGAGTTTTTTCCCCCTCATTTCGGCAGAACCGCGAAGGAAGGGAGGGGGTGCTGCTAATGGCCCGCCTGCTTTTGACCACGGAATGCTTGAACCTCCTTTCAGTGTGTTTTACGAAGCAACGGGAGTTTGTGTTATTTGTAACAAGTGCCAACCCTTCGTTGGAAGAGTAAAACTTCAAGAAATGGAAGATCGAAAAAAGAAAAGGCGCAGAATACCACATTCAAAGGTTCCAAAGAAGAAATCTCGGCAGGGTGATCTTCTTCGGAATTAATGGAAAAACCACCATTCATCTCTTTTCATTTAGATCGTTCGGCGCCCAAGGCCGACTCTCGCCACCCCCAGCTACGGTTCGGAACTTGATAATACTAAGAAAATCAGGTACTGCTAGCGAAGCGAGGAAGAAAATTTTACGAAAAGTATTTTTATTTACATAAAATTTCACAATATTTTTTATTAGCTTTATTTTTACTTCAACTTTTGTTCACTTTTTGGCTAATTTGCGAAGACGGGGATGAGTGATTATATGATGAAATTGATGAATGGACACTCACAAACATCCATGCCCAGGTCGGGAACCCGAGACCCCTGGCGTTGGAGCGCAATGTGCTAACCACTCCGCCACGGGAGCCGGCTGAGTTCACAATGAAAATTGTTTGCATGTCCGGGTAAAAACAAATATTTAATTTCGATTTTGTGGTTCGATTGAATTGGTTTATTTTATTTGCTTTTCTGCCACTTTTAGCTAATCGTGAAGATGAGGATGATTGATGTTCTGATGAACCGACACTCACAAAGAACAACCATGGAAAGCCCAGGATTCGAACCTTGCATCCCTGGCATTGTTGCGCACAGTGCTAACCACAGCGTCATGTAGGTCGGCGATTTGGTGTATTAAAAATAAACAGAGAATCCTTGTGTATTAAATCATTCTTAAGCGAAGTGATAGCAAGGGACACCAGATCACCAAAAATAAAAAAATAAAGACAAAATGAAATAAAAATAAAGAATACGGCTTCGGTAGTCTACTCGGTAGGGCGTCTGACTGCCACGTGGGAGACACAGTTTCGATTCTGGAGGTGGGCCTTGTCCCCTCATAAAGCGGCTCTGAGGCTCACCTAGCCTGTAATCAATGTGTATCTGGGGGCAACCCTTGGTATAAAGGCGGCCGGATCGTGGTGCTGATCACATGACCGAGACCGAGAATGTGTGGGGCCCTACCTCACATCCCCTAAATGTGTGTTATGGCACGGTGCTATATGCACGGGGAACTTTGCTTTACCTTACCTGTGAAAGTAATGACGTCCTATACAAAAATTTATCCACGCACCCCTAACGACTACAAAATTTCTCAACTCTCACCTAAAATTTTTCACTGAAGTCAAATTTATGATTATTTCGGCTCTAAATTTACCCTTACACTTCTGTAAAATTCTAGGTTGACCCCTGGTCATATAAAATCAGTATCGTTCGGCTTGCAATTGCAAAACAGTGATAGACTTTTTGCTAGCTTCCTAGTAATACAAACTTTCTAGTAGAACCATATCAAATTCTTACTTATTATACTTGGAAAATATTTCTACTTAGTAACAACTTTTCTCCCGAAAATTTTGGCCAGGGTATGAGGCCGGAGGCCACTCACCATCGTGAGCAAATTGGGGAGCTACGAACGATTAGCGTAATCAGGTCGTGGAAACCTATAACAACAACTGAGGGTTCGTCGTGCTAATCACACGTCATCCCGTAACTGGTAGCATGACAGAGGCGGAAACACGAATTTTTTAAATTTTTGTCTGCGGGGGGGGGGGGCAAGTACCATAATAAACGTACCAATAATAATAATGTTATTATTATTATTGATTTTCTTCATTTTACTTTGCTTCTTGTGCCACTTTTGACTTATTTGCGAAGATGGGGATGAATGATATGATGAAATTGATGAATTGACACTCAAGCCGGGATTCGAACCCGGGACCAACATTATTATTATTATTATTGGTAGTAGTAGTAGTAGCGGTAGTAGTAGTAGTATCAAAGACGTTATTACCCTCGTAAATTATGCAAAAAGGGGTAGAAGTTGGTGCTAAAGTATTTGTTTTCGAACAAACGATCTAAATTATTTTTCAACACGTTCAATTTCACATTAATAATGGAAAACAAGTACTCAAACCATTTTTTGAAAGATAGTAATGCTTGATAAATGCATTCCAAATATAATTCCCTTTTACATTAACATGTATAACTCATGCACGATATATGCAACATGGAGCGACGTGGACACTAAATTGTGTACGTATTCAAAGTTTCTTTAATTCATATTATATATAATATAATATATTATTTAAATACATTACACAATAAATTCATCCATCTCACAATAAACCAACAGCAAAAATTACATAAATTGTGCACGCTCCTTTTCCTCAACAATTGCTCATACATTTAAAACAAAATCAATTAATAAAAGTGTTACTCTCTCTCTCTGGTAATTTACAATGCATTACAGAAAACAACCTGCGAGCAAGAATATTTTTAGATCCATTTTTTTTTAAATTTAATAGGGCGCAAATAATTTCACGGGACGCCAACGCATTCTCTCTTTTACAACTTTTTAGCCTCCCCGATGGCGTAGTGATAACGTCGTCACCTTTTGATGGAGTCCCGGGCTCGATACCCGGCGGAGGCACATGACAGTGCTTCGGATCCCACTTTAAACTGTATGTCCAGTCCCTATTAGCCTTTCTGTGCATAAAGTGGACTTAAAACCACAATTCATCTCTTTTCATTTAGATCGTTCGGCTCCCAAGGCCGACTTTCGCCATCCCCAGCTATGTTTCGGGACTTGATAATACTAAGAAAAGCAGGTACTGCAAGCGAAGAGAGGAAGAAAATTTTACGAAAAGCATTTTTATTTATATAAAATTTGAAGTTGTGGGCGGTAATTGCCCCTTGCAGATGCACTTGGCCGTCAATGTTCCCTCCCCCAGAACTCATTTCCGTCCAAGGTTGGGGTGGGGGGCAATGCCCCCCTGCAGTCGCGCCACTGTTGCATGATCTCCCTCTGCTGAGGCATGTGGGAGTGATGCCGGCAGTATCTTGACCTGCTTGCACCTTTGCGCCGTGGGTTATAATTATAATTATTGTTTACAGGCAGAGAGAAATTGTATTGTATACGCTTCATCATCCTCATCGTCGCAATTAAACTAAGAGTTATAAAAGCAACGAAAATAATAAATACAGTCAGTTTATGTGAATTATAGGACTGTGTTTTCCATAAAGACCTCGTATGCTTTCTTTCAATTTACTTTATCTTGAAACTTTTTCCCATCAAAGTTGATCTAACGGTGAGGTGAATATAAGTGTAATAAACTTAAATATATTGCTCTTTATATCATTAGATTAAGAAAGACGAGATGGAGGAATAAAAATATGAAACTGGGAGGAAGAGCCTCCATTATGGTACCATCTTTGAATTTATCCGGAGTGATTAAGTACAAACTGATACACGTACCTATATTTTCTACATTTAATGGACAGCCTCAGTGGCCAAATGATTTGAGTTATCGACTCAAAATCTCACCGCCGAAGATTCCAGGTTCGAACTTCGCCCTGGGTAATGTACACGTTTTCTTGAAAATTCTATTAATGTTTGAATTAGTAACATTTCTGGACAGATTTCATTAGTGTATATCCCACGACATATATTGATCGCTGATCATATAAATTAGAAACTATCTGTTGAAAATATAAATTACAAATTTGCGCTGTCTGGGTGTCGTTCAATTTGTCTTTCAAACATGGATTCGTATAAATTGTACGCAATTGAGGCTTTTCAAATCTCATTTCACAGTGGATGTTTTTTTTATGTGGAAGCAATTCTGTGAAGACGGGACTAAATATAATTTAAAAACTAATTTCTGACATAAGCACAGAAATAAGCATAATATTTCTAATGACGCCTTCTTTGACGAGATCCCAAGAGAAGAAATGAAGGACCTCTTCAACCTGGACATTAACGATAGGTTAATTATCATCTCTTAAACATGTAATTCAATTTATGTAACAGTGCATTAATTATTATAATAGGCGCGAACCCGAAGTGACATTGGAACATGCTCTTCACAGGAATATTAGAAAATGGAATCCAAGAAGTTAAATGAAGATAGAAGTGTATTAGTGTTCCAAGGTAAAAACCTGCAATTTTGTGACTGTCCTCGTTTGGATATCACTTTAATTCATTCCTGAATTAACAAACTTACGGACAGAAAACGGCAGCAAAAGTTTCACTAGAATAACTTACAAAAAAAGAAGCTCAGTTGTAATAAAATAAGCCAACTAATTTTTTCAGCGAGTTTGCAGATTCAAAATAAAATACCAGGCTGTCCCAGAAGACCTGCACCATACTAGAACGAAAACGAAACACAGATTATCAGACACAAAGACAGACTTTATTCAGCAAAGTACAGGCCTCCATGTTCAATTACCTTCACCCACCTCTGCGACAACAGTTCAATCTGATGGCGATACCAGGTGGCAGGTTTAGAATTGAAAACCTCACGACAGGCAGAATTTACCTCATCATATGAATTGAAGTGCCGACCACACAGGAAATGAGAGAGAGCGAAACAAACCGTAATCCGATGGTGCAACTTCCAGACTATAGACGGGATGAGGTGTAACGGTATATTTTGTGCTTTTAAGCTGATTCTCAGCAACATACACAATATACACAACCATACATTTTTGAATCCTTGTCCCGAGGTTCAAAACTCGCAGTACCTGAAGTTCTGTGGATGCTAGTTTAGGCAATAGACACGTACCTCTTCAAATTACAACTTAACGCCCATTTCCTTTTAGATATATATAGGTTTATTCATATTATATTTACAGAAGTTAATTCTTGGCCGTTATTCGCAAAATTACATTCCGGTGTACCCTGTCCCCCCTTCCCGAAGAGAGTGTGTAGACTCGCGTAGCCACTGGCTCCACGAGTAAAAAAAAATATAACCCTCAGTACCAAAAAAGGTGGCTGAAGGTATGTGTGTTGTGTACCCGGTTTCCCACATGAAATAAACTATTGGGATAGTGTGAAAAGGGCAAGTGTGTGTATTAAAAGAAAGAAAGAAAGTTAAAGTATCCGCCTATTCATATTATCAAGAAAGATTCTTCGTTTCGCCCCATAGAGAAACAACACCTCTTTACCTCGCCGAATTGCACCGAAACATCTGAGAGCGACTGCTGCCTTCCCTTCCTTTTATAGGCCCCGCTAATGACCTAAACCGTTACTGGAAACTTACCGCTCCCCAACGGCCAAGAACTCAAACGTACAGGACATAGACATAGGCATACACAATTTATAACATAAAAAGGATCCAGTAATGATCGCATCATTACATAGTCCCCCCTTCCTGAAGAGAGAAAAATCAAAGTTCTGTAACCTAGAAAAATAATAATAATATACACAAAACACTTGTCCGCAGTTTCTGTTCACTACAAACACACTTTCATTAGGTCACACGACACTGACAGTCAATGTTCACTCTAATTTTGTCCACAAGTGTACTTCGAGATCTGCGTTCTTCCCTCAGCACTGGAGCTGGTTAACCCACGTCGATTCTTACCCACTCAGCATCTATTCCATCCTTCCTCCTGGACCAATTAGAGACAGTCTCCTGGAAATCCATCCACGTCACCAAGGCTGCTGGTTCGACTCCCGGCAACGCCACTGCTCTGCGCTCCTGCCGAGATCGGAAGACACCGCTTCGACCGGGTTCCACATGAATGGGTCTAAATGGCTCTACATCCAGAGATGTCACTGCTATTCACTGGATTTTCTCACCACCGAACTGCGGCTTCTCGACGAAAATACGCGGTAAAAGAATACGCACTAACTTTGCGTTACTTTTGTTGACTGCGGAACGAAACGTTTGCACGAGTAGGTGCGAGGTATCAGAGAGAGAAAATAAATGAAAGATAAAAAATAAAGAAAAGATAGATAAATCCCTATATACAATATTTACAAAAATCCCCTTTTGAAATTAGATCAGAATCTGTTTCTCAGCTTGTAACGCATCTGGGGTACATCTTCATTCTCGTCTTCTGGAGAAGATACGTGCGCTCCCTTCGCTGAATTTTGCCCGGCTACTTTCTTCGCGAACTCAGGCGGCGAAGAATAAGGTTTTAACTGATCGCTGTTGGCTCTCAATATTCTTCCGTCCTCGCTGTGTTTTAGTTTGAAAGTATTTGCCGAAGTTTGCTCCACAATTGCGTGTGGTCCAGAGAACTTCCCCGAGAGTTTACTAGTTACTCCACGGGCCTTATCAGAGAGAGGATGTTCCTTAAGCCAAGCTTTTTCCCCCACCTTAAACGTGCACTTGCGGCGTTTCTTATCATATACTTTCTTCTGTGCATTATGCATGCGCTCTTGATTGTTGCAAGCTATCTTCTTGGCCTCTTCTATCCTGAATTTCGTTTCCTCCACGAATTCCAAGATGTCCTCCTGTCTGATTTCAGGTCCTTGAGGCAAAGCGTCCCTGGCCTTCTCGAAAGGACCCCTCACAGAACGTCCAAAATGCAAATATGCTGGACTGAATGTGGTCGTGTTGCAAACTTGTGAATTCAATGCAAACTGCACGTACGGTAGCGATGACGCCCACTCGTTGTGCGACGAAATTAGTGTGGAAAGAGCACGTTTAGTTGCCTTTACGTAGCATTCTGCGAGATTGCCCTGCGGGCGATATGGAGAAATTCTGATCTGCTTGGAATCAAACATCTTCATCATCTGTTTCCACATTCTGGAATTGAAAATGCTTTGATTATCAGTGGAGATTCTTGGGTAGAATCCATGGATCGAGAATATATCCAGTAATTGTTCTAACACAGATTTCGCAGTCACCACGCGAAGAGGGCGCAAGATAGTAAATCTGCTAAAACTATCGACGCATACTAGAACGTATTGGAAATTTCCCTTTTTCGAACGAACGACTGGTCCCAGAATGTCACAGTATAAGTTCTTGCCAACTTCTGTTTCCTTATTACTTGCCATGAAGCCTTGCTTCTTAGTCGTGTCCCCTTTAAATACACAGCATGGTTGGCACGACTTACAGTATTGAATAACGTCTTTTGTTAGGCCTAGCCACGTGTATTGTTCTCTGACCTTTGCTAAAGTTTTCAATCTTCCAGGGTGAGAAGCGAATGCACTATCATGCAAGGACATAAGAATTTGTGCACGTAGAGAAAGAGGTGCCCATATTTTGCCAGTTCCTTTCTCTTTGTACTTTTCTGCAGGCAAATTTCTCCTAAGGATTCCATCATCGTCGAAATACGAAGATTTGGCCAGTGTCTTCAACTTTTCCTTGTACATCTTCGTCCCTTCCACCTCCTCGTTCCTAACAGTCTTCCCTAAGTCTGCAAGAAAATTATCTTTCATTTGCTCTGAAATGATTGAAGTGGTGTCCAGAAGCCTGCTCGGATCCAGCGGTTCGTGTTCTTCATTCCCCTCGGCCACGGAAAAAGGCAACAATGAAAAGCCCTGCATCTTTTCACTTTTAGAGAGACGAACCTTGGGTAGTTTGATCCCTCGAAGCAAATTTTCTCGTCGTTTCTTCTTTATTTGCTTCGCGCTTTGTATAGTGCACAAAGCACTGAGGTCAGCAACTGGTTTCTGTGGAATATCTGACGAATCGATCACAACTCCGTCTTCCATCTCGAATTTTACGTAACCTTCATCATTTTCATCTTCCAGGGGGAATGTTTCCTGCGCTGCGGGTAACCCGTCGTACTCAGACGGATGGGTGTTGCATACTTCATTTCTCGATAGAAAGTCTACCAGATTTAGCTCTCCTTTCACGTATTTGATGAGCAGAGGGTAGCGCGAGAGACGAGCGGTCCACCTTGACATCTTTGCGCTCTTGTTTTCAGTACTGAATATCGTGGTCAGAGCACTGTGGTCAGTGAAAACTTCCACTGCCGGAGCGTGGCAGATGTACTTGTCGAAAGTCTCGACTGCAAGGAGCAAAGCGAGGAATTCTTTGTGCGTTGTGCTGTAGTTCTTCTGGGCTTGTGAGAACTTTTTACTTCCAAAGGATACAACATGCAGTTTCCCCCCTTGGTCCCTCTGTCCTAGTAAGAAACCGGCGCAGTTATCGCTCGCGTCGCTGTAGATGACGAACGGCTCATTCAGTACGGGAATGTACAAAGAAACGTTATTCTTTACAGCTTCCTTCAGTTTGGTCAGGCACTCTTCGTGAACATCCGTCCACCGAAAGCGAATTCCCTTACGTAACATGTCAGTGAGAGGACTCGTCAACTCTGACATGTGGCTAATATGACCTTTCAGAAATCCGAAGAATCCTAAAATGCTCTGGAGTTGCTTCACATTCTTCGGAGCCCTTATCTGGTCCAAATACTCAATCTTGGATGGGTGGCACATCACTTGCTTGTGAGAAATTCTGAAACCCAGGTAATCCACTTCCGAAGTAAAAAGTTGGGACTTCGATGGTGAAAGTGTTAAGTTCGCCTTGTGCATTCTCTCCAAAACTTCTTTCAGCGCGAGCAACAATTCTCCCTCCGTTTCTCCATAAACCAAAATGTCATCGTAAAAAGCAATGCATGAGACACCCTGCAGCTCTCCAAGGACAATATTCATCAGTTTCGCCAGTGTGTTAGGAATCATGCTCAATCCATAGGGACATCTCAAATAGCGAAAGATTCCTCGTGAAGTGTTGAAAGCCGTGTATTGGCGTGAGTTTTCTTCCAATAAAAGCTGGCCAAAAGCGTTTACCAAATCTAATTTACAGAAATATCTAGCCTTGCCTAATTTACTCAAAGATTCAAACATATCCGGGACTTCATTCCTAGATTTCTTTGTTACTGCGTTTGTCTTTCGAGGATCCAGGATCACCTTGTATTTATCCCCTTTCCTGATTAACAACGGTGAATTAATGTAATTAGATTTGCAGGGCTCAATGAAACCCCCAGCTAACAGCTCATCGATACAGTTATCCATTATTTCTTGCTTTTCTGGAGTCAAAATACGAAGCTTAGAATAGAATGGTGTCCTATCGGTTAGTTCTATTTTGTGCTGTAAGATGTGTGTAACGCCAGGTTTTTCAGAAAAGACGTTACTGTAGATGTTTAAAATATCTGCTAATTTCTTCTTTACTTCTGGTGAACATTCTGCACGCTCAATCAATTCTGCTATTTCGGGACGTCTTTGGCAATATCCCATCGTCGCGGTTGTTGCATCAGACGTTTCACTTTTTCCCATCGTCGCGGTTACCGTCGCGGTTGCCCCAGCTTCAGCCTCCACAGTCGACGTTATCCCCTGCAGAATCGGAAGACTCATCCCCGCTTCCCTCTTCTCCGCAGAAAACAAATAGATGACGTCACTGTCTGCAAAGCTGTAGCCTCCCTCTTTCAAGTGCAGAGATAATCCGGCTTGCCTTATGAACCCACGACCTGCGATGAATCCCTTGAAACAATCGCGCAAAACGACGAATTTATGCCTAAGTTTCGCCCCATTCAAATGTACAGTAAGATACATTTCCCCACATGATTGTACAGAGCCTACTGCCAAAGAAATATTGATACGTTTATTGTTAATCTTATTTCCTTGTTTTTCCAGTTGTTTTGCGATTTCTAAATTTACAGTGCTCACAGAGGCCCCTGTGTCTACGAACAAGGAGAAGTCCTTTCCATTGATTTTACAGGGGACTAACGGCTCTTTGTCGCCAGAAGTGAAATTCCTGCAGTTGCGTATCTTCCTACTCCCCCCTTTGTTTTTCTTCCACGCAGCGCCTGCTACGATGGCGGTGTCGCTCTGTTCGGGCCTAACGAGTTTTTTGGAGCAGTACACATGGCGGCTTTGTGGTCAAGACCGTCACACCGAAAACAACGGATCCCCCTTCTCTTCGTCGGTTCTTCTGCTCTCGACGGGGTCCCAACATTCCCGGAAAAGCTTAGCCGGTTGACCAGTCCAGGATTTATGGCGCTCATCGATACTTCTGTCCTCACATTGCCGAAGAGGTTCGTTGCCCCCGCGGCTGCTAATTGCTTGGTTCCACTCACAGGAAAAGGCTGGGCGAACACCTGCGGTGAACTATTGTCCCTCAGTTCTGGGCAATAGTACAGGGCTTCTGAATACAATCTCTTTTGAATGTCCATAGAATGGGTTTCCAAATCTTTGATTGTTGCGAATGTTCTGTTGTACAAGTGTGTTCTGAATTTAGGATGGGAAAATTTCAAAACGTGCTGGATGACCTCGTCTTCTGTCCCCCGTTTCTCCCTCATTGCGAAAAGCTTCCTGGTGTGTCGAATAAATGCAAGAAGAGACTGGTCTGGTGACTGGTAATTGTTCTGAATGATCCTTGCTATTTCCGAGTCGTAATCGACACTAAAGAATTCTTCCAAGAACGCCTTCTCAAATTCCCTAAAAGTGCCGAATGGTCTCGAAAATCTGAACCAATCTGCAGCGATTTCCTTCAACGAAAGCGGCAAGATTCTATCTAAGAGAAAAGTATCCCCAATTTCCATGATTTCCTGATAATTGCGTAATTCATACAAATAATCGTGTGGACTTACATCGCCGACGTTTCCCTTAAAGATCGGAATGTTTATGTTGCTTTTCTCCAAGATTTTGTTCATTTTCTCCTCGCCCGTCCTTGCCGAAGTTCCTTGCGTAAGGTTTAGAGAAAGTCTCTCAAGTTCCCCAACAATATCTTCCTCAGGCCTTCCCTCCAAGTTCGCATTGCCTAGCAACTTGCCAATGAGCTCCCTGTCTATTTGAATTGCCATTTTGTCTTCTGTTACTTTCTTTCCACTTCGCAATAACATATGCCTTCAGTACTTCTTACAAAAAATATCCCGACTATGAGCCCCCAGTATGTAACGGTATATTTTGTGCTTTTAAGCTGATTCTCAGCAACATACACAATATACACAACCATACATTTTTGAATCCTTGTCCCGAGGTTCAAAACTCGCAGTACCTGAAGTTCTGTGGATGCTAGTTTAGGCAATAGACACGTACCTCTTCAAATTACAACTTAACGCCCATTTCCTTTTAGATATATATAGGTTTATTCATATTATATTTACAGAAGTTAATTCTTGGCCGTTATTCGCAAAATTACATTCCGGTGTACCCTGTCCCCCCTTCCCGAAGAGAGTGTGTAGACTCGCGTAGCCACTGGCTCCACGAGTAAAAAAAAATATAACCCTCAGTACCAAAAAAGGTGGCTGAAGGTATGTGTGTTGTGTACCCGGTTTCCCACATGAAATAAACTATTGGGATAGTGTGAAAAGGGCAAGTGTGTGTATTAAAAGAAAGAAAGAAAGTTAAAGTATCCGCCTATTCATATTATCAAGAAAGATTCTTCGTTTCGCCCCATAGAGAAACAACACCTCTTTACCTCGCCGAATTGCACCGAAACATCTGAGAGCGACTGCTGCCTTCCCTTCCTTTTATAGGCCCCGCTAATGACCTAAACCGTTACTGGAAACTTACCGCTCCCCAACGGCCAAGAACTCAAACGTACAGGACATAGACATAGGCATACACAATTTATAACATAAAAAGGATCCAGTAATGATCGCATCATTACAGAGGTAACAACTCAAATCCGTCAAGCTCAGCTAGTGTGTTGGTCACTCTTCGAGACCGGTGACTGGGAGCATTGTCATTTTGCAGCAGAGCTCTTCCTCCTCGTTAATGCCGGGTATTTCCCGTCCAGAATGGCATACACTCGGTGTAATTGTTTAAAATACATTTCACCTGTTACAGCATGATCTTCTGGAACAAACTCATAATGGACAATCCCGTCAATATTCCACCACACACTCAGCATGAGCTTTTTCCCAAATCTGTCCTGTTTCACATGGGCGATGGCCTCCTGTCTTCTTTTCACCCACTGTTTACGTGTATCGGGGTTTTCAGAAACACCCACTTCTCGTCTCCTGTCACAATTCTCCTCCAAAAACGAAGATCATGCGGGTTTTGTAGCAATGTCTGGCAAATTGCAACTCTGCGCTGGGCCTGCACCTCTGTCAGCTCGTGTGGACTTTGTCGAGACTGTTTATTGGTGTAATCCATGTCATGCAAGCGAAGTTTTACTGTCGATTTTTATGCCCCAACCACTCTGGCTAACACGTGTGCTAGATTGTGGTGTAGCATGCACAGCATCCTGCAGAGACTCGTTAATGTCCATCGGAGGTCACCCCGTGCGGGCCTTGTCCGCGAGGCGTAGATCACCCGAAGCGAATTTTTTAAACCAACGGGAAGCTGTCCATCGATTCACCACTTCTTCGTTCTCCACACGACAAATTTCCTCCGCTGCCGCTTTTGCTGTTAGACATTTTTTCCATAAAAAAAAGCTAGCACTGCACGAAGTGCAATTTGGTCCTCACTCATCGTGCCCACTTTAATTTCAAAGGAACACTCGCTACACATGCTGCGCGTGCCTTCACTTGATCCCACGAACCTGTCCTCTATGCCTGCCAACAGCCTTTCACCGGTGGCGCCACCTACCCTCGCAAACTTCATCTCTTGGGGCTCAGTGTGCTGATGGTGCAGGACTTCTGGGACAGCCTGGTATTAGTGTTGAACTAGTGTTTATTGACTGAATTATATATTTTACGCATGTACATATTTGTTGTGTGTATATGATAGGACAGGGTTTCGCCGATAAGCTGTCATTCTTCTGCTGGCTTCCTACCTAATTGACTTCTATAGTGAGTACAGTTTTAATTAAAATTATTGATTTGATTTGCTTTCTTTTACTTCGCTTTTTGTGCCATTTTTGTCTAATTTGCGAGGATGGTGATGAGGAATGATATGATGAAATTGATAAATGGACACTCACAAACATCCATGCCCAGGCCGGAATTCGAGCCCAGGACCCCTGTCGTCGTAGCGCGATGTGCTAAGCACTCCGCCACGGGGGCCGGCAGTTTTAATTACACAATTAAAATCAATCAATTTAATAATACAATAATCAATTTTATACGGAAAAATATTATATCTTTTTTATCAGAAAGGGGTTTGTCAATAATAATGAATAGAAATTAATTTAATGATGATGGCTTGAGGAACTTATATGCTATAATATTGCATTGGTCCAGTGATTGGTAACTAATTTAAATTTATATTTGTCAGTCTTTATGATTATACCACACTTTCCAATTGTTAGTATAAACTATAAAAAAAATTGAAAAGTATTTACGAATAAATTTGTTGGGATTGGGCATCGTCCTATAAAATAAAAAAATACTAGGCCGAGGTCTCGAAAAGGTTGAGAACCACTGGGATAGAGTAACCAACCTACCATCTGCTCTGTGTTCCTATGGACACAAGCAAGTGGAGAATAGAAGCTGCTGCGAATTTTGTCACGCTGCCCCTGCCCATGGCTATGGTAAAAGGCCGAGGCTATTTATTCTGGATGAGGCAGTTCACTCCCCCCTCCCCTCTCTCTCAATCCCTCCCATCGGACGAAACACTAGAAACCTACCCGCTCGGTCCCGTCGATTCTCGAAACCTGTTTTGTTTACCCTCGCTGAAAATGAGGAAGTAAACGGAATCGGAAAGTGAGAAGCCGACCATTTAGTGAGGCAATTGTACGCTGTTACCAAACTCAATATAATTAAAATCAAGTATGAAATCATTATTGCTACAGAGAATTTGAGTGAATAGATTATGAAATAAACCTTTAAAAAGTGTCCCATAAAAATATGAAGGTCGTAAGTCCAATAGTTACGGAGGAGTGGAATTGATTACTTCTTTTACAAATAAACGGGGAAAACTCGTCTTTCTAGGAAAGGGAGGGGGAGACGGTCGCGCTCGGGCGAGGGGCATGATTTCCTCTTAAAATACTATTTTCATATTTATAAAGTTACTGGACAAATGAAAGTTATACAAAATTTTATTGCTTGAGACCTCAATTCGAGATGTTGGAATGAGCTCTAATTTATATGACTGAAAATGTAAGAACATAACCATCAACAAAATTTTCAATATGCAGTTATTCTCACAAAATACTTTAAAAATTAGTATTTCACAAACGTTTATTTTTTAAAAATAGATTTATTGATTTAGTGTGAAAGTTTATACTATTTGGAGAACTTCTGAGAAAACCAGACATTCATAGGCGTCACCGTTCCCGAGAAATATCAAACCAAAATAAATCTAATACGATGGACTATTTTGAACATGGGAGGCATCGGCACGCACATAGCGATTGGCTCCTCGACTGAAAATTCCTTAAATGGCATAACAATTATACTACCAAGTCTCTTGCTTTTATCAAAAAGTGTAACAATTCGTCAATCATTAGGGACTTAGCCGCTGGACAGTGATCAAGATGGTGGGTACGAGTCCTCTATTTGGAGACACATCTTATGGCGATTCTTTGATTAAATACATTAAAACTTATATCAGTTTAACGCTTATAAATTAGGCTATAATTTTTATTCCAAATAATTTTCTGTCGCATAATTTATTTGATAGTTACAATCGAGAAAATTCTAAAAGTACAGAAAGACTTGTCTCTATTTTACAGGGGAAGACAAGACTTGCCTTTATTTTAAAAGATGATTTCTTACATGACGTGAAAACCACTTACATTCGTATCATTGCCTATCCTTCCAATTTTCATTTATTTCGAATTGAAATAAATGAATATCCCGCATCTATCACTACGGGTAATGTAGCTCATTCATCATTCATCACCCCAACTATTGGCATACTCGCTGTTCATGGCAAACCTGATGGTAAGGTGCAAGTGGTACTGACTAAACACATACGTGTGGCTAGGGTTAGCAGATCGCTGTAATTGAAATGTAGGACATGCTGTCCCAAAATGTAGGTAGGACACAAAACATTCTCAATAAATAATAGATATTTCTATAGAACACTTTAGAAAGTAGTTGAAAAGTGACACTTTTCAGTTTTTAAAAAATGAATTCTTAATGAATTTTAAAATGCAAAATTTCAAAACTTGCAATCATACTAATCAATGCACCTCTCACTACATGATTTAAGCGGTACTTCTCAGAGGAGACAATCTTTATCAAATTTCAGGTTTAGCCAAACTATATTTATGTTAGAGTGGACAGTCAAACTCTTTGAAATTATAGGGACCAGTACCAAACAAACATTTTACAGACTTCATGAAAAAATAATTTCTCTCGTGAGTCTGTTGTGCTGATGGTAATGAAAGTACTCTCCCAACATTTGAATTATGACCTGTAATGGCAAACAAATATTCAGCAGTTACCGTAATTGAAAATGGTTCGAGAAGTTTCATCTTGTGTAGTGTCCAGGGTGTCTACCAAAATAACACATCCAGAATTCTTGACTTTATCTGGACTTTTCTATACCTTTTTCCGTTTTTCTTAATGTATATTTATGCGACTCCTACTTAGGTAAAGTTGAAAATTAGTAATTAAGAAAATAAATATTTATTTAATGAAAAACCTTACTAAAGAGCCTGAACTGTGTTTGGAAGTGAAGCGAGGCTTTGGCGTCTACTCACAGCCAGTATAAACTCATATGGGGCTTGTGTCGGTTGTCCCTATATGTTTGTGACTGTCCCTTCATCCATCTTATCTTACCACCATTCATCCTCATCTTCGCGATTAGCCAAAGGGACAGAAAAAAGTGAAGTAAAATAAACTAAATCAACCAATCAGTCATTATGATAGCAAAAATTCTTGACCACAAGAATAATTTATTGCCTTTTTATTGACTTCTTGACCTACTTGTTAATATATTTACTTTTTCTTGACTACCATGACTTTCTTGACTGGCAGACACCATGGATAATTTTGTTATCTACACCCCTCCTTTACAATCAAATTGTATTGAATATTGAATCAGAATGGGCAAGACCTTGTTCCATCAGTATAAACCCTAAGGCAAGAAATTCTGCTCAGGCATTGAACAGTGACGTTATCAGAAAGTGGTCCCAAAACTTTGTTCATTAAGTGCTTCCGTTTTCCTGTTTGTTTAATAGCAGGACAAACTTTTTTTTTAGGGGGGGGGGGCAATGACTCATGGCCGCGTTCACCAACGCCGATTATTTCGAAGTTCAGATGAACGAGATCAATTTTAATCCACAATAAATGAACTTGGTTTAAGGATTTGCATTGCACCAACGAAAAACGATGTTCAGGAGATTCCGTTCAACTGATCCGAGATTAATTTGTAAGGCTATACCTGATTGGTTGGCTAACACAAATGACAACCAAGAACCCCATAGAGTAATGTGATGTGGTAAAGTATCAACATGTAGGAGAAGAAGATAATTCGGGCTGCAAACTTCTCTGAATTTGAGAGATGTACTAATCAACCTTGTCAATATGTACAAGGATGTAGTGGAGTGTAAAGAAATAATGATATTAAAAAAGAACTGACGGCACAACACAAAAGGAGGAGAAAGCATGGAACCTTCTTCTACGGGACTTTAATGCCTTACGAAATACATTCGATTTTGAGAGAACAGTGTACGCTGAACCTCGCCCGCAATAAAGATATATTATTATTATTATTTCTATTATTACTGTACTGTGGTAACTATTTGAATTTTTCATTTCTTAATTCTTATATATTTATATTGTCGTGTCGTGTAAATAGCCAGTAACATGTATTTTCGTAAATTTATACAATCATATTTCCAACATCATGTAGCAATATCGTAAACATTGCTGTGTTCTAATTTACCTTGCACGTAATATATGACATTTATATATGTTTTGTGTTCTGGGATAGAAAGTACAGTATTTATAAACATTACAACTTTGCACCACAGAACCACAAATTATTATTATTATTTTGGCAGTTTTTAGTTTACATAGTTCTCGAATTATCAGCATTGTACATCCAACATCTCTAGCGTTTGCACGCCCTCGATATCACTTTCCGCTCTTTTTATATTAAAACAACAACTGCCTGCAGTCGAAGCGTCAGTATCGTGAACCAGGATCACACACCAAAACGGTCGCGAATGGCCGATCAGAAGATAAACAAGTGTTGAACCGTCTTCGTGCAATGGAATTTTCCAGTGATCCTTTCCCGATCCGAGTTTAAAATTTGATCTTCGTTCGTGCAAACGGACATCAATGACTGAAGCAAAATAAATTTCACTATTGAGTTTGGAAGCGTAGTCCATAGACTTGTAACTTGCATGATTTCTTTCTGTTACCTATTTTCCTAATTAATATTTTGTGACGCTCAAAATGTAGGACTTTTATGATATTTTTCAAATTCCTCCCGGACGCCAGACATAAGGCTAAAATGTAAGACATGTCCGGGAAAAACCGGACGTCTGGTAACCCTACATCTGGCAAGATACACCACTTGAGTTTTAAACCCCCAAAGACTGGATGAACATGGCTTATTGAAAAGGGTATACTTGTCTCTGCCCTACAGCTGAAGATATGCGATGAGAGGTTACGCTCGAGACTATACAAAGAGTCTGACTTGCGACTCGTCTCGACACGGTCTCCCCAAGGCGTCCTCTTATCTCTCTTCGTAATCCTCGTACTCGTTCCTCGATTGACGGACTTAGAACTGACCACTGACCTCTCTCCTTCCAGACATTTATTCCAATCGAATTTACTCAGTAATGCCGACTCAGTTATCTGTAGACTCTTACTTGATTGCGATCGTTTACACCTGTTTGCAACGATGGCGATCAAGGAAGCTCGGCAATGTCTGACAAAACATTCATTCCTTAGATGGTTCTAGCAATTTCCTGATTGGAGAGATGATGGCTAAATGTCTGGGATTTTAGAGTTTGTTGTACGTTACATTTACAGATCGTTACGATGCCCCTCTCCGGAAAATAATTCCTTTGAATTCGTCTTTATATGTGATCCAATCTTATAGGGGAGGGGTATCGTTCATTACCAAAACATAAAATCCTACAGATCGTTACGCATTATTGAACAACGAAACATTACCTTTTCTTCAGTCTATCTAATGAGGATCAAAAGTTTAATAGAAAAAATAACTGCTTAGATATAAGCCAGTAACTAAGAGTCTGTGAATCCGATGCTTGAGGGGAAGCACAGGGGAGAAGGACGTGAACTTTTGAGATTTTTTTTCTTCTAGTAGAGGTCTAACAACTGACC
Organism: Lepisma saccharinum; assembly: GCF_977018435.1. Taxonomy (NCBI): domain Eukaryota; kingdom Metazoa; phylum Arthropoda; class Insecta; order Zygentoma; family Lepismatidae; genus Lepisma; species Lepisma saccharinum. Next base: position 31,585,877 of record NC_139255.1, on the reverse strand, counting down.
AAAATCCATCTTTTACGGAATCATTCCCAACATTCGTCGTTTTCAACTTTTTTTTTTTTTTGGCTAACACAGAAGTTTTCACAACACTCCCACATCTCGTCCCCATGAACGCGGCTAAAAATATGAAAACAGTAACGTATAAATTAGCAATTACAGCGCAAAATAAAGGCAATTATCAAGAGGAATATCATCTGTCCCTGAACAGTACGTATGTATATCCTCTAGCGCGACACAAATAAAAAGTCTCATTATAGCTCAGTTCATTGCTGATGCAGGACAAATTTCAAATTCATTTTTCTCTCTTATATATAAAAAAAAAAAAACTCGATAAAACTTTATTAGTATGAAGAGGAAGGACGGTAGTTAAAAATATTCAAAAATGAGAAAAATTGATGGGGGGATGTTTTGAGCTGTTCAAACTTGAAATTTGAACATTTGAACAGCGTGTTCAAATTTTACAAAGTTTCAACATTTTATCATCTCATAATATGCAGCCGTTTTTCCCCTTTACAACGAGCTCAAGAACGCTTCTGTATCTTTGTTCGTTCCCGAGATATACTTAATTGAAAAGAGCATCTTGCTCAAAAATGACATTTTGAACAACCATCATATAATTCGTAATAATCATATTTCAGCAAAATCCTTTCACAGGTCTTGGAGCAAAGCAAAGCTGTGTCCGAAATATCATCAACATCGTGACTATGAGGGTCAACTCCTGCCTGATTTGACATGGAATGAATGACCCGACCCATATATATATATATATATATATATATATATATATATATATATTATATATATATATACAGTGCGTCCATTTCGATCTGCAGCCGAGAGATCGGGGGAAGCGTGGCGAGCGGCGCTGACGGAGATGCCGACATTTGCAGCCTGTAATGCCCGCTTATTTTTATAGACATATGCAGACATTTATATAAATATTGCAAAACGAGCACTAACCTGTGTTATAACACGCAAAAGTTCTTCTATAATTCATCCAAGTTCTGCTCTTATATACACAAATAAATACGCTATAGAAACGATGTTAAGAGCCACAGATAATAAAGCATTTTAATCATAGTTTTGACCAGTAACGTCCTGTTTAAGTTTATATCCTTGAAAGAGTTTTGTGGCCATGGGAATCGTTTGGAGGTTTCGAATGTGCAACACTGTATCAGGATTACACTGCAGACGAAACCGATAAAAGTGAATGGTTTTCGTGAGCTTCCTTGCAATCCGAAATATCCGAGCTCGAGTTTTTTGTTCCTTCGCGACTAGATTAAGACAGAGTTGTAAATATAGTGGCGAGCAATGTAAACCAAGAGCGTGTTAATTTCGTACTGTGCGCAAGAGTGTTATTCTTGGTTACTTGCAGTTACTTGTTTGTGTTATTGTAGTGTGTATGTGTGACGTGTCAGTGAGACGATTGGAATGCCAGCCGCAAGATTCACGTTAGAACAAAGATTTTTTATGTATGACACGTACGTGAAAACAAACTCGTGTCGAGACGTGTGTAGGTAATTTGTACAGAAATTCCCATGCGTTTCAACTCCACACAGAGATACGGTTAGACATCTTGTCCTTAAATTACGAGAAACTGTATCGTTAAATTTTAAAACACCTAAGCAAAAACGACGGATTCTAACCGAAGCAAAACTCGATGATATTGGTGCAGCGTTAGAACGTTCTCCAAACAAACCTCTACGCCGTGTTTCACAAGAGGTGGGCGTGTCAAAATCATCGGCACATACAGTCACTAAGCTACTAAAATTAAAACCATACTCTTATAACACAGGTTAGTGCTCGTTTTGCAATATTTATATAAATGTCTGCGTATGTCCATAAAAATAAGCGGGCATTTCAGGTCGCAAATGTCGGCATCTCCGTCAGCGCCGCCCGCCACGCTTCTCCCGATCTCTCGGCTGCAGATCGAAATGGACGCACGGTATATATATATATTATATAATATATATATATATATATATATATATATATATATATATATATATATATATAATGTCATTAAATGTCTCAAATTATTTTATAAAATATACAATATATTATATCGACTGTCTTTCATTCAAAATGTATAATTGCAAATAGATGAACAATGATGTGCATAAGGGAGGAGGGATAAAAAATAAGATATATTAAGATGATAGTTTCATGTATAAAATTCACATATAAATGCTATTACGTGTTTTATTAATATATCTATGTACTTCGTGGTTGCTAACGAAAGACGATGAGAAATGGAGAAGTAACAAGTCGGTCTAATTTCTGTGTTCTGGGGATTGATGGGTTTAGTGTCCTTAGAGGTGAGGCTCTTTGTTGTCCGTTCTTTTTGTATGTTCTCGATATTATTCCAGTCATGTATATTCGAATCTCAAACTAATTGTTTATATTTGTTGTTAAAACAAAAACTCTTCCCCCCTTGGAAGAATTTTGTGGGGAGGAATTTCAAGACAAGATCGTTGGTGGGAGGAATTCCCCCGTCCCACCGGGATTCCGCACCCTGGTTTGGAACATTTATGTTACATATTATGCTGTTCATTAAATCACATTTTTGTAATCTGTAATTTTAAGGCAGTATATTGTTTGAAATAAAATATTCCAAACCATTTCAAAGGTCAACTGACCCCGAACAAATCGTCAACTCACTCCACATACAGGTTGAATTGACAATTGTCACTCTTCAAAAAAAAAAAAATAATAATAATATAACATAAAATAAAAAGCAATAATTTTACAAGTTTTTTGGAGCATGGTGAATTAAAAATTTGTAGTGGTTGAGGAAAATACAAATATTTCTCGTAGGATTTCATCAATAGTATATCTTAATTTTTAAAAGCTGCAAAAATTTAAACATAAAAACATGGTCAAGTACGATTTGATGTTGCTCTTAAAGTAGGGTGACCATAATATTTTGACCCAAAGGTCACTTTACTCCCTCCTGAAAAATTGGTTAGGCCTAATTAGCTATAAAATTATTGTCATTAACGTATTATTATTATTATTTATAGTAACCGCTGTAGCTCAGTCGGTGGTCGGCCTCCGTGGAGGAGTGGTTAGCATAGTGGTCCCGGGTTCGAATCCCGGCTAGGACTTGGATGTTTGTGTTGTCCGTAAATTTAGAAAACCGAGATTATGGAGAAAAACTGATATGTACGAATGTTGAGAAAATGTGTGTGAATGACGGGGGATACCACCGAATAGGGGTATTACTTTATTTTATATATAAAAAAGTCGGTATGGCGTCTGACTACCATGCGAGAGGTCCGGGTTCGATCCCCGGCTGAGAGAACCGGGACTTTTTCCACCTGTTTATGCGGCTCCGGCGCTCGCCCAGTGTTGTATAAAGTGGATACCTGGAGGAAACTCTGAGAGGTAAATGCGGCCAGCGGCGTGGTGCTGATCACATCACTCCAAGCTTCGGCCGAGATACGCCTTCATGGCGTGGTGCAAAGCACGGGGGAGCACTTTACCTTTTTTATTATTTATTATAGTATGGATCACATAAATGATACATCATGAACAATATCTATGTAAAATATGATCTCTCGTTGTCAAGAGCTATTAATTTTTTATAATCTCGGTATGACTACTATGCCAGAAGTATTTTGCAGAAGGACCAATCTTCTTGAGAACAACTTTATTCTTTACTAACCGTTAATAAAGCTCCCCGAAAAAGTTGCATCACATATTAATATCTAACACAAAACGCGGGATTTGACATTTGAATTTCTAGCCTTACTGTGCATAAAGTGGACTTAAAACAACAAATCAAATCAAATCAAATTGACATTTGAATTTCCGCCAAGACACAGAAAGTCATTCTTTTTAAGAATCTCTCAAATTTAGACTTGATTTTCAAGCTAATTCCTAGACTTTTAAAAAACGGGACAAATAGTGTTTTTTGTATAATATCGACGGGACAACTGGGACACGCCTATGAAACGGGACCAGCCGGTCAAAACGAGACGAATGGTCACCCTATCTTAAAGAAACGATTTTATTTCGAGCAAAGTGAAACAAAAATTATTTGAATTTCACGTTATTCAGTTCATTTTTATTTCTTGTGCGGCGAGGTCGAGTAAAGATTGTTGCAGTCAAGAAATGATTGTTGCGCCGGTGCATGGAATTCGCAGCCCCCAGTTTGTACTTCAGTTATGAGTTATTATTTTTTTCTTTTCTTTTTGCTCAGGCCAGTCGGGACTAGACCTACAGTTTAAAGTGGGATCCGAACCACTTGTAGCTCCACCGGGTATCGAACCTGGAACCACTTGATTACAAGGCGACGGCGCTACCACTGCACCATCGGGGAGGTCCACACACTGTACTCGTTATTTCAAAAGTGGTAATGGAAATTTCCACAAGCGAAGTTGAAATATTTTTTAATTCAGGCGCCAGTTGAAAATGCCTACATTTTACATTCAAATAAACACTCAAAGAAAGAATCTGTTAATTGCATAGGAAAGGCAACCTTACTTTCGAGTAAAAGATTCCGAAGAACTTTGCGGTGGCGGAAACGCATCACCCATCCCATCTCTTCACCCCACCCCTAACAGCGGTGCTTGGAAGGGAACCAGCGAAAAAAGAAAGCCCTTGCCATTGGTAACAGCCTTGCTGGGATACAAGAGATCTGACCAATAAGGACGTTTGAAACCCACGTGACTGTCACCGAAAGAGCTCTCCCCCCAATTTGTGCTGGAAACAGCAAAAGAAGACGGCCGCGCCATCTACTGGCCACCGATGGAAATGCAATTTCAAAGCGCAGCGAGGTTTAAATGTGGGGTAATCCTCTACTCCCTAACTCCTCTATGCTCGAACGGTGAGTAGGTGGCAACAGCGGAAATGTATCTCCCTCTCTCTCATAGACATACTACTCTCTGCGCGGACTTGTCAAGGTCAGCCGCTTTCATATCGCTCGTCGACTTCTAGTGTGCCGTGGCCAGGGTTGGCAAAATTCGTGTTTTTTTTTTAAACAGTTTTAAACATGAGTTAAAAAAAACATGTTTTAAACAAAGAAAGTCAACCTTTCCACAGTAAATTATAGTTAAAATCGTTAAAGAAAAAATAGTCATTGTTATGAGTACAGTGGCGGCAAGGACAGTTTATTTCCCTTTGGAGATAAGGTTTACCATACTGCAGGGTAGGGGTGTGCGGGACAGAATTTTTTTGGTCGGGACGGGAAATTCTTTAAATCCCGACTTTCGGGACGGGACATGTTCGAAATTTCCCAAAGCTCTTGAAATCTCGAATTCTACACGTAATTTCCATCCTAAGTGCTTGTTTTTGCACTTCTGGTACAAAAACTAACTAATTTCCGATATCTTACAAACATCTACAATGCAGAAAACGTCGAGAATTGACGACTTTTTAAAATTACCATTCGGTATTTCCCGACTGCTTGGGATCCCGAAAAGTCAGGAAGTCATTTTCCGAAGTCTGGATCGGGACGGGATTTTTTTTTTCGATCCCGCGGGGAGCTTATTATTGAAACTCGTTACGGTAGCTAGCTGACGAGTTGGTGGCTGAAGTCGGTTGCAAGACAAACGACATCGAATATACCGTATTATTGAAACTCACTCGTTCGCTGGCTCTCGAGTCGTTCCGTTCGCTAGCACTCGGCAGCTCATACCCAACCGAGATCAGTCGTTCGGTCGAGTCGTTACCAAAATTGTCGAAGATGGATGTATATATATATATGTTTGCTTTTGGTACTTGAGACAAGGATAATGTGAGATGCAAGAGAATACTTACATTCCGGGCCATCTTAGGGTGAGTATGTTACGATTTGTATTATTACTATTATAAACTTGCACATTAAAATAACAGTAATCAGCGATGTAAATATGCCGTTGTTAGTCAATGCATTTTTTTCGATTTCTTAAGGAAATATTGGTTTCCGCGTACGCATGCTTGACTTTGTTGAAGACATATTTGTCAATGTATATTGTATTGCAGTAGTACAAGGTGTAAATAAAAATATATTTAAAAAAATACAATAGGTTTTTCCAATGTTCTTCTAAGTTGCCTTCATGACACGGTGCTATATCCACGGAAAACATTGCCTTTGCCCTTTTCTTGTGTAAAAAATAATATAAATATATAATTTATGTTTGCTTTTGGTACTTGAGACAAGGATAATGTGAGATGCAAGAGAATACTTACATTCCGGGCCATCTTAGGGTGAGTATGTTACGATTTGTATTATTACTATTATAAACTTGCACATTAAAATAACAGTAATCAGCGATGTAAATATGCCGTTGTTAGTCAATGCATTTTTTTCGATTTCTTAAGGAAATATTGGTTTCCGCGTACGCATGCTTGACTTTGTTGAAGACATATTTGTCAATGTATATTGTATTGCAGTAGTACAAGGTGTAAATAAAAATATATTTAAAAAAATACAATAGGTTTTTCCAATGTTCTTCTAAGTTGCCTTCATGACACGGTGCTATATCCACGGAAAACATTGCCTTTGCCCTTTTCTTGTGTAAAAAATAATATAAAAGCACTTTAATGCTCATGGGGTAAGGCGTTAATATATGATTGTCTCATCATATATATGTCATAAGTTCGCAGTTATTGTCGCGATTGATCCATATGATAGAAAAGCGGTGCAACAAAAATTAAATTGAAAATACAGAAGCACTTTAAAGGTCATAATTGAGAAATAGAACACTAGCAGCTAACCTGAATTATGTTTAACTACAAGAACACGTTTCGTGTTGATCAGAGTTACAAATTGCATAGAGAAATTTTGAAATAATGGAATGGATATAAAATGCAAATGTATACACACTTACTACTGAGTACTGATAATGTAGAACTAAATTCGAACATTTTTAGAATGTTTAGTGATGTTTATATTTGCTTTTTTGCAACAGGCAGCTACTAGTTGGCAGTGGCAAGAGATTGCAGAATTTCCATTTCCTAGGCCAGAGTCAGGAATTGCATCAAGCAAGACTTTCTCCCAAGAAGAATACAGTGGAGAGGGTGAGTGTCTTTTTAAACACATTTATTCATGATTTCCAAAATTTAAGAAATGTAATTTTTGAAAAAGAAATGTAGAAAAAAATTATTTACCACACATATGTAGGCATTCTATTTTTCATTGATATGTGGTAAAATTTACATTTAGAGGTGTTCCACTAATTTATAACCATTGGTCCAATACTGACAATTTCAGAGGCCAACAAAATTAAAAATTAATATATACACATCAGTAATGTAAGTACTAATATAATCTGCATTTTTAAAAATATGTAGCAAACAAAACATTGGAACGTCAACTTATTCCTCTGTGTCTGACACATATACCTTGTATTAACAAAACCTTCCATGTCATCATCACTAAAACCCATAGCAGCCTCCCCGATGGCATAGCGGTAATGCAGTCACCTTGTAATGAAAGCATCCCAGGCTCGATACCTGGTTGGAGGCATATAGTGTTCCAGATTCCACTTTAAACTGTAGGTCCAGTCCCAATTAGTCTATCTGTGCATAAAAGTGGACTTAAAACAAAACTCAATCTCAAACTAAAGACCTCTAACAGTTACAATTGAATGTATTACATAAATCATGACACCACTATTCAATAGACTTTAAAAACTGAAACAAAATAAACAAGAGATAAGGTAACGTCAATGTCTGAACTTATTCTAAGCAGTTAAGAACATGGTTGACTGGAAGATACTGAGAATCCTCTCTTCTATGACTATGAGACTGAACTAACTAGTGTTGCCCGTGGGACAGGCTTTTAAAAATTCGAGACGAGACGAGATTGATCATGTGTCCCGAGACAAATTAATATTTTTGAGGCGAGACAGGCCAAAGTCTCGTCTCGTGGGCAACACTAGAACTAACATGAAAGTTGGATGGTTAATGTAGCTACATAACAAGTTAGTGAATAACCACTGATTGAGATTTGCTGTGTTTATAACTGACAATACTCACAATACTTTGCTGCTAAAAAAAAATCTGCTTCTAAATAACAAATTTCTTGCTGATTTACAGTATCGGAGATGAAATGCATGACATTATTTTAGAAAGTATTTAGAAAATGGCTCTGTGAAAGTAACTTCCCTTTTGAGGTCCTTAAGTTATATTCAATCTTAAGATTTTATGTTCATATGAACTTGATGCACACCTAAACTCCCCTTGCCTTAACAATATCATCCAATTTGTATTTACTGCGCATGTAACCACAGTTAATATATATTTTATAATGTCAAGTTTCATGGGTTTAGAAGGCCACAATTCTTGTTCTAGTACATAATGACACACTTATGCCATAAATGATTCCAGTAAATGTTTGAAAAAATCAATTTTTTAACACGGTTGTGGGATTACGGTATTGATCCACTCGTTTATTTTCACATGCTTCTGTAGTTTGGCAACACTAATCACTTTGACTCCCAGTGTACAGTGGGATCCATGAGTATTACCATGAAAATTGTCCATGACTATTTTAATTAATTTTTCTCTTAATCCTAAGTGTTTTCAAGCGATGTATTTTCATGTATGCTGGTGCAGAAGTTGTCAACAGCTTGTTTTGACTTTTCTTTTAATTCTTGAAGCTCTCATTGGGTCAAAGAAAGTGAACGAACATGGCGATGGACAATTTGCACGGTAATACTCGTGGATCCCACTGTACCTTTGTGGAAGAGTGCAGAAAGTCTGTTCATCCATTATGTGAAATATATCCATTGTTGACTTGTTATAAAGCTCACATTTCAGTGGAGCACAATAGGGATCCATGCAACCATTAACGGGAGTGTTTTCAGACACACAGTATTTCTACATATACTAGTAATAGTTTCTAATATCCGTTATAAATGTATGAAATCCAAACTACGAAAAGCATGTATGAATTTTGTAGGGAAAAGTAACAATAAATGTAACAAACGAAGTTGTTATTTTCATTATATTGAAATGTAATTCATTAGATTTAGAATTTCCTTACCTCTGTAATGTATTGAGTGAAATGACTTTTTTTGCTAACGAAACCAGAATACTATTCATAGGACATTATTGCTGTAAAACCATGCTAGCATTTCACATGCTGCTGTTATCAAGCTGGTGTGTGTGTTTCTTTTTTTTAATAATCCTGTGTAAACAAAAATGAAAAATCCAGAGATCAGTGGGAAAGTTTCTTTTTCCCATGACATGACTGGTCGTGACGAACCCCTGATCATTGTCGTGGGTTTCCATGACCAGGTTACGCTACTCTTTCTTATACTTGCCTCGTTCTTTGGATCCCCAGGCGGCATCAAAGCACGCTGGTTTCCTTTGGAAATCTGATCCTCCCACCCTCGAGAATATTGCAATACTGGGACGCGTGCAGGGTGAGCATGCTGTCAACAGGCTGGACGTTGCCAAGTCACTTCCTCCCCCAAAGGCCTCTTCGTCGCTTTTCACAAACTCCGCAACAAGAGAGCAGTGTGAGATGCGTATGCGAGTTCGTATTCTCGGGGATTGACAAAGTGTATTTTTTTAATCTAGGTTATTGTTATATCTTAGAAATATTACGGGAAAACAGAGTTTGTATCGACATGTGGCGACCGTGGGACTCAACCGAAGTTCCAGATCATCCAACAAACCAAGATAATCCTCAACCAAGCACTTCCAGAGCACCGAACAGAAAAGTATCCAAAACCAAAACGTTGAACAAAGTCAGTTATTTGTGTGTAATGTGCACGAAAAAGCTAGGAAAAGGAGCCATTGCAGAGACAGCCAAAATAATAAAGTTAGACAGAAAAACCGTGCGAAATGTGATTCGGAGAGGTCCAGTCACACCAAAGAAGCCTGGAAATAAAAAGAGAAAATTTAGCAAAGTGGACGAGTTTGCTTGTGATTTCATTAGACGCGAGATTTACAAGTTCTATAGTAAAGGACAGTCACCGACAGTGAGTGAACTATTGAAACTTTTATAAAGTGTGTCGGACTTCCCTTATGAAGAAACAACGCTTCGAGAACTAATAAAAAAATACTTGGTTTTCGGTTTGGTCGCTTAAGGAAGAAGAATGTAATAATGGAATCGGCGAGAATTGTTGCTTGGAGATACCGGTTATCTACGGAGACTACAGGAGCCGCGTTCAGATGGTTGCAAACTCATTTACTTGGACGAGACTTGGTCCACATTAAATTCTATTAGCCTAAACGTTATAATCACATGATCATTATGATGTATTTTCGGGTCACAGAAATAATGAAACACCATAATTAATTATATGTGTCGATTTATTTATTTATGTCACATGCTTTGAGTGCAGCGCGTCGACTTCCTTCCGCCGCCCTCTTAAAGCATGGCAACAACGCGTTGCCTGGAGCTTTGTTGGGGTGGTCTTGCTAAGGAGGTGGTGGCTCATTAGAAGAGGGGCGGGCAGGGTACGATTCCAAAGGCAGCCGCCTGGGGAACCAATGAACGCGGCAACTATAGCTCCCAATTTCCTCACGATGGCTGGGGGCCATGGGTTCCATACACAGGCTGAAATCTTGGGAAAATTTGTTATGCTTCCCCCAGGAGACCCAAACCTATGCATATCCCATAGTCGGAACCAAATGCATGACACAGTGCAGATTAAGCTTTTTTCCATTTATGTGTATGATATATATTTTTATAATCACAGTTTGTTACGAATGGGACAGCCCTAACAGTTAAGCATTAGTAGCAGCCAACGTGAGCATATCACATTGATCCACCCCAACCATATATATATATTTTTTTTTCATTTGTCTCTTTGTGATGCATGTACTATTTATACTCTTTTATTTTTTAGGATTTGAATATACTGCATGGCAGACAGACATGACCCTGGAACATATTGACACTGTGATGTCAGATTACAGGAACTTGCAAAGTATTTCAAGTGTCAAAATGCAAATTTTACTCAAGACTTTCAATGAGAGTGCAGTTTTATAGTGGTCCCAGCAAGTTAACCATTTTAATGGCGGTTTCCCTGTGTTGAGTGCACATGGGAGTTCTTCAGCATCCTGAATAGTAGACAAGTGGTCAAATGTCGTGTATATATGACTTTCTATCTGCAATACACTAGGAAACTGGCAAATTTCAGAAAACAAGTCGAGCAGGTGATTGGATATGTTTGTTTGATTACAGAAAATATAGTATCCTGATATCAACAATACCTGCCCAATTTGTCAGTGCTAAACCAGGTGATGTAACACAAACAAAATTTTTCAAGTGTGTTGTTGTGTTGTGCTTTAACAATTTTTTGTTTGTCAGTGAATAGCTACGAATGTTGTTTTGACAACAGTGGAATTGCTAAACCCATGCAATGAATTCAAACTAATCTATTCTCTAAATATACTATTGTGTATGGTGCAGTTTGGTTATTCACAGATCAACCCATATGCATAAATATTTCTAATAATTGTAATTTTTTTTCTCTCTGGAAAGTGTGTGTCTCTCCATATGAAATATTTTTGGATACAAATAAAGTACTATTATAGAAAAGTAGGATTTATTAATTTATATGAAAATAACAATCCTGTGCGTAACAGCCCATGAAGGGCCTTGGCTTACCTACCGGCCTCCCTTCTATGCTTTCCTTCATCACCACTAAGTGTGGAGATCTTCAACCAGGATTGGAATAGTCGGGGGGTCAGCGTGACGTATCCCCAACCGTTGTAGTAGGTCTTCGTGACCGGATTACGCTTACTCATTCGGAGCTCCCCAATTTCCTCATGATGGTGGATTGCCACCGGCCGAAAATTCCTGGAGACTGAACTTGGGATCGAACCCATACCGTCCCGCAGAAGGCACGGGCACAGAGGAGGACTTAATTTATATAGGTTCACAAAATTAATATAATTGCAGTAAATTACAGACTATTTAGAGAAATATTGGATTGGTAAAAATATCTAATTTTACTTGAGAGTATAACTGCTCTAATGAAAGTTGATGTTGGCAGTGCGATTGGTATCTCTGCACACTAATGTAAGTTATTTTTTTCTGTAAAATATATTTAAATATGCCCCCAGCATGGCAGTCAATGTCAAGGTTTAGTTGTGTGTGACCAAGAGTGGCTCTGCTGTAGTGCTTGTTAAAATATTGACCAAAGTGCTGCCTACAATGAAAAAAAAGGTACAGCAGGTTTAGCTTAATTGCTTGTCAGTTTTGATTTGGTGAATCCTGCAATAACCGAACCGGTTACACGAATGCTCCCTTCATCAGACATTTATTTTTGAATAAATGTAAATAAAACTAAAAATAAGTCTGATTAAGGGAGCATATGATCTGCCGAAATGTCACAATGAAAAACTGTGTTTTTATGCTTGTAATGACTGTAGACTACAAGAGAAATAATTCTACAATGCAAGCAATGCGTACATACAAGAAAAATTATTTTCCAGAATATAGTAGTGGCACATTTTATGAAGAGATGGAAAAGTTTTCGGAACCATGAAACTTCCTGTTTGAGGTAAAATGTATAACAAAAACAACATGGGTGATAATTGGTTTTCTTGGGATATCAACATGGGTGATTGTTGTGCTGTTTCTGTGGCATTGGGTTTTTGCTGAATACAGCATTCATTGTGTGACCAATTCACCTCATGCAATTAAATTTCAAGTACATATACTCAAGAACCTTCATTTCTTCTCAGTAGACCAAATGAATATGTTACGTTTAGTTGTTCACAACCAAATAAGAGCCCTTCAGCTTCTATGGTGCTTTCCACAACCATTAAGACTGAAGGGTGGCTGTGTAAACAACGCTAACTGATAAAGTATCAGGGGGTGGGAAATGGTGACAGAATTAACTTTTGCTAGCCAAATTAGGATGAAATTTCATTTCACATAGACGATGGTTCACCAAGTAAAATTTTAAGCAAAAAATACAGGCACGACCAGGACTCTATCAGAGCTACCGAAAGAAAGGTTCACCATGTATGTCAACCTCATCTATGATAAATGTCAGCACCTTAATTGTAAAGTACATTTCCTTCCTTTTGATGCACACAACAATCACCACCAGAGATCTTTCAGAAAAGCCATTCACGAATGTCTCGCTTCTCATGCCAGCAGCACAAAGACATCCAAGCAGATTTTCATCCGCACCCATAGGATGTCAGCCAAAGGGTTGCAGGAAGCTTTGAAATATATTTTGCTTGTGAATTATTGTATGTTTGAAAAGAAATTGAGAACACTTTCAAGCACAAATAGAAACATTTCGTATAATTGAAAGGAACAGTCCACATAATTTGTCCTTTCAAGTTCCAACAAATGAATGAAGGTAGCTTTGTTACAGAAACCATTGTCACCAGAAAATAAGAAGAAATGTACTTTTAAACCATTGTACCACTTCGAGAGTTAATGTTTTCCTTTTTAATCAACCAATTTTGATGCTTTACGAAATATATAATTGATTATTGCATGCAGAAAAAACAAATAACAGATATTTGAACCCAAATTATGGCCAGCACAAGTAGAAACCTGCCATCTCCGAATACTTTTGCTGCTTTTTATTAGTAAAAAATGCTTGTATGCACACTGAAATAATGAAAAACATGGAACTTTCTATAAGCTCCAAACCTAAGGCCCCAACATAGTTGTGGAATGTCTTATTGGGTGCTATATTCACTGCCGGGAAGTCTTTGGGCTGTGCTCCTTCACAGTAAAGTAACACGTTAAGGTATCAAATGTACTTTACTTCACAAAAACATGTTTCCGAGAGCTAAAAACAACTGAAAATGTTCACAGCAAAACATTTCACAGGTACAGAGGGTTAAGGGTACCAAACATACTTCAAATGAAGGATGAAAATACCCAAACAAAATTTCTACTTTAGCAAACACTTTTATTGTACGTAATAAACTAAGTAGAAAAGATTTTTTTTAAAAAAAATTACTGTTTTAGTTATGCACGTTTCTGCACTTTAGTTTATTTTTGTGGGTAGACAGGTATCAATTATATTTATTTTATTTTGTTTCAATGAATGTGATGGTCACACAAAAAACCTTATGTATCAATAGCACTGTTGAAAATTTGATTGAATGGTTGCAGCAACAAACTTAATTTTAAAACCAGTTTTCATTTTTAAAACATCATCAGCTAAAGTGAACATGTTAACAGCTCAAGAACATTCTTGTGATAAACAAAGCAACTGAATAAATTCACATCATTCCACTTGAAATCACAGAACAAAACTGGAGCACATGCTGCATTAAGTAGATGCTCTAATTTTCTACATTACCGAAAACTATGTAAACTCACATTTATAACAGCCAGTCTCAGTGGCGGAGTGGTTAGCACAGCAAGCTACAATGCTAGGGTTGACGGATTTGAATCCCAGTCAAGGCATTGGTGCTCTTTTTTGAAAATCCCTTCATCAATTTAATCTCATTACCATTCATCCTCACCTTTGCAATTAGCCAAAATTGACAGAAAAGCGAAGTAATATAAACCAAACCAATCAATCACATATATAACGAAAACGAGCACTATACTTATTAATGGTAGTGTCACAGCACCCTTGCTGACAAGACAATATCTATGCATGTTTGATTTGGAATGCCTGGTCTTTTAGTACAGTACACATTTCAACATCCCCCAGAATCCTACATATGAACATTTTCTTCTCTGTAAATTTGTCTTTGTACCTGAAAGTAATAGGGATAATCTAGTTTCAACTTCATGAGATCATTGTCTTTAGTTCAGCAAGATGATTTCACAGAGCAAATCTCATTCACAGTAAAGTTTCTCAAACTATGGGCACTTTATTCCATATACTCCCTTCCCACAGCATCAGCAAATACTATTAACCATTCCATCTAGTATTGCGCCCATGCAAGGACAATTTTTGTTTAGGAATAACAGACATGTAGACATTAGTAGTAAGACCTTTGACTGTGTTCATACTCTCTCAAGGGTTATACCTTAGTTACAAACTTCAGGAGAAAGGAAGAACTTGGTCTCAGTAGCTTAAAAAAATAGCGAAACAGATGGTGAAACTACCAGTTGTTTGATACAGTGTTCATCCCTGATTTGTACTGAAATCACTTTGAACTTCCTGCTTGACCACAAAATATAACTACATTTATTTTCCAAGTCTGAGCACAAATACAGGTAGTTTGAGTGCAACCTGGCATATTAAAGCACTTTTGATCACTAAATTTTGGCCAGGTGCCTAAATTGAATAACATAATTTTGAAGAAATACATCTCACTAGTCTTTTGTAGGTTTCGGAATGTTTACAAGAGACTGATATTCATCGGTGATTTCGGTATCACTTGTCATGTCCAACCTTCTTTTCTTCTGCACGGAAGCAACGAAGTCCATGATAGTTATTGAAATGGTTAGTAGTGTTTACATATGAGGAAGCAGCCATGCATTTTCTTTTTCAATGCATGATAAATTATCCCTTTATTGTACATCAGGTTCAAGCATGAAGATGATTGCAGCAAGATGAGACCTCTCCAATACCAGCCATACACAAACACAAGCCATATGTTACTTCCCCATCCTCTTTCAATTGGAGTTCTGGGAATGCTTAATCTGAAACGCTGAAAGAAAAATGAAACGAATTAGAATGAAAAATATATACATAACTATCTGAAGTAATACACTAGACAACATGGTAATGATTCAGATTGTGTAATGAAATTTGCAAGTTGTACAGAAAGATAAGAAATACATTTAGAATACTGAAAGTAAATTTAGAGAAACTGGTAACAGTTTAGTATATCGGAGACACATTTCTTCAATTTTACAGAAGAAACTACTTACGGAAATGAGTTTTTCCAAGGTTTACAATGTTCGTCAAGGTATTTTCTTTCATCGTGGAATATATTTGAGCAAGAAATCATGTATTTTTTAAGAGAAATATCTCACCAACGCACAATTGCCATTGCTTTCATTTGCTTGCCCTACGACAACCGGATGCTGCGTACGTTTGATAACGTAAGCCCCTGTCAGTGTTTCCAATCCCTTTTTTTAAAATATGCTTGCCTAACCTAACGAAACCTAACCTTATAGGAAATGGTTCGTGGGGCTATCCGTCAGCTACCCGTGCATAATGTACAATTTGCACAAGTGACAAACATGACAGTAGGTATTTTTGGTGAAGAAGGTTGGAAACACTGTATACCCACTACAGTAGTCAACCTCAGCCCGCCATATTGTGTGTTACGAAAGCGAAGAAATGAATCAAAAGAAGTACTCTGTATGTGATTTTTTTTTCTTTTCATGTAAAAAGCATAATGGCACCTTGAACTATGTTCCGCAATACACAATTGGTAAGTATGAACCATTCGAAAATAAATATTCGATTTAAATGTGTCTCCAATATACTAAACTCTTACCGAGAAACTAATTTGTACATTTTAAATATGAAGAATGCATTAATTCATGAGGAATTGTTGTGAAAAGTAGCTTGTGCAGGCTATTCTGCCACAAATCACTGATGTATGAAAAATGTTCTATATTTGTGTAGCACATCAAGGAACATGTGGAAATGTTAAAGTATCCAAACACACTTAAAATGTAAAATTAGTAAACCTGTATGTGTATGCACATAGGAGTATAATTATAACGCTAAGGGCACCAACCCTAACCTACTGATGTAAGCCTACAGAAACATGTTGAAAAATCGATCTGCACATAAAAACGAGTTAAATAATAATGAAACATGTTCAACATGTGCTTATAGTGATGTACGGAATACGATTCAAGTAGAAAATAATGTGTATCATTATAACAATGGAATTGGAAAATTGGAAAAACACAGTAACAATAATGAAAATCATTCTTAAATACAGGTGGAGATTCAAAGTACGTAATACAAGCTTTCACAGTAGAATAACAAAATTAGGCTAAAAATGAAGAAAAGTGGCTTAAAATAGAAAAGAAGCAAAATACAGACACACATAAGCACAAGTTGTATTTTTTTGTGGTTACTTTCTGCTTGGAGTATTTTTGTGTCGAGCAATAATAGAAATGAGGTCTGTGAGTAACACAACATCCAGACCTGAATAACGTTTGTGTACCAAACTAAACTTTTTCACCACTAGGCACCGTTTTATTAGATTGTGCGTCTTCGCACAATTTCGCATGTTCGCAACAATTTAAATTAGATTAGATCGAAGACATCCTTGCTTATGAATGGTGCATACGGTTTTAATAAACTCATAACTGTATTTCCATTCAACAAATACAATAATTATTTTTATATTAAAAATAGAATGGATACTTGCCTTTACGCAGCAACAGAACTTCACTTATTCTTCATATCTTTGTCAACCGTGGAAGAGTTTTACTGCTATTTCCACATGGCACAGCACGGTCATTAATTGTATGCGATGTCACCCACATTTAACACTTAACACATCCGTGCATTAAGATCATATGTGAAAAAGAGTATTGATACATCTCATTCTGTGGGGCCTCCCCCATGGCGCAGTGGTAGCGTCATTGCCTTGTAATCAAGGGGTCCCGGGTTCGATACCCGGTGGAGGCACAAGTGGTTCGGATCCCACTTTAAACTGTAGGTCCAGTCCCGATTAGCCTTACTGTGCATAAAGTGGACTTAAAACACCAACTCAAACTCAAACTCAAACATCTCATTCTGTATTTCATTGCAGACGAAACAAAATTGTCCGCGATCAGCTGTGCATGACCGAGATGGAAAAAGTCGCAACGCCATTGGCTGATGGTACAGTAGCCTCTCTTGCCAGCCAACATTTCACTCACATGCAACTCGAGACCCCAAATCCGTTAGCTGCTCAACTCGTTTAGTTTCAATAATTCGCTTTTCGGCTGGCGACCGACTTGGCTACCGAACAGCGTTGCCAGGTCAGATTTTTAAAAATCGGGAGATCGTCCCCTGAAAAATCAGGAGATCTGCTTAAAAAATCAGAAGAACTAATAATAGCGGATTATCAACGTTCTGGGGGGGGGGGGGAGGTAGAGTGGGAAAAGCTTTCCACTATTATTATTGAACGTTAATTATTAATTTTAGAAGTCAAAAGATAAATTTATTAATGTTATGTTAATACAAATTTTATTATGAATTTGCACTTCAAGGGGTACGATAACACCACCACCTTAATTCACCAAAGGTAAAGGTAAAGTTTTCCCCAACCAGTGGTGATGATCGGGTGCCAAAACTGAGGGGGGTGCAAGGATGCCCCCCCCTAATCGCCGACACTGCCCCTACACATTGCAAAAAGCAGTGACATTACTGGAAAAAATGCGACCTCGATTTTCTGTTCATCTCTCACAAATATTCTAAAATAAGTTGTGACTGTGCGTGGATTTACGTACTTGGCGTTTAAAAGTTTATGGAAACATTTCGTGATTTTTGTATTAACTAGGACTAGAGCTTCAGCCACTACGCATTCAGGGATATATTTTTTAAATATTCTACCTGATAACACCATAGATTGCTTTTCTTTAAAACTAGCCAAAGTTACAGGATATAAGAAAGACCACACTTTTTTTAACAACACATTCAAAGCATGGTAGTGGAGAAGGGCTATCATGCCTGAACCCCCGAAATATCCCAGTCCCAGTCCGGGATTCGAACCCGGGGGCCAGTATCAGACAAGTCGCAGATTTATTCTTCTACCGTCACAGTATTGACTGAGTATAAAGGGACATAAGAGCAATTGTAGTAGTAGTTACCCTCGGAAATAGCTTTAAAAAAAACAACGCTATGAAAACATGAACTATTATTTCTAAGTTAAGAGATGATTAAGGAAAAATAAAACTGCGACGTATAAGTCTGCAACAGCAGTCTACTAAGCCGACCTCCGTGGCTGAGTGGCTAGCACAGAGCTATGACATCAGGGATCCCGTCTCGGGATCGAATCTCGGCCAGGGCATGGTTGTCCCTACATCAATTTCATCATATCATCACTCATCCTCGTCTTCGCGATTAGCCAAAAGTGGCAGAAATGCGAAGTAAAATAAACCAAATCAATCAATCGACAGTTTACTAAGAGCTTTTGTAACCATAACCTTTGGCTGCATTCGTAATGTGGACTCCCTTTTGTTTATCAGAGTTAAAAACCTGAACCTGTATCTAGCATTTGCAATAAACACTACCATAACACTGAATACTTGTTCCTATGTGTGGGTGGCAACATTGGTATTTTGTTGTTACCAGTTTCCTTCCCTTTGACAAAAACCTCAATAGGGAAAATTAGGACACCCGCCTTGGAGTTCCCAATGCAGAAAGGGCTCAAGAAGCCGCACGACTTTCCCAGTGTCATCAAGCCTGGTATGACCATCCTCCCCCACCTCTCTCTCTCTCTCTCTCTCTCTCTCTCTCTCTGCGCAATATTCATGGGTCTTTGCATTCCATCAGCTGAATATGTAAATTTTAAATCAAGTTTCGATTTTTTAAAATAATTGTTCATTATAAATATTTTACGAAGCAAAAAATCAGGAGATTTCCACCTTTTCCTGAAACTTGTCAGGAGATCAGTAGATCGTGCTGAAAATCAGGAAATCTCCTGCGAAATCAGTAGACCTGGCAACACTGCTACCGAACGAGAAAACTCACTCGTGAGCTAGGTGTTGACTTTCAATAATAAGCTCCCTGGAACGAGACAGCCGGAGTCGGACCGACTTGCAGTGGAACGAAAGGAACGAAGGAACGAGTTGGAGGAATCGATTCCTTTAGGTGAGCGGAACGAAAGGAACGACTTTTCCCATCACTAGTAAGAATTGAAGAAGAAAGATAAGAAAAGAAATCAAACAACAAGAAGAACAGTACCCCTCAAATGGTTAACTTCGTTTTTTCACTTATTTTAGTACTTGTTCCCCACATCTAAGGCAGGGATTCCAAAAAGTGAAGATGAAAGGATAACGTTGATCAGACGAAACACCACCAGGGTTCTTCATAAAGTTTCTAAAGAATCTAATTGTGAGAGTTCAAATTTTCTTGGAGATAGTAAATTTTATGCATAACCTGTGTTCGGTTATTTTCACTTACATATTACCTGAGTTTAAGATGTAACAAACGGTAACAATTCAAAGCAAAATATTGTTGTTTAGCACAGGAAATATATAAATATTTGAAACATATCTTGATGCTGCCATCTATTGTCAAAATTTACATTATCATTATAGTATAGGCCAGCTATATCGTGGCTTTCAAAGAAAATCATATGTATGTTTTTGAATTTTAGTAGTGTCGTGTTTCAACCTCTTAGAGATAAATAATGAATTGATGAGAGAACAAATACAATATAACACGTAAGTTCTGACAGATTTCGGATATTCATTTTACTTACAGTGTTGCTCATAGATGGCAGAACACATAACTTAATGCATGTTTAATTGAATTTTATAAAAATAAAATAAGTTTTTAACCATGAATTGAAAAATAATCTGAAATATGTATAATAAATTCGCGATTATCACCAAGATGCAAATGATTGTAGAAGTAGACGGATATATAATCTGTGAAACGTATAACCTATAGACTATTTAATAGAAACTATTTGTATTGAGTGACGTGTTAGAATATTTGTCGTTTGGATGAAGTCAATATGTCACGAAGTTGGAAAAGTTCTAAAGCAATTTCATCTCGTGAAGTAAGGCAAGATTATGTATGAATCTGTCTCATTCTCACCTAATCGAAAAAACATTTACGGAACGAGGGGGAACAGGCATATTTACAAAAAATGATATAATTGCCAAACAAATTGTCCCCAAAACTGTGAGACCTATAGAAAAACATTTTGAAGTTAGTGTTGTACGTCTTGCACAATACAATTTAATAATAGTATGTTGCTACAGAACGCCTGATGCAGACTATACAATATTCATAAAAAATCTGTCAGTATTGTTAGATGAATTAAAAAGTTATACATGTGAAATTTTGGTATGCGGGGACCTAAACATTGATTTTCTAAAAAATACAGGACGGAAACTGCACTTTGAAGCCACAATAAACACTTTTGGCCTAAAGCAAATTGTAACTACACCCACGCGCATAACGAAAGAGACACTCTCCCTCATAGACCACATGTTAATAAGTGTACACTCAAAAGAGTTTCAATGTGAAAACATATCAGTCCACTTCTCCGACCATGAAGCACAATTTTTATGTCTCACATGTAAAAGAGAAGCTACTGAATATCATAGAAAGCCACTAAAAATGCAGAAACGTAAATATGATGAAGGTTCTATACTCATGTTTATTGGAAAACTAAACAGCGAAAATTGGGAAGATATTTATAACTTACCTTCCACAAACGAAAAATTTAATCTCTTTCTGAACAAAATTATCTTGTTACACAATGAATGTTTTCCACCTAAACAAGTAAACATATCCACCGAGTGTAAACCATGGGTCACAAACGGAATCAGAATCTCAAGTAGAAAACTAAAAATGCTCCATTCTGAAAGTAAGGTGAATCCCAATCCATCTTTTCTGAAATATTACAAGAGGTATAAGCAAATATATAAAAATGTACTCCACCAATCAAAAATTAATCATAATGACCGTAAAATCAGTAATTCAAACAATAAATGTAAAACAATGTGGGAAATTATAAGAAATGCATCAACAAAACACCAATCTTTAGGTAATAATATGGTGATATGCATTAATGGAAAAGAAGTCCAACATCCCCCTAATATTGCGAATGCTTTCAATGAGTATTTTGTAAATGCAGTTCCAAATAGAAGGAATGGGTTTATGGCTGCTCCAGAAGAATGTTCTACACACATAACAGTGAATGACAAATCCTTGTTCATTTCCCCCATTACTGAACAGGAATTAAAGATAATCTTCAGGCGTATAAAAAACAAACGATCTTCCGGCACTGATGAAATACCAGACTTCCTAATTAAGAAATGTTATAGTTCCCTATGTCAACCATTACTACATATAATAAACAATTCCATTGAACAGGGTATTTTCCCAGACAGGCTAAAAATAGCTGTTGTTAAACCATTACTGAAGAAAAATGACCCAAAGGATTTATCAAATTACAGGCCCATTTCCCAACTCTCAGTCTTCTCAAAAATTATTGAACATGCAATAATGATGAGAGTAGAAAATTTCTGTAGTAAACACTCAATCTTAAGTTTGTCGCAGCATGGTTTTAGGTCCGAACGAAGCACGAAAACAGCGTTAGCAGACTTAGTAGAATGTGTCACACAATCTCTGAATAATTGTAATCACACGGTAGGAGTCTTTTGTGACCTATCAAAAGCTTTCGATTCTGTAAATCACGAGATATTGCTGTGGAAACTTCAAAAACTTGGTATTCGTGGACTACCACAAAAGTGGTTTCAATCTTATCTTACCAATAGAAAGCAAATTGTGGAAATCGCTCACACCACAGCAAAAGGATACGTAACACATCAACACTCCACCATGAAAAGTGTAACATGTGGGGTGCCTCAGGGAAGTATTCTTGGCCCTCTTTTGTTTCTTATGTACATAAATGATTTACCAAATGTTATACCTGAGGCAAATGCAATATTATATGCTGATGATACAAATATTATAGTAACAGACACTTCCAAAGATGCTCTACAATCTAAGGCTAATAACGTATTAAACAAATTAGATGACTGGTTTTTAAATAATAATCTACTCCTCAACAGCAAAAAAACAAATTACATTACATTTTCTACAATCCAAACCAGAAACCAAATAAGCCTCAATCTAATATCTGGGAATACACAACTAGAGCCTAACAAAAATTCAAAATTTCTGGGTATCATTCTGGATGAACACCTTAGCTATACAGAACACATAAACACGCTACAATCAAAATTAAGTAGTGTGTGCTATGCCCTTCGAGAAATGGTAGACATCTCAAGCACCCAAACTGTAAAGTGCCTTTATATGGCAAACTTTGATGCTTTACTAAGATATGGTATTATGGTTTGGGGTAACAAGGGCCACTCCAATGTCCTTTTTAGGCTTCAAAAAAGAGCTATAAGAATCATAGCTGGAGTAAAGAAAACTTATTCATGTAGAACTCTTTTCCGTAAACTTAATGTGTTAACTCTCCCCTGCATATACATTTATGAATGCTTAATTTATGTTAAGCAAAATATTTCCAACTTTGCCACAAATGAGGAAATACATGGCCTAAACACAAGAAATAAAGACAAACTTCACATAAAACACTGCCGCCTCAACTTATGTAAGAAAGGTCCCTTAAACTCTTCCATAGATCTCTACAATAAACTACCACAAGATGTGAGGAAAGAACCAAACTTGATGATATTCAAGCACAAGATAAAATCAATGCTTCTGAAGCATGTTTTTTATTCTATAGCTGAATACATGGAACCAGCTTTTACATAAGACAAATGTACATAATGTAGTATAATCACATATTATTCTTGTAAAATTAAATGTCAAATGAAAGTGGGTAATTAGTATATCTTCTCATGTTATATTTTTGTGTGATTTTGATATAATAGCAGAGTAAGACCCAATTTTTTACAATTTTTGGCTATATATTTTGTATTTGTAAAATCTATTAATGTACCTGTATTGTAATGTAAGTATTGACATGTCCTATATTACCATGTACTGTAATTTGTACACACCGGTAGTCCTTGGACGCAAATAAACTAAACTAAACTAAATTGCTTGCCCAGAATGGGTCATACCCAGAAGGATTAAGTAAAGGCATGGTAAAGATTTCTCTATCTCATTAGAGATTAAGAGAGCAGTTATGCAAGGAGAAAAATCTCAACCATACAGATTTGCAACAGAATAATACCCCCAGCGGCCCAAGTTCCGTTTGTTTAATTGCGAATCAGGTATACACGCATTTTTACATTTCGATTTCTATTTACGGTGAGTCACATAATTATTCGGACATAAGATTTCTGAATATTTACTGACGTAGTCGTGATATAATACGATGATAAATGTTTAATATTTATTGAACAAACAAAACACAATATGAGCACACTGTTAATTATCTTCAGTTATGTTTAATATATTAGTAAAATATTTTCATTAAACAAAAACATTTTTTGTGGGTTAAACAATTCGGACACATGGACATGGAAGGAGAAACAGGAAAACACGCTTGAAAAGCAACGAACAGAAATATCAGTATCTGGTATGCATCCCTTTCATTTTTAACACCTCGGATAAACGATTTGGCATACTTTCTATCAATTTTCTGGTGTACACTGGCGATATGTTAGCCCATTCATGTTGAAGTCTCCTTGAGGTCTGCCTTCGAGATTATAGGTGTTTTCCTCACTTCTTTTTCCAACTTACACCACAGGTGCTCAATGACATTCAAGTCTGGAGACTGCGGTGGAGGATGGAGCACTTTTGGGCAGTTGTACAATAACCATTCTTGTACTACGCGGGAAGTGTGCTTCGGGTCATTATCTTGATAATACATAAAGTTACAAAGAATGCCCATCATTTCAGCACTAGGCTTTAGATTTGACTTCAGAATGTCAAGGTAACGGTACCTGTTCATTGTCTGTTCGATGAAAGTCAATTTACCAACGCCTTGGGCTGACATGCAGCCCCAAATCATTACGTGACCACCCCCGTGCTTCAGTTGCTTGCAAATTATTCCCTCGGAGCTCCTCATTTGGTTTACGCCACACTGTTACCCTCCCATCTGACTCACAAATATTGAATTTACTCTCGTCAGTGAAAATTACCCGATTCCACCATGTCTGATCCTTTCCTAAGTGTTACTTTGCGAACACCAGTCTTTTTGTCCTGTTTGGCTTACTTACAAATGGCTTTCTCCTGGCTACAAGGCCATGATAGTTTGCCCTTCTGAGCACTCTTCGTATAGTTTCAGGATGCTTTCCACACTCCTCAGCTACCTCACCACACACCATTGGGGTACTCATCTTTGTTTTTTTTTTTAAATTTTCCTCACGATTACTGTCTCTTCTCTGGAGGCAAAAATTCTTAGTCTCCCTGTATGACCGTGGCACTCGATCCTGTCTTCATCTTTAAATCGCTTAATAATATCTGCAACTGTACTTTTTTTCATTTTCAATGAGGCAATTGCACGGTAAGTTTTACCCTTAGCGTGGTGCTATATCACTAACTGACGTTGTTCAAATGAACTTTCCTTTCCTCTTCACTCCATTTCTACATAGAAAATGTTCTTATATCACAACTTTGTTAAACAAAACGCGATCGTAATTGCTATAGAAACCTACAGGAAACCAGAGTTAATATAAGTATATGAACAGAGTATCAATCAATCCGTAAATCGAAATAGTCACTGTATCGCAAACTTACATTAACATTTACTATGTGTCCGAATAATTTTGTGGCACTATTTTTGCAACGGTAGGGATTCGTCCTTCGTTATATTGTTGCTGCTGTTCGTTTTTTAACTTTTTATCGTCCAATGTTGTGCTAAACATGACATTTTTTAAACGAAAATCAACTTCAACGCTGTACACAGATTTCACTCCCTTCCCGCTCTTAAACGTTAGAAATTTACTGTGTGTCCGAATAATTATGTGACTCACTGTATGTCTTTTAACACATGCTTGTTTGGGATGTGAAGGAGTATTACGTCTGCAAATGATTACAATGCTAGGTTAAGCAAGTGAAGTTTACAGCTCTTAGCATTAATAAAACATTTCTAAACGCTTTCATTTTTAGGTAGGCCAGGTTTAGGCTCTTAGCATTAAAATAACCTCCATAAATGCTTCCACGAAAATCTGCTGAATCTGCATATCAGATGACAGTAAACCAAGAAGGGGTTTCCTGCTTAGCACAGATCTCGCGTGAGCGTTTCAAATCATAATTTATCTGGCAAATAAAACTTGGGAAAGCTCTTTACTGTGTTAGTTTATTCAAGTTCCAAATTTTCTTTCACAAACGTTTCCAGTGCTCTAAAACACTTTCTAATACTCCTATAAAACTTGCGAAAGTCATTAAAAAGTCATTTTAATTTGTGGGGATCAGTAAAAATGGGCCCATGTCGCTCACTGGCGGATTTGCTAATTTTTTGCTACCGGGGGCTGATGTATAATTTATACGTGGATTGAAAATTTAATAGTGGCAAATATTTATTCCCAAATGATATGGAAGAGATGTCTCTATGAAACTTTTACAGCCCTTTGATGTAGTCAACAACATTGTGTACAATCCGTTGCTAACGATGTGGAAGTCATAGGATTTCTGTAGCAGTGCCTGTTCTCTTGATGGTTTGAATGGAGCGGTCTATTGCATGAATAATCTCTGGAACAGTTCAGAAACTTCATCTTGAGGATGAAATCAAAGTCACAGGGATTTGTAGGGCTTCTGAGAGTCTAATCAAGCTAACAAATCAGCCACAGGTTGCACTACATGCACCCAAGTATTGTCCTGCAAAAGGATGGGAGGATTCAGCAGAAAGTGTCCCCTCGTCTTTCGCTATGCAGGTTATGTTCCACAAATGATCAGTAATACTGTGCATTGATGGTCTGTCCTGGAGGTACGGTGAGAATCACCAAAACTTTAACATTAGTGGGGTTCTGACTGCTCAACTTTAGACTGCCAACTCCAATGATACTCTATTCCTCTCGTCACTGTGCATGCACCTAGTGTTGGAAGGAATAGTCAGTTTATTGGTAGGTAACTTAGGTATTAAACTAACATGTGGTATAAGTGAGAAGCACCAGTTCCATTTCATGGTGTATATACAGCAGTGTTGCCACTATTAAATTTCCAACCCACATATATTCCAATGTTTCAAGAGTAGTTACTGAACTTTCCTCTTCACTGAAAATATATGAAATACCACACTGCTTTTACAGGCACTCATACATTCAGCAGGAATATTGCAACACATAAATTTCATGTCTTTATTCTAATTAATTACTGGTATGAAACATATTGATTGATTTGATTTATTTCACTTTGTTTTTGTGCCACTTTTGGCTAATTTGCGAAGATGAGGATGAGTGACGATATGATGAAATTGATGAGTGGACACTCACAAACACCCATGCCCAGGCTGGGATTCGAACCCGGGCCCCTTGGCAAGGTAGTGTGATGAAACATTATTGGCATGTAGGAATATAAAGTATTTATTACAACACTGTATAAAGTGAGCGCACAATAAAACTTAATGAAATCTGTAACCTACTACCACATCAAATTACCATTGTTCCATATGCCATGAACTACAAATTGAATAATATTTCCAGTGTACTTCATACATGGTTTTCAAAATAGTTTTAAATCATGGATGTAGTGATGGGAGGTGTTAGCCAATCCCCATCCCTTTTTTAGTGTATGTCTAAAAGGAAAAGGACAACCTCAACAGGGACACAGGACTAGAACTGGAGCGCAGAGGTCGTAGAGATGCCACCTGACTGGCCCGCCACTTACACCATACCCCTCCCACACCAAATACATATAATCTTACCCTGACATATCTCTGCACTTCATCCCTAAAGATGAGAGTGACGTTAGTTCTCAAAAGTTCAGAAGCCTATCCGGAAATCACCTGATAACTTCATCATTCGTCGCCAGGAAAGCTTCAAGAATCACTTCAAGTTAACATGTGTTTTACTTCCAGTGCAAATTTGGATAACATTATCACAAATAAGATGATGCAAGATGTGAACACAGACATTACATTTAATGCAGCCTTTTGACATATCCAAATCAGACAAAAACTTCAAACAAAGTAACTGCTTAATCTAATAGAATGTCTGAGATGTTTGTTCTTCTCCTGGTTTCATTTTGTACCAGGATGGAATCTGCCTTGCATATTGCATGACATCCCAATCTTCGCACAAGGTTCGTAAGTATTCCTCCTCCCTAGCCAAATCTGCTCTGGCTTTGTCAAGCTCGTATTGCAATTTTTGCCTTTCAATGGCAGCTGATCTCTCGAACTTCTCTGCTTCCTTCTCTAGCCTGTCTCGTTTCTCAAGTTCCTCATCTATCTTGTTATCTAGTTTTACACGTCTGCGAGCCTGCCTCTTCATTTCTTTCTTGATGTTCTTAGTAGCTTCTAGTTTTTGCCTGAAGTTCTCTTGCAGCTCCGGTGGTAAGTCGTTAATTGCTGCTTCCTGAGTTATTTTCTCAGACTCTATCTGCTTCCTCTGTATTAACTCCGAAAGGTTTTTCCAGCTTCTGTACATGTCGGATTCTAAAACGACAGCATCTGCCACCCTTTTGATCTGTGCATTTGCTTCAGCTCTCTTCTCCTCGATGAACTGTTCATACGCACTGTTATACTTTTGCATTATTTTCCGCTTCTCTTCTCTCATAACTTCTTGACAATTCATCACTTGAGCATTGGTATATGCCTGCTTCAGTTTCTCAAGGTTTTCCGGAGTTATTCCAATCATCGTCATGGCAGCAGTCAAATCAAACCCTGGATCCTCGGGTCTTGGCACCTGAACTTCAGCTTCAGGGTCATATGGTTGGGTTAGTTCTGCAAGTCGTTTGAGCACTTGCTGTTGCCGTTCAAATCTTCCAATCTTTAACGTTAACCGGTTCTTCATTATTTTAAGTAGCTCCACCTGTCGCCTGTCTGGGGGCAAAGCAAGCGTTGGTGCCATGTGAGGCTTGTCCCTCAGCCTTTGTTCCAACTTCGATAACAATCTGTCTAATCTCCCAGATGGTGTTTCTAACTCTCGGGTCACGGTATCCAAAAGCTCTTGATACTTAAAAACTATTTCTCGCACTTCTTCAGAGTCTCGCCGTGCTTCAAGAAGAGTTTCAACTGCCGCAGTCACATGTGGCCTTCCGATTCTTCCTCCTGCCAGTAAGATAGCATCGTATGATTCAGGGCTTCTGTGTATATGGTACAATTTATGATCTGGCCTATCTAACCATTGTCTGTTAATCGGACGCCTTCGCCCTTTTCTCCTTTTCATCACCTTGGCACCAAATTCAGCAGCTTCTTTCGCTTCTGCTTCTCTTGCTTTCCGTCTTCTTTCTTCAGATGCAGCCGTCCATTGGCTCCGTGGCTGTTTGCGACGACGTATCTGAGACATGGTCTTGCCTTTAGGTATCTTGTGAAAAAGCGACGCAGGAGGCCTTGGTCTAAACCAGCCAGATTCGTCGGTTGAAACAGCTAAATAACCGTAAGCACCACCATCTGGCAGAATCTTGGTCGCAAGGTACGTGCGGCCATCTCTCGATATATGTTTGCTGATCTGTTTCTTTGGGTCTCCTTGTATCACTTCTTCGATCCAATCAGGAGGTTGACCTCGCTCTCTGAATTTCTGAACACCTGTAAATGCTTTTTGGTGACCTGGCAGTGGGCCGTGAGGTGGAGGCATCAAAAACACCCCTTTCAGGTTATTCTTCGCCATGCAGTTCAGAAGATGAGTCAAGTATACATCTCTATTTTTTTTCACCGTCACATCATCCTCAACAGACTCGCACAATTTGGTCAACCACATGATGCACAGCTGTCTCTCACTATCACCCACAACATTTTCAATCAGACCTTTTGCATGAGCAACGTAGAACTGAAAGTCTCTGTCCAATTTTGCAACAGTGGGGTCATTGACCCCACCTCCAGGATGTTGAGGTGTAGCAAACATCATGTGTAAATGATGTTTTTCACCTATTTATCATGCTTCAGAGCGTGGAATGCAAGCTCCAAGCAACAGACTATGGTGAGTTATGGATGGAACATAATTCTTTGAAAATAAAACCACCACCGCTATGCTTACAAACTAACCTGTAGGAAAATGCCATACCGTACTCACTCTGGAATTTTTATCATTCTCCAGAGAAACCATGGTAACGATTGTTGCAGAACTCTACACTTGTCAGTAAGACTAACTGAACAATGCCTTTCTGGGAACCAGGGTAATAGATAATTACTCAGTTACAAACTTCTGGCAAGACATACTGTGACTACAATCAGCAGGTTCCAGGTACATATTTTACACTGTGCCAAGTACACTCTGGCAAACTAACATTTCATTTATTATCCCGAATGCAGTGGTTGAAGTTCGGGGATGGCATCCTCTCAGCTAAAAAAAAATACCAAAACATCCGCCAGCTGATTCACTTTCAATTGCATCCTGGGATGCTTTATATGCAAAATTCAAATTAATTTGTGAAAGTGCCTTTCTCTCTTGCAAATAGCTCGGAGTAAATTTCTGAGCATCAGAGAATGCTCAGCCAATGAAGAATGAGCAGCTCGGGAGCAAAACTTGATAACCAACAAAAGTATGAAACCGAGATAAACATAGGTGAAAGTTCGTCCATTACATCGCAACTTCTGGGGTACCCATTTTTTTTATCATCATGCCATCTTATCAGTAAAATGATTAGTTCATAGGATTTATTTTTGACTGATATTGAGGTAGTATTTAAAATATGCTTTTAGTGCAGTAACTTGCTTAGAATATGATTTCAGTGACGCCCCAATACATTTAACCTTTCGGGATGGACGCTTATTTAACTTATGCAAGCAGTCGCATGTTGTACTTTTTACAACCAACATATGTAAATTAGCTACTTTCACAAGCTTAATTTATTTTGTTCTGCATGACTGTTTTTTTTGTTTGTTTTTTATATTTATACTTTATATTTTTAATTGTTTTGATTTATTATTTTTATTGGTTAAGGCAAGGAGGGACAATTTCCCCTAAGTCTTTCTCGCTGGGGCAGCTACAGATCACTGTTGCCACCTTCGCTCTTCTGGAGTCAAATCTGGCTCTTTCGTGCACTCATTTGACTGTCAACTGTGGCACCCGCCCTCTGCCGCACCATGTTACCACCACTGGCTCTGGCCCATAAAAACCAACCTTTGCCATGATCTTTACTCCCCAGGTATTATTATATATAGCGCTGTGGCTAAGGTGAAGATGACAATATTGTTATCCGGGAATTCTTTATTTTCGATTTCATATGAACATCGTTGGATTATTGAGATGGGTGATGCCGCCAAATCTAGGCGGTGAAAACTAAGAATAAATTGCCATCACTTTAAAGCTAACGGCAATAGCAGCGCCCCCACCCCTCTAACACCTAAAATTATCCTAGGAGGCACTTTATGCAGCCTTCGTTAATCTAGCTCCTTGAAAGTCATCTTTAGCTTTATTAATGATGAAATGTAGCTCTTTTATGCACACCAGGTTTGGCAACACTGCGAGGATGGCCGTATGAGGCAAGGAGAAATGCATTAGGTTTATGGGACCATTTTATTCGGTCTCTCGGGAATATCAAACATCCAAAGACGTAGAAAAGTACATGGACGGAAAAAGGACACGTTGAACTATGTCATAGTAGTAGGAAAAGTCGAAACTCCCATTTGATTAGCCGTAACTTGAAGTTGATTTCCCATAAGGAATACATAGGATTCTGAAAATACTTATTAATCATATTTTTCAAACATCGTGTCTAGCTTATTAATCAACTTGAAAAACAGTTTTTACTTGCACCATGGAGAGAAATTCATACTCTCTTGCATACTAATATGTTTTTTAAATAGCAGTGCCCAATCCAATGATATTGAAATAAATGCACAACTAGTGCGTAATTGTCCCTCCTCACCTTAAGATAATTTTATTAATTTTGGAGTCACATTGCATAGTCATTTGGATCCCTATTTTTAACTGTAGGTCCAATCCCAATTAGCCTATATGTGCATAAAGTGGCTTAAAAAACCAATTATAAGTTTCTAAATTCTTTTATTATTTTATATTGGTGACAAGGTTTTTTCAAGAATACAAAATAACTTAAGTTTTGTAAGAGATTATTCATTACAGTATGTGTATTGGAATAATTCACTTGAACTTACATGAAAGGAAATAAAAACAAATGCAAAATTGCCCTCCTTGACTGAAGATTCTTGAAAAACTTGTTATTTTTTACTTGTATCTAATCTATGCAACATGTTTATAAAACAAAATCACTCTCAAACAGTATGACAAACAAAAATAATATACTACATGAGAAGGCACATGTTGTAAAAAGTACAGTATGCGCCAAAATATACAGTACTGAAACTCGCACACCTCGAACGCGCATGTGCGTTTGTCGATGGGGCATAGCTCCAGCCGCTCGTGTTCTCAGCAGTAAAAAGGAAGTTATAACTCACTAATAGTGTGTATGTTAGTGTTTCTTTCAGGATAAATAAACTCACAGATGACAACAATGTAATGTTCGTCTTTTAATTTCAGTACTGTATATTTTGGCAAATACTGTACAACATTCAATGACACTCTTTGTTTGAAACCTTATTTGCCATTAGGAAACCGTTAGGGAAGATACTTGAACTTATAGAAGTGGTGGAGGAAAGTCAAAGCAAAGAACAGACACAGGCGACACATTGCAATGATACGAACTCCTTTGTTAGAAACAACAGAGCAATGCTGTTGTAAAATTTACAACGTGCCCATCCCGAAAGGTTAAGTACGCCAAACAGTTTCATCTTTTTTAGTTTTCAAATAACTTCCACACTAAGCCTATGACTGAACACTTTATAATGTGGCAAAATCATTGCAATGTAAACATTTGAGCATCAAAATATACAATGAATCCTCATATGAAGATATAAAGGAAAATGGACTATATCGAAGATATTTAATTGGTAGTACTTAAGATTTTTGTATACTAATCGGATATAGTGACATGTATGATGTTTTAAAGCTGTCACATAAAATGATAAAACATTTTGTTAAGAATCTGAATAGGTTAACCGTTTTAGTTCCACTATCTTATCAGGGAGGTCTCAACATATGTCTATTATAATATATACCATATTTACTCATGTATAATGTGCACTTGTTTCCAAAATTTTTACCCCCAAAACTGTGGTGGTATAAATCAGACAGGCACTATGTCACTGTGTATAACACATACCGGGTGGTCGAAAGTCCTGGAATGGTCACATATTGTGAGAAATACACATCGAATCAGAAAACGAAAAAATACGTGTTTAATAAGTGAAAGAAAGCTACTCAATGATATCACACTTGATTGGTGGGGGACAACTGTGAAATTTTAAATGGAAAACCCCATCTTGTATTATAGAATCAGAAAGAGGACTTCATTCAGAGTCCAACGAGCTATCAACCATCCTCCTAGCTCAATTAGGAACGGCGATATGGCAATTTAATTTTTTTTTGGGCAAAAAATTAAAATCTCTATATCTCCGTTCCTAATTGAGCTAGGGGGCGGGGATGGGGAATCAAGTGTGATATCATTGAATAGCTAGCTTTCTTTCACTTATTAAACACGTATTTTTTTCGTTTTCCGATTCGATGTGTATTTCTCACGATATGTGACCGTTCCGGGACTTTTGGACCATCCAGTATATATCAACAAGCACAAATACAAATTACCAGTTTGAATTTCTCTTGTAGTAATAATTAAAAAAAAAAAAACACTATAAAAGTGAAATGGCCATTTCCCATGATATTTCACTTTGTAACATGATTTTTTTGCAACACCACGAAAAGCAGTGCAGAATTCGAGCATGCACCTCCCGTCACATGGGATATATATCAGCTGCATTTGTTGGGCGAGAAATAATTGAAAAGAACTTCCTGAGTGATGAAAACCCATAACATAATTTTGATATCACTTTCTTCTACTTCAGAATCAACAAGGTGGTTACAGAAGTGAAAGATTTGGAGGGAAAGGGGGGAGGTGGCATGAGTTGGTGACTCAATGTACACAAGATGATATTCTCCACATAGCAACTGGTATTGAATAGGTATGATGTCACTCGCTCTTGATCGGCAAAGCAACAGCTAAGAAAGCAATTTCTTAGACCTGAATTGTATTGCGCATTATACAAGTGTAAATACGGTATACCTATGCACAAGTAAAAGTAATAAATGCTTAATAGTAATTAGTAAAATTAATAATCACCTAAAAATAAACTTTCTTGATAAATACATTCCTTTATATTCCCAAATATATGTGTATACATAATTTATACATTGTGGTAACTATTATGAAACAGTATGTACAGAGATTATAAAATGTAGCAAAAACACTCTTTGGTATGTACTTTGTTTCCAAATAACATAGTTGCACACCGTTGTGTATTGGTCCCGCATCATGAAATTAACATGAATATAGTTAAACTATAAAATAAAAAGAACATTTTGTTTCAACAACAAAGCAACAATAATAACTGCCTTTCTCCTTGAATTTTAAAGGAGAGGAATAGGCTCATCACAACTAAGAATGCTGCAGTCTTTTATCCTGTATTTTTAATGCCCAAATAAAGAATCATTATGCATCCACTTTCAGTTCGCTTTATGTCGAAGATACTGTAAATGTCTTCAGTGGTTCCTGTTGCAAGCTGCCCCATTCTGGTCGCAGCAGCGATCAACATCAACCAGGAACGGACTGTCCATAGCTCCCAACCCAGCTGCCACTCCACCTTCGTCCGCACTGCTCAACTTAGTACGAAGCATATGACCCACTTGCTTGTTGAGTAGCAATCTGTTTTCATCTCTGCAAGAAAATAATGAAGTGCATGTTTTGAAAATTTCTGCAACAGAAATGTTAATCATTCTTACGGTACATTACTGTGTAAAATACGTGGGTTGGAGATTTAATAGTGGCAACATTGCTATATTTACGTCATGAAACGGACTTGTGCTTCTCGATTATACCACACGTTAGTTTGATGCCTAACCTACCTTCCAGTAAATGGACCCAACACTAGGTGCATGCGCAGTGATGAGAGGAATAGGGAGTATTGTTGGATTGGATTGAGTTGGTTTTACGTCCACTTTATGCACAGTAAGACTAATCGGGACTGGACCTACAGTTTAAAGTGGGATCTGAACAACTATGTGCCTCCACCGGGTATCGAACCCGGGACCCCTTGATTACAAGACGACGACGCTACCACTGCGCCATCAGGGAGGCCCGGAGTATCGTTGGAGTTGGTGGTCTAAAGTTGTGTAGTCACAACAATGTTTTCGACCCAGGAATAGCAGAGATGGATAAAGACTGAATGTGCCCATGGCCGTACAGCACGACAGTGTCATCATCATCAGGTCTTCGTGATGCGTGTGGGGAATCTGCATTAAATGCAAACTGTGTTGCGAAAAAAAGAAGCGACATGACTCCTCCCATCATTGTGCAGAACAATGCTCGGGTGCATGTAGCGCAACCTGTGGCTGATTTGTTAGCTCGATGAGGCTGGCAGGTGCTTTACCATCCCCAATACTACCCGGACTTAAGCCCCTGTGAATTTGATATGATCCCTAAGATGAAGGGCATTCGCTTCTGAACTGTTCCCGAGATTCTTCAGGCAATATACCGCTCCAGACGAACCATCAACAGAACAGGTGCTGCTACAGGTATACTACGACTTCCACATCACTGGCAATGGGTTGAACATATTGTTGGTGACTACATTGATGGACTGTAAAAGTTTGACAGAGGTATCTCTTTCGTATCATTTGTAAGTAAATAGTAGCCACTATTAAACCTCCAACCCATGTTCTTAAACAATGGTAGGAGGGATAGGTGAAGTTTGTGAAAAATAAATTTTCCAGTGTCTGGTGAGATGTGAGCAACTGTATGGCAGAAAAATGTGATGCATCACTGAAAGAATTACAATGAATGATTACAGAACAGAGAATCAATGGTATTGTTTATCCAAGTAGAAGGTACAGTTTTATTTCAGTTTGAAAAACTATGGTGGAACCCAATTTTATAGTTTTCTGGGAACAAGGTGTAAAAATCTAAAATGCAGGAAAATGTTATAGTTTTCAGGGAAAAAGGTGTAAAAACCTAAAATGCAGGAAAATTTTATACAAATTTGCTATATTGAGACTATGGTAATTTAATGTATAATGTGGGAACAGGGTTCCTACACAAAATCATGCAATTTTTTCCAGGACTTTTCAAGGATTTTCTACAATTGCTCCAGGACAAGTGTATAAAGTAAGCATGGCAAAACACACATCATTACATATTTTCTATTATTAAAAAAAAATAGTTCTATTTTTTTTAATGCAGGCTCCCAACTCTCCTACACCTGCTCCTTTCCACACCTTCCATTTCTTAGTATAATGAAGGTTATTTAATTTTTACAATAATACAGAAAAAATACAAAGGTAGAAAAAATAAACACAAGTGTATATAAGTTTATAAAAAAATTACCATCTTGTATTACAAATAAACAAGAATAATATCCTTGGAAAACTTGGAATATTTAGGATAGCAAACACTTTTTTTTTAACCATTATTATTATCATCATATTTTCTACCTCTGAGCGATACAAAATAATACAAAAACGCAGGGCATTATACAAGCACTGAATTATTCTTATTGCTTATTTTTGTTACTTGTACATCACTTTTCTGCCATTTTGGCTAATTTCAATGATGAGGATGAGTGATGATTAGGTGAAACTGATGAAGAAATAAAAAAAAAGAACAATAGAGAAACATTAAGACCTCCAGAAGCAAAACAAATTAGAGTTCTTTACCCATATAGAGATAGACTGCAACTTCTACAATTAAAACTTACCCAATCGTCACACCAAAAATTCCAAGCTCACTGACAACATCTTTATAATGTATGATTCCACCAGGCCTAACCATGTAACTCTTTATAACTGGAGGTACTATTCGGTCCATGAGAATCCACGCCGTTCGCTCTTTCGAATTTCGCACTTTCATTAGCTCCTCCCTTATTTTCACCCCGTACACATTGTTTCCACCACCTTCTCGCTGTGGTTTCAAAACATACTTCTCTGGATCTTGTAGAGCTTGGGCAACAGCTTTGTCTCCAAATTCATCCTGTTAAGAGAAAATGAAAAAGTAGGATCATATAAAAATCTTGTACAATATTAAACAATGACAATATGATGGTAAATACTTCTTTATTTGTTTGGTGTTTCATCAGCATCACATACACAGACAGAGTCCTTGCCAAGAGCAAAGAATGACAAACAATGTAACAATATACAGTAAAACCTCGTTAATCCAGACTAACGGGGGGATAAATTGACCTGTTTAACGAAAGTCCGGATTAACTGAAAAGAATGGTAGAAAGTGCATTACAACTTCGTTTATAGCAACACAACACATTTATTATGGTGTATCTAAAAGGCATAGGCCTTTTCTTTGGAAAGTTCTCCCATGGACGTTGAATGTACGTATTCTTAGCCTTTACGGAGCAATATGACGAATGCGATTGTTGACTTCTAGCCACATTTAAAACCTTGCATTCTGCTTTTGGCCTTTATCCTGTCCGGATTAAGTGAAGTCCAGCTTATCGGGGTCCAGATTAACGAGGTTATACTGTATTAGCAAAAAACAATGGTATCAATGGATCAAACAATAGAGCGAAGATATCAAGTAAATGTGAACACTCAAAAATCAGCCGGAATGTTAAATAAATATTCATGGGGTGTGTAAAAGTGCCGTGAATTCATTTGAACCCTTGTTAAGGTATAGGTATGTGCATCTTTTTTGTTTATCCTATCATTCATCATCACTGTAAAAAGCGATGTAAAATAAGCGAGACAGAAAGGAACTTTGAACAAATAAAACTGTAAAAAGGACATTCTCTTTTACATTAGCGTTTGATATAAAATCCTATGATTTACAGACAAACTGGAAAATCTAACTTATATTATTTGGTTCTTTTCTAGACAACGTATCTAGATAAATATATTATAAATAGCCTGTAAATTAGTGTAAAATTTGGTCATTCTGTTACATTTTATGTTAATAAAAAGGTAGTTTCTCTTTCTAAGGCATATCCTATGCATTAATTAAGGAAGTGAATGCACAATTCATATTCTTCATGAAGCATTTGTCATTTTATACTGCATCAATTGAATGCTGGTTATCAATATTTAAATCTTTGCAAATGATCCACGTAGCCACAGTCATCTTATAATTAATGTTAAGAACAACTTCCCTTCAATCATTAAAGAAATAATGCTCTTGATAACAATTAATTATTGGTCATTGCCATCAGCAAACTTTATTTCAGAACTTCTAGTTCGTATCATCCAAACCAACAGTGGCACAAGATTTTCCAACAGTTACATTTTTGCAAGCACATGTAGTTGATAATTAATACTATATATATTACACTTGCATTTTTTGTGATAACGCATACATTCTGATTCGAAGGCTAACTAAATTATTGGAAATATATTCAACAGAAAACAAACTTTGAGGATGTTCTACATATATATATATATATATATATATATATATATATATATATATATAAATAATGAAGGAGACAGTAAACACTTACCACACGAATAGAAATAATTCAATATTTCGCAATCTGAGTCGCATTTTCAAGAAGGTAGATAAAAGATCGACGACACTGTGAGTAGAGGCACAGAATACTGACCGTAGCGTCTCTACGGTCAGTGTTGCCAGAAACAGTTGAAAGGAAACACAAAATACTTTAGCCAGTGTTTACTGTAAGGTGGGTGGGTAGTTTCGGGGAGGAGAGGAAAGAGTTACTGGTTGGCTAGGTTGAGTCCGGGGGGTATAGTGGCGTGCATGCCTGCTATATAGGCCCTTTCCCATCGCCTGCGGAAAGATGTGTCAGAGCAGGGGGGTAAAAGGTGGATGATGGCAACACGGAAGCAGTTATTGAAGGTGGTGTTATGGCTGTTGGTGTGGATGGCAACTGTGAAATCGGAGTTTTGGATGGAGGAACGGTGATTATTTATCCTTAGATTCAAGGGGGTGGAGGTTTCGCCTAGGTAGAAGTTGCCGCAGACTTGACAGATGAGGGTGTAAATTAGATTGGATGAGTGGCAGTATTTCGTGTTTCCTTTCAACTGTTTCTGGCAACACTGACCGTAGAGATGCTACGGTCAGTATTCTGTGCCTCTACTCACAGTGTCGTCGATCTTTTATCTACCTTCTTGAAAATGCGACTCAGATCGCGAAATATTGAATTATTTCTATTCGTGTGGTAAGTGTTTACTGTCTCCTTCATTATTTGTATGTATATATATATATATATATATATATATATATATATATATATATATATATATATATATATATATATATATATATATATATATATATATATATATATATAAACACCATTATACAATTATTTTTACCCATGTTACCAAACCAATAATTCTACAAGTATTCTGTTAACCACTGAAAAATTGTGACAATAGGTGTGAAAACAGTTTAAGCTGATGTTTATTTTAGAACATGGCAATATGGTATTTGAAAAATTTCAGATGGGAAGGAGGATTTCAATAACAACTATTCAAGCTTCACGATATTACAAAAATTATACATATTTCCCCCCAAAAATGCCAAAAAAATTAACAAACTCAGAGGGAGGGGGTGCAGAAACCAGTGGGGAGGGAATTCTCCCCCATACCACCCTGGTGACACACACACACCCACAAAAGTAAGTTAGAATCTTTAAATTAGTTATGATTTCCTGAAAAAAATGTTTCAAAATGCAATATCTTATTTGAAAAGTGAGTCCAGCACTGTGGCCCTTGTGGGCTAAGGTGTCATGCTTTGGGCTCTGACTACAGGATGCACGTAGGTATCTTCTTGGGGAAGCATAATAACTTTTCTCCTGAGATCTCGGCCTGTGTATGGAACTGGTGGCCATTCTCCTTCATGAGGAAATTGGGGAGGTAAGAATGAGTAGTGTAATCCGGTCATGGAAACCTACAACAACAATGACTGACCACACGTCACCCTGTAACTTCTTGAATGATCTTCCACCTTGGCAGGTGGAAGTGAGGTCAACAATTGGTAGGTAGGCCCTGGCGATCAGAGGCTGCTGCGCCACATTTCTCTTCATCCTGTACCTTGATGATCTTCCAGAATATCTTCCCGATTCATGCAAAAAGCTTCTCTTGTTCGCTGACGATTGCAAAATATATAGTAAAATCTCCAAAATGCGCAAAAGAATTTAGATTCTCTAATAAAGTGTGTGAATTATGGAACTTAAAACTCAACCCTCAAAAATTTACCATGATGACCTTCTCCTTAAAGAAAAATGCATTAAATACAAAACACTCCATAAGAAATAATTGGTTCAAAGAGTTGCTGCACAAAAGGACCTGGGCATCATATTTGACGAGAAACTTTCCTTTTCTGAGCACATCTCTGCAGTCACTAAGGGTTCAATGCATCTGCTGGGTCTTCTCTATAGTTTCACAGAAATAAACAACTTGTCTGCCCTCAGCACCTTTTACAAATCTTTTGTGTCACCAAAAATTGAATACTGTTCTCCGATTTGGTCTAGGCATGCCCCTTAACTTCAGATAGACTAAATTCCGTCCTACATTTCTTCCTGGCCATTGTTCGACACCGAATTCCATCCACAAAACACTTGCAAAAGTCCATCCTTCTGCAAATGTTAAATATCCAAACTCCTCAAGAGAGACATAGACTGGTAGACCTTATATTCCTACTTAAAATAAAATAGTGAATGGCAACATCAGAAGTGATTTCCTTCTTCAGGAAATTCACTTTCGTGTACCTGCCCGTTCAAGAAGAAGCACTCAACTTTTTGCTTCTCAGAAGCCAAGATTGTGCCTTATCCAGCGTTCTCTGTTCCATAGACTGCCCAGCAAATATAATAATGTAAGAAGCCAAATATACATTTTTAAAAATCTAGACCGTTTTAGAAGAAAGTTAAATAAAAATATGTAAGTCTCTTAACCACACGTGATTTTATTCTATGTTATTATTTTTGGTGCTTCATGTTATTATTTTTGTCCTTATGTTCTGTTAATTCGTTCCAATGTAAAATGGCTAACACTG
Organism: Lepisma saccharinum; assembly: GCF_977018435.1. Taxonomy (NCBI): domain Eukaryota; kingdom Metazoa; phylum Arthropoda; class Insecta; order Zygentoma; family Lepismatidae; genus Lepisma; species Lepisma saccharinum. The sequence continues at coordinate 31,545,189 of NC_139255.1, read as the reverse complement.
TATTTGGAATCTTCTATTAAATAAATAAATAAATAAATCTTTATTATTATTATTATTATTATTATTATTATTATTTGAAAAGTGAAGTCTGAAATTATGCTGAAATTTGAATTACTTATATAGCACTAAAATTGTAGCCTGTACTTTATTGGAAAGTGATTTTCATTCCACAACTAATAGTAACTTAGCTCCAAAATAGCAAACATTGGCATGTGTAATAGAAGAAAAATGGCCATCACTAACAAACAAATACTAGAAATCAAAGCAGGCCTATTTCACTGACAATGTATCAGAGTAGCAACACACACAAAGTCTGAGTTAAAAGAAATGGTAGGACAACCAGTACTGGACAACTTTACATGAATCGTATCATGCCGCAGACGTGAATCGAACCTAGGACCCGGGCATCATAAATAAATAAGCTAATCACGTTATAAAAAGGGTCCCGCTGAAGCATTGAAAAAGAGCTTCTTAAAAGCTCATCGTGACAGCGTCCTTCAGCGGAGTTGGAAAAACTCCGCTGACATTGCATTAGAAAATGAAATAAGGAATCAGCATTCTTCCTCAGGATCGCCGTTGCGAGAGGACGTGATCAAAGCAACCGTCATAATGGCCGATAGTTCGAAATAGGTCGCGTGAGAAAATATCAGTCTTAGTTGTCTTCCGTTTTCCATCAGATGAAGTAGTTATTACAAAATAAATCTGTTTCTAGTTGTTTTCAGTTTATGTTGAATCCGGTAATCGCGAGAGAGCTCCACAGGCATCATAAGTTTAGAAAAAGGAGCGAACGAACGATCGGGAAGTTAAAGTTATCATTAGAATATCGGCCTACGAAATTACAGAGTTTGGAGCCCGAAGTTGCTCCCTCGTCCGTTTTCTTACAGAGCAGGACCACGTCGATAAGGACCAGCGGAGAAGAGATCGCCGTAGAACTCCAGGTAACGAACATTCCTTGTCTTTCCTTCCCCTGCCTGTTCAGTCAAAGGTAGTGTTTAAATATATGTCCGTGTGTTCTTCTTTACGGGGCTAGTCCCCTTGCAGTTTGAGTTACAACGTTCCTCTCGCCTAGCAAGGGAGTGGCAAAGGCTTTCATAGCCTATCTTCGATCCCCCTCTTAGACTTTATACGGAATGACCCAACGACAAAGTTCAACTTACAAAATCCAATGAGTAGAGACCAGTGAAGATCTCTCGCACGGCTTCCACCTTCTCCGGTTCTTTCAGGAATCTCTCCAGAGCTAGAGGTCGAGCCAGGGCCTGCTGCACTTTCTTCGTTCCAGCCAAATGGTAGTGAATCGTAGGGCACTTCAATGCGCGAGAACGTTCCACCATCAGCCTTGCTTCCCACTCTAACTCAGAGTGATATTGATCAGGCACGTATCCTGCTCGGTAGTACACCACTGCAACTTCATAGCCATCGCTTGAAAGACAAATATATTCAGTTTTAGATTATTTGAACATTTCTGCTACGTGTAGAAATAGTCAGAAATAGTTAGTGTTGCACAGAGGATATACCGTAGTTCTTCAAATCGAAGGTGCACCTGAATTTTAGCCCCATTTTTTCAGAAAAAAAAATCTTCGACTTTAAGGTGCAGTTGTTTACAATTTTTTGTTTATTTAAACATCTATAGGGTACATGCTTATTTGTTTACAAATACCTATATGGTACTTTACCTTGCAAAAAATATTTACTCTTTGTAACTACCGGTGTTAGAGACTGCAGTAGATTCTATGTTGTACGTGCATGAAATACATATATTGTAGTATATACATCGAATGGAAGATGCCATCGAATCTAAGGTGCACCTGAATTTTGGACGTATAAAATCTGACAAAAACCTGCACCTTACATTTGAAGAACTACGGCATTATTAGCAGTTGCGTGCGGTGACCATTTAGACAGCCGAAGCACTGAATATATAATTTTTAAGCAAACAATAGTAAACCAAGAGGCAGGCTTGCTTTGATAAAAATCACAGCTGGTAATAGTTTAAATTAAAAGAATAGATATTGAAATAATTAGACCTAATAACAATTTTACTATAAGTAAAATTTTATAGAAAATAACTAGTTTCTGGCCCTTAAACTGAGGAAAACCGAAAACAATAACGTTTTGAAACACTCCGATACACTCTCTGTCTCTGTACGGAGTAAACTAACTCCCTGTCCGATGCTAACTTAGTTTGTAGCAGAAATACGTGTACACGGCACATGACCTTGAGGTGTGTGCGCAACTGTCTGCCACTGCTGAACTGATGCAAGAGGGAGATTGCTTCGGCTCAACCTCAGTGCAGGCCTGAAGGGGCTGGTATTTATTCTGCAATGCTTCGGTAGCTTACATTGTATGCACACCACTGAATTATTAGGGTGCAAACTTATAAGTTGGGCTCGGAAGTTGATAAATCATTTTTTTTTTTCTGAGCCTTGAAAACAATGCAAAATCTGATAACAGTCAATTTCCCTTCAGTTAGAACCAGGTAACATGTTTTTTTCCTTCTTTTTAGCCTTGTTTGTCTTTTAGGTCATTTTTCTGTATTTCTTGCAATTTTTGTTGCATTTTTCTTCATTTTTGAGGTTAATTTTTCTCCTACCTGTTGTTTCAAGAATTTTAAATGCATTTGCTAGGATATTTACATTTCCTGACATGCTCCTTTTAGTAATTTTGCTATTAATCGAAAATACGATCAATGGAAAAGCACAATATTATTTTCATTTTTAAGTGAAACGCTTGGCAATAGATTAAATAATTAATTGTGGTAAATTTATTTTTCCTCCATCAAACTTTAAATACTTTGGGTGAAGCCTACTGTGAGGTTCTCTTGTTGGTCAGTATTATCACTTTAATCTGTGGTTTCAAAATAAATTTGAATTTGAATTTAAAATTTTGGGTGTTTTGTACCAGTCACATTATACGGGGTCCAGCCCCTTACCGTAACAAAAATAGCATAATTGAAAATATTCTGACTTTCGTTAAAAACCTGAGGCTATAAAGGGGCACTCAGCACACACAAGGACAAAAAACAACAGGACAACACCTACAAAATTATACTGGCCACAAGGGCCAGTCGCCAGAGCCTCGTTAGTCTGCAAAATGCCGTTCAGGGTGTACTACGTGGAAGTGAGATTGATTTGATTTGATTTTAAAATATTGGGTGCATCAGCACTTAGGCTATTTTGCACCCGTCACATTATACGGAGTCCAGCCCCTTACCGTTGACGGGGTCCAGCCCCTTACCGTTACAAATAACAACTCTAACGTTTCATAACTAAAATCATAAAATATTCTGACTTCCGTTAAAAGCTGAGGCTGTAAATGGGCATTCAGCACAGATAAGGACAAAAACAGGACAACACACATAATTATACTGGCCATAGGGCCAGTCGCCAGAGCCTCGTTTGTCTGCAAAACGCAATCCAGGGTGTACTACGTGGAAGGTCCCCCTTACACCCCGGTTTCAAATTATAACATTAATGCCATTATATTAATCCAGACTAAAGGGGGGATAAGTTGACCGGTTTAACGAAAGTCCAGATTAACTGAAATAACCTAAAAGAACAGTAGAAAGTGCATTAAAGCTCTGTGTATAGCAACAAAACAGGTTTATTATGGTGTATTTAAAAGGGCATAGGCCTAAATACACTATACAGTACAGTAAAACAAACATTAAGACTCTATATGTACACAATACAAAGAACTAGATGCGTTTGATACAACAGCTCTTATAGAAACTGACTGCATTGAGTATCCACAACAATGGGCAACGTACATACTGTACTTTTCTGTTCTGCCATCGAATGTGGAAAGAATGGATTGTTGTCTGTGCAGTAAACAAGTTGTGTATTCTAACAATGGCGGCATATGGGGCTGTGTTTTTTTACAAACTTGTTGCTGAATGTTGTTCGACTTCAAAAATTTGTGTGTTGGCTTAAAGCAACGGAGTCCGTTATGGAGCAATATCACCAATGCGATTGTTGACTACTAGCCACATTTAAAACCTTGCATTCTGATTTTTTCTTTTTTTGGGCCTTTTGCCTGTCCGGATTAAGAGAAGTCCGAAGTGGGGTCCGGATTAACAAGGTTTTACTGTATTTATTAAAGAATCACATGAATGATACATCATAAACATAAATGAAATTATAATGTAATAATTATTATAATCTCGGTATGGCTTACATAATGTTTCTGTTCTCTTCCAATTAACCTTTGATGTTAGTCCTAGACCGAAGTTGAGGAATACCGGAAGTATTTATCACAAGAACAATCCTTCTTGAGAACAATATAATTTTCACGAACCGTTCATAAAACAGCCCAACTAACTTACCTCACAAATCTGACATACAATGTGAGATTTGTGTTTCGAGTCTGCGTCAAGAAGCAGGACATTGAATTATTTTTCCATGTCCGTATTGAAACTACATGTTTGCTTCTTGACCATGCTTATTCACTGCTCTACAAATAATGAAACACACACAAAACAATACAGCAATAGAACGTTCTCGAAGACGATTAAACATTTTATTATTATGAACTGTTTGAAACGCAGTTCAGCTGTTTTACCTTGATGCTAGTTTTAAAATTGCATCAATATTGTTTTAGAATGAATTGTCTCAAACTTTGGCTTGATTTTCAATCCAATCCTAGACTTTTATAAAATGGGACAAATAGATTCTTTTTAATAACATCAACGGGACGACTGGGACATTCCTCTGAAACGGGGCTGTCCCAGTCAAAACTGGACATATGGTCAGGAGGTACTACATGGACGAGAGGATGATAATTTCGTTATCTCCAGAAAGGATCACCCCCTAGACTCCACTTACCGACTTGATTTCTTGCACTGTAATGTATTTTTCTTAATGCATTTGTTACTTTTGGACAATCACAACCAAAGGTGGTTAAATGAAATTACTGAAGGGTCATTCAAAAAACAAGGAATTTCCTTCTATACTACTAGTCTTACACGATGATCAGTAGACTAGTAGTGAATTCAAGTGCTTTCTAATGGCATATATATAACGTCTGTATTTGCCACTTGAGAAATAATACAAAATATCTTACTGAGCACTGCAAATCCATAACGTAATTATGTAGCTGCTGCTCCACTTCTGCAAAGCCCGCTACTTGAATGGAGCTGCCTTCAACTATTCTTGCTTCTGCTATTCTCTTACACTTGCTTCACCATGTCGAATTTCTGAGCAACAGCCCTATTGTCGTTTCCCTGCATATACTGCATAACTTGCAATTTCAAAACTTCAGTGTAACTCGCCCTCTTTTTTCCCTTCGATCTCGTTTTCTTCTACTACAGAACAAACATGGTGGTAACAGAAGTGAAATCATTGGGATGCTAAACACAGTGGAGGGAGATGGTGTTTTTTTTTGTTCTGATTTGATTTATTTTACTTTGCTTCTTGTGCCACATTTGGGTAATTTGCAAAGATGGGGATGAGTGATGATATGATGAAATTGATGAATGAACACTCGCCAACATCCATGCACAGGCCAGGATTATGCACACTTTATGCACAGTAAGGCTAATCGGGACTGGACCTACAGTTTAAAGTGGGATCCGAACCACTTAACCCTTCACCGGGTATCGAACCCAGCACCCCTTGATTACAAGGCAACAACGCTACCACTGCGCCATCGGGGAGACCCATCCAGGATTCGAACCTGGGAACTGTGACAGATTACTTTGGGTCATGTAAAATAACGCACACGTAGGACGAAAGGGTGATTACGAAGAACAGGAATAGTGCGTAGGAAGAGTGTTGGATTTCAGTGAGCGTGTTTTGCATAGTGTCGCAATAGAGCTGTAGCTAGGCGGGTAAGAGCTTGAATGCTATTGGTTAACATTGCATGGTGCTAAGACCAATCACAGCCTTAGAGTTGCAATGGGGTGAGTGATGCAAAAAGGAAGTGGGTTGGGAACAGAAAAGACGTAACATCAAGTTTCTCGGTGAGCAAAGATTTCCTCGGTTGGCAGTAGTGCCATCAGACGTCGTGCTGCAAGTTCCCCGCGATTGACCAAACTTTATCCGGCCGTCGAGAAAATACTTGTGAGGAGTTGTTGTTGAAACAAATTGTTACTATTATAATCCCACACCACATTCTCTGGCATAAGAAGAACAGCATAAGAAGAAAAGTTGATATTGATTATTGGAAATACCACTGTTTATAGTGTAAAATGTAGTGAATATTGGAATTGAAGGTTTATTTTCAAATACAATGTAAAAATTAGATATTATTAGTAGTTTATTTCCATTTGTTTAATCTTATTTACTGTTCACTAATTAGCTAACTTAAGACTTGCAAGTGGCTGGTCGGTCTGGTACCATAAACCCAGAGCTCGCAAGCCGAATCAGGTGAATACACTCAAAACATTAGTAAAATTAGAAAGTAAGTAATCAACCACAAAATAAAAACGGTTGAAGACCCCTGGCAACATAGTGCGATGTGCTAACCACTCTGTTACGGGCACCGGCAGGGGAGAGGTGGTGTGGGTTGGTGACTCATTGTATACACAAGAAGATATTCTCCTCTTGATCCAGCAAAATTGACTAGGTATGATGTCATTCGTTGTTGATCAGCATAGCAACAACTTTACGACCTACAACTAAGAAAGCCATTTCTTGAACCTGGAATTATACTGCGCATTATATACAAGATATAATTGTTTGTCACTTTCCCTCATCATACACCAGGGTGCACATTATGCACATACATGCGTAAGTATGGGTAGACATTCACATTAAAAATAAACAGCGGCCCCTAGATTATGCAACAAATTCCTAAAAATATTGCACTAAACTGTAATATATTTATAGGCATATCAGATTGGTAACATTATCGACAATTTTGCCAATATACTTATTATGCCTATATCAGCTGATACCAATAGAGGATCTAATATTATATAGTAATAGATTCTGTGTTTAGGTATGTACGTAAACATTTACATCTAGAGTCAATTTGAGAGATTACACTAAAATTCTCATTGAGCAAAAATGTACTCTTCTTCCACATGTTTTCAAAAAAAAAAAAAAAATACTTACATAACAAGTGCTTTGTCAGACGTCAATTTCCCATTCTTTCCAATTTCCGTCAAATTTCTTCGGATGACGTATACATCAGGATTTTGTCTACGGATTTCAAATTCATGAAACCTCTGGTCACATATATTGTAGGTAATGTCTTCTATCACAAAAAGGATCACAGCCCTGGGGAAAAAATATATATTTTAGCAGGTAAAGAATGTACATGAGCATAATCAGGAGACAAACAATATAATCTTGCTGCACCACCAATATACTGTATTTACTGGTATATAAGACCCCCTTTTTTGTACACATTTTTGAGTAAAAAACTTGATCACTAAATTTATAATTAATTTTATCACTGAATTTATAATTTATTCACAGTATTTCAAATATAAACTTTCAACAAATAACTTATCTAATCTAACTACAAAAGAATACACTTTTATCTTCTCCGTCATACACCGCAATGAAGAAAAAAAAAGTCCAACTCAGAACAGAGAAAAATTCCAAAAATGAAGGTAATGTAGGCGTATAAGACACACTGTGCACGTTCTGAAACTATCCCATGTAACAACTAATTCGTTACTTCCAAACATTATTTTTAGGTATTACTGAAGCCAGTGGCATGCCCAGGATTTTAGAAAAGGGGGGTATGTTTTTTTTTAGTACTCTCCCCCTATTTCGTCATATTTTCCAGCATTTAAAGTTATTTCTTTTGGAGATGGTGAATCAACCCCCCACCACTTGGGCACACCACTGACGGAAGCATTGCAATGGGTTTGGACATGTTATTACAATTGAGGAAAACCTTAAGCACAAACAAGTCCTAAAAAAAAGTTGTTTAAAGTCCACTTTATGCTCAGGAGGTCTACTAAGGACTGGACCTACGGTTTAAAGTGGGATTCAACCCACTGTGCAATGTGCCTCTACCAGGGATGATAAAACCCAGGATCCCTTGATTACAAGGCAGTAGCATTACTGCCATGCCTTTGGGGGACCCAGCCTGAACAGAGAACACTAACACTCAGACCTGGATTCGAACCTGGAGCCACTGACCACTCTGCCATCGAGGTCGGCAAAACAAAATTAGAGAAGACATTACTGTGCCTGCATATTCTGTGGTAGAACACAAAAGTTATATGTATCTTGTTACAAAATTTCCTTTCTATTTACATGGACTGTACAACAATTTTGGAGCCTCCCCGATGGCACAGTGGTAGCGTCATCACATCACCTTGTAATCAAGGGGTCCCAGGTTCAATACCTGGTGGAGGCACATAGTGCTTCGGATCCCACTTTAAACTGTAGGTCCAGTCCCGATTAGCCTTAATGTGAACAAAGTGGACTTAAAACGCCAACTCAATCATTGTACAACAATTTTGTACACTCAATTAGAACAGTTACAGATATATGATTTTTTAGTCTTGTTAGCTCTAAATAACAAAAAATATTTGACTCACTTTTTACTATTATATATTTCCCATGCTTGAACCATGGCCCCAACTAAACCCTCCAGTGCATTGTTCTTTGGAAGCTGGAAAAAGAAAACAGAAATTAGATCCTTTTTATTTAAAGCATACAAACAATACGATGTTAATAAAGCATGCACACCTAAAACCACATTTCAGAATTATTATGATCAGTCCTTTTTGTTATGTTACGTGGGAAATAATGTTTCTTTAAGTTGCTCTCTTCAAGAGAATTATAACTGATTCATCCCCCCCCAAATATATATATATATAACTTCATTATATATATATATATATTTAGAAGTCCTCTTAAAGCATTCACGCAAATCACCATGTGGATTACCTTAGCTGAATTCTAAATATTCGTAGTATTGTGCCATTGAAATGTCTACTGTAATCAAGAGGACCTTGTTCTGTAGCTGGTGGAAGCACATAGTGATTCAGATCCAACTTTAAACTGCAGGCCTAGTCCTGATTAACCTTCCTGTGCATAAAGTAGACTTAAACAAACTCATGTTGAAACTGATATTGCCTCAGCACTAATCTGAATCCAGTCATTCCAGATGTGCATTAGAAAAATATAATACCCGTCCATCTATTTTATACAGTAAAATACCTTTCCCATTACTTTTAATTGTAATATGGTCAATTTAAATGACAATAGCCCCATTTAATAATGTGAAAACTCAAGTTATACGTAGAGCACACTATCAGTAACAATGTCTTGGTATTTATCTTCTTTTCCCGATCATTTTGCACTGCTACAGTGAAACAAAATAATTAATCGTGTAAATATACTTACATTTGTGAGTTTGTCTCCATGCCCCAACTCTTGTAACACGTACCTGGAATATATTATCAAAGTGGTTTATTTCAACCAACAAACATATTTAAAGTGGCTAATATTCTAGTGTATGTGACTTAAGTGAATAACTACTTCAATACTTGAGCAGAATTAAATTAAATAACATTATCTTAGCCGTTATAGGTTGTTCTATCATCGTCTACACAGCAAATGCAATTGATTTGTGCTTGAATTTCCGTTGCACACAATACATTAATCTGTCAGTAACTAAATAAATTTATCTTCATTCAGTTTTCTACTCTGATTTTATTGATTCAAATAATGTACTTTCTTGGCTAATTACAAGGATGATGCAAAATACTTTTTAAAAAATAATACAGTTATAGTTGAAGTATCAGAAAACAACACTATTTATGGTATTCCTTATTAAAAGTATACAACTTTTTAGTTAGGAATGTATAAACTTTATTTGTAGAATATCTCAAATCCATCACTTTTTTTTTAAAAAAAGAGAACATTGTCCTTTGCACATTTTAACACCAATACCACTCCAGCTGTTAAAGAAGTTAAAGGAATGCACATAAAGTAGTCCCACGTAAAAAAAATACATCCTGAGAAATTTTGTTGAACATGCTAAGTCAATTCATCTAAGACAGGCATGCTGGACTTAGAGTTACTACATATTATTTTCAAAATAAATTCAAGTCTGCCCTTCCAATGTGTTATTTCCACAGTATTTCCAGGTGGATTATTTATTTATTTATTAATTAATTAATTTCCTATTAATGTAGCATCAAGAATTAATATTTGGAGAGAAACTTTGCTAGTTTGAAGCATGTATTGTCGTCTTTTATAGGAATACTGTGTTCATATTTACATTTATCAATGATCATAAAGAAATCAAAAGATGTGAAAATGATGGAAAAAACTTAATGATTGGCATTAGTCATTATATGAAGTTTATGAGTTCTCTAGCATGTGGGGTACTTGCGAGTTGTGGGTATCACAAGAAATGCAGTAGAATTAAGATGAACAGAATATAGCTATTAATTGATAACCATAGTACAAAATGTAATTATATTGACATGAGATAGTTCCTTTTGTTGGTATTTCAGCAAATGCATGCACAATAATCAAATATATATACTGCAAAGTCACTATGAAATATACAGATCATGCATCAGTTTGCATCTTTCTGAAACAAATTTCCTTTCTTTCTAATCATTTGCCATCCTCGAAAATGGAATTTAGGGCCTCCCCGATGGCGCAGTGGGAGCATCCTCGCCTTGTAATCAAGGGGTCTCAGGTTCGATACCTGGTGGAGGCACATAGTGGTTCGGATCCCACTTTAAACTGTAGGTCCAGTCCCGATTAGCCTTTCTGTGCATAAAGTGGACTTAAAACAATTCAAATTCATTATCAAGATTTAAATTATCTGTTGGTGTTTTCTCTCGCTCTTTCTCTCCGAGGAGTAAGGGGAGGGGGGAGGGGAGAGAGAGAGAGAGAGAGAGAGAGAGAGAGAGAGAGAGAGAGAGAGAGAGAGAGAGAGAGAGAGGAAAAAGGGCAGAGAGACGAGAAGAGAGAAAATGTCCCCTCTTTTCTCCCTCCCCTTCTCTCTCTTTCCCCTCCTGCCTCTCTCTCCCTCTTTTACAATTACAGTGATTATACATTTTCAGGAGACTAAGCTCAACAAACTTAAAATGCAGGAAAATGTAAAACCGAGGAAAATTTTATAACACTTTGCTATGTTGGAACCATCAAGATTGAATGTATAATGTGGTAAAATGTAAAATCGGAGTTCCACTGCATAAAACTAGTTCAAGAGTAGCCAGTATGAACAATTTAGATTTTTTCCTAACTAATCAGCAGAACACAAGTATCATTTTTTTTAGTGTATCATAGCCAATGAATAAATTAGTGTATGTTTTGTGCAAAAATCAAAATATGTTGCATGTTTTAATTTTTACGGCACCTTTCTGCCACTTTTGGCTAATCGCTACATTGAAGACACCTGATGATTAGATGAAAGTGCTAAAGGGATACTCGCAAAGGACACCCATGCCAGGAATCAAACGTGGAACTTCAGTGATGACATCAAAAGTCAACCACTTAATGCACTCAGCCACTGAGTAGCCAGGTTCAAATTTCTAAAATCTAAATTCAGTTTTCAAACTTTTGTACACTGTGATCCACTATGCCCTAATACTATACATTTAAATAAAGTTCCATATAAAAATTCACATATAATTTCAGGACAGATTTTCAATATTTCTAGACTAACAAACACCTCATGTCTGTGGTTACGTATTTCCTTTGAAGAAAAATGGTGAACTTTTTAGTTTCCATCATATTGGAATGATTAACACATGTATATTCAAGTAAATGTTGTTTTTTATGGGTTCAGTCCAAAGTTTAGCAGAACAAGCTTCTTGCGTCTGTTACCCTCTTGCAGGGTGGGCTTTCAATGTGTGTGCTTTTCAAATGTTCCGCAAAGTACAGGTGGACTGGCAGGCCTCAAGAGGTTAAACACATATTCATTACAACTGTGAAGTTCTAGACTTCTCTAAAACCCCTTAAACTTCCCTGGCCTATCCAAATTACAAAAGATGATGTGTGTGTATTTCATGACAGATGGCTACATTGCCACTTCATGCCCCCTTCTTCTCAAACAGAAGTTGCACAAGGACAGGGGCTTGGCAATGGTGATTTCAGCCCCTACACCTTCATTTAGTTTCAGCTGGGGTGGGAATGCGGTGTCATGAAATATAGGAAACTTACAAGAGCTGTACTATTCCTATACTTGCATAAAAAAAATTAAGCTTTATTTTACAATGTTTGAAGCACCTAACTGATCTGTAATTGTGGCACACAAACTATTTTTTATAGATCTGCAGCAAATCAAATGTTTCGGCAATGATCACCAAGCATTCTCCCCCCCCCCCAAAATAAGCAGACTTGCTCGCTTTTTTTTCTTTCTTTCTCTTGTGCATTCTGATTGACTGAGTTGGAGTTTTAAGTCCACTTTATGCACGATAAGGCTAATAGGGACTGGACCTACAGTTTAAAGTGGGATCCAACCCACTATGTGCCTCCACCAGGTATTGAACCTGGGTCCTCTTTATTACAAGGCAGGGATGCTACCACTGCACCATCGGGGAGGCCTTTTGTGCATTCTGATCCCGATCAACCAATGGTAGTGTGTGCACCTGTTTTATACCAATATTCTCATTAGAACGCTGTTCATAACAAATGAAAAAATACATTATGCTCTGTCAGTTGCGTTTCTTCAGCAATTATGCTGAATATCACAGTCAAGAAAAAATCTGGAGATATCATGACACCTGACGCCAGATATAGGCAGAGAAATAAGCCAGGAATGCTACTTTTTGTCGGCTAATTCTTATGTGAAAAATCTTAAAATTTGCTCCCAGAGTAATTGAGCAATGCTTGACATTCAAGTAACTGAAAAATCGCTTTGCTTCCTGAGCTCTCAGATAGTGCCGACAACAATTCCATTTTCAGATTAAAGGCAAGACCTGTGATAGATTGACAAGTGCTATCATCCACATTGTTCAAAGTGACAACGACACAACACACTTCTCCAGTTCTTATATGAAAATTGCTGAAAATATCCAACAGCTCACAAATTGAAACTTGTGTTGGGAAAATAGCATGGCCGATATAACAGAACTCAGGCCTATATTTCGAGACAACAAGTGTCTATTTTTGGAGACACAACAAACAACATTTTTCTGAGGAAATACCCTGCAGGCCCTGGAGTATGGTTTGGCTAATTTAGATAGTGTCTTGGTAGTGGTAATGTGCTTGGTGTTAGACACACGCAGGAATGAATAGACAAACATGTTGATCCTTTTGATATTCGAACGTTTAAGAGGTTGGCTGGCTAGAAGCCACTAGCCTTCTTACCGTACCATCACTATAATTGGCGTGCCTCTGTTGAACATGCTTAAAGAAGCCTTAAAATATTCATTAACAATTAGTTCCTGCTATCAATAAAGTTGTTGCTAATGCTGTTTGAAAATTGTAAATTCCAGTAGAAATCATATTTAAACGGATGTGCAAAAAAAATCCCACATGACTACAGTAACACCAGTCCAAAACAGAAACTTAGTAAGATAATTGCATTAACATTAAATATGCTGTTAAATCCATGCCCATATTTTTATGAGTATATTTCCTTGGGAGCAAGAATAGATAGTTGAAAGCACATTGTCCTACTCTTCAACTAAAAACAAACAATCTGCTTGAATATAGTGGCAATGTTAAATTTCCTCTAAGAGCAGAAGAACTTCTATCCTCTAGTAAAAAAGCATTTTCTACAGCTTCGCACAAGTAATATAGTTATAAATCACTGAGTAGCCACCACAAATACGAAAAACAATTAACTCTACCACACTACTTACCATTACATTTCAGAAAGATGCTCTTTAAACAAAAGAAAGTCACACAGGCAGAACGTAAATCGGACAGCATTCCAAGTAAAGGTTGGCACAAACATTAGCAAATGGCAACAAGCACAAACCATACAAAAAAGTAAACAAAATGCAAACAGACAAAATTTTAAAAATGATCTCTATGCAGAAAATGGCAATTCATACATATGTTAATCATTTAGCAAGTTACTATGTGCAAAAAAATTCATTATGTGTCAGTAAGATATGGAGTAAGTGTGCCACCCAATAAGCAACCCTTCACAAAAAATAAGTGAACACATATTCTGCAAGCAGTTGATTACCGATAAACCCATAAAAATAAACCCGAAAGTATCATTAGTGTTCAATATAAGTTGGGTTTCCCATGGAACACATTAAAACTCTAATTTTGAGCAACTGCATTGTTTTGGTAATTAAACAATCATCCAACAAAATATTGCCAAGTAGAAAAGAAAATGAACACATTAGATCACTTGATATTTTGTAAATATATTATGTTCATTATTTAAGAGATGTGGTTTTGTCCAATCAGTACATCATGTGGTGGATCTGAATTAGATTCCAAGGGTTGTTTTTATGGGTGGGAATTTTTCCATTTATGTCCCTGAATATGAGGGCAATCAGGGGTGAAAAACTGCACTGTGGTGCTGATCACGTTATTTGCACTATGAGATTCAGATTGTGTGGTGCCATACTCCCACACCACCATGTGTGTGCCTTCGCGATTTTCTTTATTTAGTGTTCATTTAATAGAAAAGTTAGTTTTAAGTCACTTTATGACGATACCATACAGTTTACTCTCTCAAGAGAGAGAGAGGGAGAGACCGAGGGGTGTAAAGTGGGGATCGCCTTCATTAATAACCCGTGGCATACCAGCTCTTCAGGGCGAGGGGTTACCAACTAACTGGAGGTCTCACCCCAACATGCCTCAGCAGAGGTGGGCAATCATTTAACCAGTTATGGGGTGATGTGTGGTCCGATTTTGTCATACGGTTTCATGACCGGGTTACGCTGCTCATTTGTACCTCCCTAATTTTCTCACTGTGGAGGGTGAACACTGACCCCATACAATAGCCAAAATATCATGAGAAAAGTTGTTACATTTTTCCCAGGACATTTAAACCAGCATGGGTCCCATAGCATGAGCTCAAAGCCTGATGTCTACACATGTAGACATGTGTTTATAGTTCTTGTCGGACTTCTTAACAATCGGTCACACACACATCCACTGTGCAGGACAATATGCCTCTAATGGAAATTTAAAACAAGGAACCTTTGATTACAAGGCATTACCACTACACCACTCACAAGGCTTGATTATTTAATAGACATTGGATAGGTTAATCACTACTTCTTTGAGATTGGCCAATAAATTTGCCAAACCAATATTTCTATAATATTGTGCAAAGTTGTGAAAAATCCAGCATTTTAAAAATTCTCAGGATATTTGGACACACTGAAAGTGTAGCCTTTAAAATAACATGACACTAGAGAAACAATTTCTGGAACTTGTAATTATAAACTGTGTTTAACAATGAAAGCTCCCATGTATCTGAATGGTAAGCACCCTTGCATTTCATGCACATCATGGTCCTGGGTTCAAACATTGGCCAAAACTCCAAAATCTCAGTGATGACCCAGCATTATGAGAACAATTGGAGAGATTTCAGAAAAGAACATGTAGTGGGTTTTGGTCTAAGAAGTAAGATAACAGAGGTGATGGGACTTGATGAGCTGACACATCATCCAGCGAAAAGCCTCTCGATAGGCGTTTGTCCTCAAAGGTTGGTGTGCCATTTAGTTAGAAAATGGCTCATAACTATCAGCCCAGCTACAGGGGATGGACAAAAATATGGAAAAACCGCGACATCGAACGGGTGATATCGATGCAATTTTTCCACTTGAAATCGGACAAGGTGCGACATTCTTTTGTTTTGTGCCGTAAGATAGGAGCCTGTTGGACTGGTACATGGTGGGACTGGTAGGAGTCGACACTTGCGCTGTACATAGCGTGCACTGCAGTTGATACTGAATCGTGTCGGAGCTGACAGTGTTTCAAAGAGGGCAAATTGTTGGTGTCCGGCTTGTAGGGGCCTCTGTTGCCAAAGTAGCCAAGTTATTTGGCGTATGACGACATAATACTGTGTCCGGAAAGACATCCATCAGATCTACGTGGATGAAAATGTACACTGAGTGACAGAGACAGAAGTATACTGAGGAGGACTGTGACCATGTTTTGCATGAAGAATGGTGCATGACCCTATTATCCACCATCCAGGACTTGTATTTGTCCATTCCTCGGAGACTGCAGGACATTTTGGGAGCTAATGGTGGTCCTGCACCTTATTAGCTACAGCATTCTGGCTTTTCTTCGCAGGTGTCTCCATATTTTTGTCCATCCCCTGTAGATTACATAGTTATACCAATCATTGCAGTAGAGCTACGTTAAGAACCGGTCCCCATTCACAGCGCAAACCAGTTATTGTGAGAAAATCCCATTTCCCTGCTGGCTGCTTCAGGAAGGAAGGTTTCAAAGGTTCCCACTTGTTGTCCAAAGAGGAGAGGCAGTGGTAAAAGTTCCTTGATAGGTAAACGCGACAACAGAGGGTAGCTGCCAGAAAGGCCGCACCTGGAGATACGACAATTTCACTATAATCGCTGTGGCAATAACTTGTTGGCAGATTCCATGTCCATATTATACGGCTATCATTAAAGATTCCTTTCACAATTTGATTAAAATTCCTTCAAATTACTACATGATACTTTCGGGCTATATAAACCACAAACATGGTGCAAGATATTTCGTCCCAAGTTTCAAATAGTTCATACCTATGATACTGCCCTAAGAGTACAGTAAGGGCCCCAAAACTAGACGCTATTGTGTTTATTTCGACTTGGTATAAGCTACTGGTAGTGCAATTGAGTAGATAATCTGAACGGAATAGACCAAGACTGTAGGGCTGAAACAATGTAGAAAAAATACATGTGATTCACGTACTACTACTAGTAATCCCTACAAAGTGTTAGATTCAACCGATTCCACCTGTAATGGGCAATTCCTGAAAAAATCATTAAAAAATACACATGAAACTATAACAACAGACCACCACCCCCGCAAAGTATTATATAATTATGCTATAATAAAAAAGAACATTTGAAGGGAAGGTGGAAAACACAAAATATACATGCAAAATTATTAAAAAATAAAAGTTTTATGAATCATTCACTAAGAAGTTTACGATGGTAAGAACAAATGTTAAATATAACTTTTTCTCACTTTTTGAAAAAGCACACTGCTTACTAGGCACACACAAAAAAATACTGCAAAAGTGACATCTTGCTTTTAAATCAACTTGCATGCAACTGTGTCAGGGTTACATCATGTACAAAAGCACAGCATACATAACTTAAAAGAAAATAAATTTATGATGCTTCAAAAGTAAAAGAAAAAAGTTGACATGAAATTAATTGCCCAACTGAATGGACAAAAAAAAACTATTTTGGAGTTTTTAAGTCTACTTACAAGTATATGTGCCAACAATAGGTTGAACATACAGTTTAAAGTGGGATATAAAGCACAAACACATGCCCTCACTTGGAAATGAAACCAGCAAAACTTGATTTCAAGACTGTCACATTAACTGCAAAGTCAGCACCAAGTGCCTTTGGCTACCACACAAGTAATGTTCACTATTGGCACGCACCTTTACTTTCCTCAATATTTCATCACTCCATGTGGCTTCCTCATATGGCTGGATAAGGTTTGGTCTAAAGCATTGTAAAGATTGTTTAAAAAAAGATTAAAAGCTAGACAGATGAGTTAAAAACAGTTGCCAGCCAGACATGAAAGAAACACATTTTAAAAACAATTTCATTACCTTTTACCATGCTTTAGCCCAAATCTTGTCCAGCCTCTTGAGGAATAACATGATGTGCTGAAACCTAGAGAAAGGTAGTGGCAATTCTCCAAGTGTGTACCTGCGGAAGGGTAGGGAGAGGATGCTATCCTCCAGTTAAGAAAATTTGGGTATAGCATCTCCCACCCATCTCAAACTCAAAAGTAACATCCTCCCACATATCCCAAACTTAACCAAGCATCCCCCTACCAATTCCCAAACTTGACGAAGCATCCCCCTACCAATTCCCAAACTTGACGAAGCACCACCCACCTATCCCCAAACTCAACCAATCACCCCCTTACCTCCAAACTTGATCAAGCAATCCCCCCTCCCCTTACCTACGAAATTCCACTTAAAGCACTGGATACAGGTACATGACACTGGTGAACATCATGTGTGAAAATGTTGGCATGTCGTGTGAGCTTAAGCCCTGGTTAAGTCTGGATAATTATTATTTTAAAAACATACCCAGAATAGGATAATGAAGGTAGATGCTTATGGAGAACTAATTTTCAGTACTTTTCTGCGAGAACAACCATGAAGTTTAACGCATGACAAAGCACTACACAAATATAAATTAAACATTAAAATGTTAGTGTGTGTGTGTCTAGCTTAACAATGATGAAAATTTTTAACTTAGGAACAGTGGGTTCCAGGAATCAATGCAAAAAGGTTTCTGACAATATATCTGCATTAAAAAAAGTAGGAAATTCAAATCTGTGAGAAAAAACCTATGGCCATGCATCAAGCAACAAAAAGCTTTTTCCAAGACTTTATGTGAGCATCCTACATACATTCCACGATGCTGACCACACATATCAATACATAAATTTTGAATGTGTGCTGTGCAGTCTCCAATTCACTACATAGGTTCACACAGGTAAGGTGTAAGGGGACTTTACATTCCTATGCATATATTTATAAATATAATAATTACTAAATTATTAACATCTGTCCTTTACCACATGTTTGTATTCTACAATTTATTCTAGCATTACACAAAAACTGTAAACTGTCATAGTAAAGTATAAAAAAAATATTGTGGCAAATGTTTCAAAAACAAAACAAAAAATCTAATAAAAAAACTAATGTCAGTTAATATGTGTATTATCAACTACATAGTTTGTGCAATCTACAAAAACTGGAAAAAATAAAACAAAATAATATAAAAACCACAAATACTGATAAACTTAAAAACAGACTTCCATCATGTGCTGTAAAAATTACAAATTTGAAAAAAAAAAGGTCTCATCTACACCCTAAATGGCAAATCTAGTACTAAATTCACAGTTATTATTACTGGCATAAGAAAAATAAACACATCCAAAATTACATGAATATTCTATTTAAAAAGGTAAAGCTACCACAAAAAAAGCCATCACTGGAGCAAAACTGAAAAATTGTGTTACCCATTAACCTGTGCAAATTAAGGTGAATCAAATTGTGCAAAAGAAATCTAAATTATTTCTGCATAAAGGGAAGACCTAAACTTGCATCGTAATAGATGTTCATATGGAAGACAAATTTATTTTGAAAACCGATCGCTGGAATTCAACTACTTTACGTTCAGAATTAACAAGCAAAAACTGATAAAAATCCAAGTATGTGTGTGTATAAAGTTAGTGTAGCAAAAATGTAAATGTAGCACCTGAATGTAAAGAAGCGTCACCCAAAGAATTGCACTCTAGAAGTCACAGTTACAATACTGAGTTTGAAAAATGCTTTTCAACCAATATGTTCATAGCATAAGCTTATGGGGAGTATGAGGACATACTGTTGCTTGTTGCTTCGGTGTGAAATCCCCTCATGATGTGTGTCGCTTTGTCCCTTGTCACTTCAATCTGAAAGCTCTCTTAGGCTATGCAGGAACTCAGAAAAGATTGCATATCCTCCTAGCAACTGTAAGTAACTGAGGGTACAGTAAAGGTGGGGGATTCCCAAAGGTAAATTCCACAGAATGAAGCATGCAAGAAATGCCAATACAAAGTAAAAAAAGCCTGCTTGTATATATACTACATCTGAGTCATTTCTGACCAGCATAATTACATCTCCCATATAAACACAGCTCGTTACCTGTGAGAACTGACAAAACGAATTGTCTCAACAGTTTTCCTTGAATTCATCTTAGCAAAATCGATCACATTTTCTTTCATGCAATATCGGGCACCTCACTCGCAGAAGACAGCAATGCAAACCTGATAATTTGAAGACTTTTAAACCATTTTTTTAAAAAAAATTATCATGTTCCTCATTATAACCATCATGTAAGATGGTTCATTGTTAATATTTGGTCATATTTTTTTAAGTGTCCCTCTTTGAAGCCATCCATTTCTTCCCAGTGGGGGTTGAAAGTCCTCACCTCCCGCTCCCAAATCCAAGCTTGATTTCAATTATGTACTGTTGCAATTCTCTGAAACTGTGATGCCGTTATATAGGTCAATGGTAGGCGATATCTTTTACCTGGTTGAGTGGTTGCTCACCCCATAGTTCACAGTACCTGCGGTTCAAGCTGTAAAGGCCCCTTAACTAACCCACTGTTTAATACACAAATTCATGTCATTCTACAGAAAAGATTGCCACTTTCTTAAGACCAGCACAAAAATATTAAAAAATAAAATTCTAACAAAATTTCCAGACCATTCAAAATATTCTAAGCCAAGCAAACATAAATTAGAAAAACATATCCACACAGAGAAAGTGCTTAACATTAACAAGCACAGCAGCTATCTTTTCATATTGTGAGATGGGGAAGGATGAGGCGGCAATGGAGTAAACACAAACGTGTGATCGTTCTCTAATATGCGACACCTAGATTCTGGCCAAGATAATTAAGCTACAGACTGTGAACTATGTCCTCAGGATTTATGCAGGTTACGGTGAGAACAAATTAGCCAGTTCACTGCTGTCCGGGATAGGTAGAGGGAGGTTTTAAAATACGATGATTTCATTGTGTCTGAGCGACTGCAGAGCCACAGTGCGAGAAATCGCCCACAAGTACAATAGTGGTGACCAGGAAAATGCTTCACAGCACACAGTTTATCGAACACCTCCGTGCATGGGACTGCGGAGTCAAAGACCCAGTCGTACTCCAATGCTGACTGCACTCCACCGAAAGGAGTGCATGAGGAGGGCACACAATCATTGGCACTGGACTGTGGATGATTGGAAAATGGTCGCCTGATCCGATGAATCCAGATTCCTGGTTCATCACATCAATGGCCGAGCGCATGTACGCCGATTTCCATCAGAAGCTATGGCCTGATTGCACGGATGGAAGGAGACAGGCTGGTGAAGAAGGTGTGATGGTCTGGCTGATGTTTTCGTGGGACACACCGGGGTCCATTATTCTGGTACACCAATCCCTGACGGCTCTCCGGTATCTGGACGTTATTGGGAACAAAGTCCATTCATTCATGTCAATAGTGTTCCCTGATGGTGACCACTTCCAACAGGACAATGCACCATGCCACACTGTCGGTATTGTGAAGGACTGGTTCGAGGAACGTGACAGTGAATTTGCTTTAATGCAGTGACCCCCAAATAGCCCAGATATGAACCTCATTGAACATTTGTGGTTCGACTTGGAGAAGCGGGTTCGTGCTACATCACTGTATGCAACAAGAGGATCTGCTGTTGCGCTTGCGGCATGATATACCCCAGGACACCTTCCGCCACCTCGTTGAATCAATGCCTCGCCAAGTGGCCACAGTTCTGCGGGCTAAAAGTGGTCATACACATATGACATAGGTAGGTGGTCATAATGTAATGGCTTATTGGTGTATAAGTTGATTATAGAACTACTGCAGAATTGGAAATTTTAATAATCTTACTTAGCATTAAAAAGGATCAAACTAACAGTGGGAGCACACAAAAGTCTGCTCAAAATAACAGAAACAAAAAGGAAGATACAAAAGTTATTAAACTTTGGTCAAAATAATTCCCGCATATTATGACATGATGAACATGACTTGCTTTTTTGAGAAAAGCAGTAATTGATGAATTCAACACGGATGCACACATAAGCGCAAGCACATACACACACACACATAAAGTCTGCCTGAAAGAAGAAAAATCTCCTAAACCTACAAACCTAATCATGCATTAATTTTTCTTGCATTAGCATGTTCAATTACCCCTTCTTCAGGATGTTTTTCTTCAGAACATTTTCAGTTCATAAGTAAACATCTTCTGATATCAATAAATTTGTAACACACACATTCCTTTCATGCAAAAAAGTTGGCATAAAACATGCTAAATAATCAATAAGAAAAAAATCTAAATTTTAGAAATTGTGCTTGAAACAATAAGCCAGTTTAATATTTTCTTAAGTACTTTCCATCAACGCTAAGAGCAAACTGAAGCACAAGCAGAGAAAAATATGTGTGAAAATGCAGTATTTTACAATATAACCAATCCATGCTATATACTGATGTAAGGAAAGAGGAGGAAGCCATGAGAGGTAATAATTAATTTATGACAAAAGAATATCTCAGTATTACATGGGAAAGGATCCTAAATTTCTGTAAGATTGCAGGCTTTAACGAGAGCCATGGTGGTCTAGTCGGGAGGTCTGACTACCACGCAGGAGGGCCGGGTTTGATTCTCAGGGTGGATGATCTAAGGTCAGAATTTTCCTGCCTTGTCCCCGCATAAAGTGGCTCTGAGGCTCATCCAGCCTTAGATCAATGGGTTCCTGGGGGGAGGGAGCAACCCTAGGAGGAGTGTAAAGGCTGCCAGAGCATGGTACTGATCACATCAACTCCAAATGTCGAGAACATGTGAAGCCCTACCCCCACAGAGTTGAAATTCCCAAGAAATCTTGCATGCAGAAGAAACGTTAAGAAGAAACCACAGTACATACAATGGTCCCAAGTAACCATTTTTGGGAGACAGAACTGCCTGTTTTCTCAATAAAAACTAATACCACTTATTTCTCAATATCTCTCTCCACACATGGAACACCGAAACTATTACAGCTTTTGAATATTCACGTGTCACAAACACATGGAAAAGGTATTTTCAATTTATTCTCTTTGAAAACCGTAAAATTCCTGAAATATAGGATCCTTTTCCAATTACATGTCTACATGTGTTACTGAGTTACTCCTATGTGGCATTTACTATATACATACATACATTTACTATGTTAAAAGATAGTATTATGAGGGTAAGAAATACAAAAATAAGTATTTCAACTTTCATGTTGGAAAAAAGCATTCTTAAGCATAACTTCATATTCTCTACATATACACACATTTTTATCTTCGAAATATAGAAACTTTCTGAGATTTCATAATTAAGTGCCAGGCATCATGTCACTTCCATGTGTAATGTTGATGGTGATAATTCATTGCCACCTGACATATGTCACTTTAGTGTCAAATCTCACTAAGATAAAAATCTTGTGAATATGTTTTAATTATGTACAGAAGATTATCCTAGAAGGGTCCTATACTTCAGCATACAAGATCTTTATTTTGATGAGCATCTACGAGGAATATCCACAAAATAAATTCAGTTTGCAAATATAGCTTCCGCAGCACAGTGGACACAATGATGCACATGCATGCTGAGCTTGTTGATCCTTTTGTAATGCAAGGATGCCACTGACAGACATTCCTGCATCTACGCATTGTGCTGTGCTTATAAAGTTTATTATTAACTCAAAAAACTGTTTCTTGAATGTGAGGAACATGAAACCAACTGAAATTTATCGTCAACATTGCGAGGTGTACGGAGAAAATGGTATGAGTGATTCAATAGGTGTGACTGTTGAATGAAGGATGCAGATGACCATCTGTAATGTATGAAGATTTGGTTTCTGATGCTGAAGAGATGATTGAGATAACAGACGATTCACCACGTTATCACTTTGTCTCAATTTTACATCAATTTCAGTCACTTCTTCACAACATTTTGTCTAATAAACTTCAGTTTAAGAAATTGTGTGCAGGGGTGCCCCATCATTACAAGTTCCTCAACAATGGTGGTAAATGCATAACAAAGTAGTGTCGGTATATACATCAAATAGCAATATAAATATGTAAATATATTCTTGCTTTTCTTAATAGCTCACCGGAACTTAATTTCTGGATAACCCTCGTATAAGCACAAAAGTACAAACTACCTTCCTGTTTAGAATCAAAAAGATAATTGTACAAATAAAAGGAAGTGAATAATTACTCTCATGAAGTATAGTATGATCTCACAATGAATGGAAATTTACAATATGTGTATTAACGTTCAAATAATGAATGTATTAAAATTGTATTTTTGTTATGAATGATATTGGAAAATTATCCAAACAAAAGTTGTAGAGTATAAAATTATCTTTAATTTGATGCCAATGAAGACAAGCTTGCTACTAAAAAATTTGCCCTGTAGCGAGTAACGTTTGAATGCAAGCACAAGGGGAGGGGCTTTTGGTAAAATACATATCTTATCATGGTCTAACAATACACCAAAATTCAACTTTCCCCTAATTATTTCCAACAAAAATCCTTCGTTTACTGGGCTAATCATCTCCAACCAGTTACGGGGTGACATGCGGTTCGCACAATGAACCACCAGTCCCATACACTGGCCAAAATCTCTGTGGAGTTTTTATGCTCCCTCCCCAGGAGACTCGAACCAGCATGCATCCTGTACCCTGAGCCCAAAGCCTAGCACCCTAGATTCCACAGCCACTGTGCAGAACATTAGACAGCATTACAATAATGTATAAAATTACAGAATAGCCGAATAACTAATATAAACACAGCATTTGGAACATTATTGGCATTTTCTTCAATATACAGGGTGTTCATAAAGTCCTGGTACATTATAAAAACATAGCTCGGAAACTACATGCAATAGAACAATGCTATTGATGGCAAAATTACCAACATTTTTCAACAAGATGGGGCAGGTGGATAGGCCATGATGGACCTATTCCCTGGCCACCACCCTCTCCTGATATCACACCCTTGTATTTCTTCTTTTGGGGATATGTCAAAGATTGTGTTTACCGCAATCCTGTTTCACATGTTGCTACTCTTCAAAGAAGAATAGTATCCTAACTGTTACTGGTGATATGCTAGGGCATGTATGGGCAGAAGTGGATTACCGCCTTGATGTTCTGACAGCAACAAGATGGGCACACATTGAGGTGTATGGCATATAAAAGTGGAGAGTTGGAATCAACAACATTGTTCTATTGCATGTAATTTCCGAGCTATGTTTTATTGTAATGGTACGAAGACTTTATGAACACCCTGTATAATACTCCTATCTGTTTCAACTATGCCTGTGTCATTCAATTCCAATAAATGTGGCCCAACTTAAATATGTCCCAACTGATATGCATGCGTCTACGTGTATATGTGTGTGTGGTGAATGCAAACCAGATGAAATTCATGGAGCAATTCTAAAATTATAATTCTCAGAATGTTAGTGGCAAAAGTTCCTTACTGGCATGCAATGTTAATTTGACATAATCCACTGTCTAGTGCTTTTTTCTAATACATATTCTAACACTATATTTAGAGAGAGAGCATCTCTTCTCTCATCTGCAAGTGAACAAATTTCTTTTTGGTGGTGGAGACAGACCTGTTCCTAGAATAAGTTAAAAGCACTAGACATTGGATAATATCCAATCAACATTATATGCCAATTCTGAACTGACCTAATGTTTTAGAATTTAGAATGTTCCTCTTGTTTCTTTTTAATGATAAACCTTACTGGAATGAGCATTAAGATATAAAAAAAATAAACATTTGTGAGAAAAACATGCCAGTTACTTACATATACATTTCATTATTCACCTCCTTCGATTTGTCAAATTACATTACCACAACTACTTGATTTCTGTACCTATGAATTAACCCTGAAACGGGTCCCATCCAGCCGAACCCCGATGCAATTGTATTGATCTCAACCTGCTTCCAGCAGCAGAACGGGAAGCACTGAGAGGTGTGAGAACACAGGTCTTTACACCTCTCACTTTGTGCGTCACTTTCCAGCATTATATCAGAGCGGATCATACCCAGGGAGAGGGGCTACGGAGACACAGCCAGCTTGAGACTACGGTTACTTCCTGTGCATGCTAACACAAACACACACATACGCACTCTCTCACATACGTACGAGGGGAGTTCATAAGATTTGTACCTTCTAAGAGGCAGGAGAGAGAGATGTTAGTCTGTACATTCTGTAGGCTCTGGAATGCTGTTCATAACTGAGATACCATCACTGTAGAAGTCTGCACTTTGGCTGTTCATGTTACATGCATTTCATGTGACTAAAGCCAGCTCTGCAATGCCAAACCCTTCGCTCATACAGCTCTGAAGTATAGCCAATGGCGGAGCTTGCTTCAGTCACATGATAACACAGGTCTACTTGATGTCATAACAGGACTATATGCTCATAATGTCACATTGCATACCACTTCTTCCTGGTGATTGCATGCAAAATATTATTTAATATGCAGTAAGGATGGATCAATATAAAATTCTGACCAATACAAATAAAGTATAGGTATAGGATTTACAGATGGACCTTTGGCACCTATAAGGGTGAATTTTTTCAAATATTTCTATTTATTCGAAAAACCGCTGTTTTCAAATATGAAAAATTACATACACTCATGGGTGTTGAATGGGTCTGATGAACACCCCTGGAAATTGACATTGTTCATTTAAAGATACAAGAAAGCCGAAAGTTAGTTACTCTTATTGTTAAGAACAGAAATAAAGTTCATTTAGTTAGTATTCCAACAGAATAATCAAAGTAAAAATGCATTGGATCGAAAACATTGAGTGAAAAATACAAGAACACTGTTATATTCTACCATTTCATCCAAAGAACAAATGGTTTCACAATTTTCAAAATTCTAATAATTACAGTTGTAGGTGAGACAACACACTATATAAAAGAAATAATCCCCTAACATTTAAAGCCTTTGCTTGAACGAGATGTGCAAAGGTTAATATCAAAATGCATTCAGATACTAACTGCATAATATGCAAAAGAAATAACGGAAAAATAGTTGTGCTGGTATTCACCAGTTCGGTGGATCGATCGAGTCTCTCCATTTATATAATAATAATAAAATTAAATAAATAAAATTATTATTATTTCGAAATTTACTTTGTTAGTTTATAATATTTATTATTGTATAATATCATTTATAACCGTGGTAATAATACTTATTATTTATCTACCATTCAAATTTTATCATTTGCCCGACACCCTGGCAAAAATTTCTGGCGACACCCATGCATACGCTAGAATTCCTTCTAGAGCACTGACGTGAATTTTCATGGAGTTTGCTTTCGCTGTAACCGAGACATTCTCAAAAGTAAGTCTATAAAATATTGATAATATCTAGATAACAGTGAAAGAAAACTACACGAAAATTCACGTCAATCCTCTAGAAGGAATTCTAAGCGTATGTAATTTTTCATATTTTGGAATATCAAAGAGGTTTTTCAAATAAAGGGAAAAATTTGTAAAAAATAACCCTTAAGGGTGCCAAAGTTCCAGCCGAACCTTAACAAATGTTGTTACCAGATGACTACAATGCAAAAGAAGCTGCTTTTAGAAAATTAGAGAATGGAAATTATATGTTTACATCCATGCAATCATAATAATACCAAAACAGCAGAATACTGCACTAAAGTACAAGATTGTTATAGATAAATCGGATTGTTAAAATAACTGGTAAAATTTTGCAGATAAACCAATACACAAATATGCCTACATTGGTCAATATTGATAGAGTACCTATAAATCTGTCCCATCCCTAATATTTAGTAATTATCGATATTGGTTTTTCTACTCTCTGGTTCAGTGATGCGCAACTTCCTCAGACAATGGGGCTGCAGCATACAACTTTCGAAGTGGTAAGAGTCGTAGTTCTTAATTCGTTAATATGTCAAATTCATAAATTAATTTGTTTAATATGGAATAAAGAAGAAATCCCTTAACAGTGGAAAGAATCCATAATTGTTCCTTTGTTTGAAAAAGGTGATAAAATGAACTGCAATAACTACCGTGGAATTTCTCTACTCTGAACAACATATAAAATATTATCTAACATTCTTTTAACAAGACTAACCCCATATGCTAATGAAATTATAGATGATTATCAATGTGGATTTAAACGTAACAACTACAGATCAAACTTTTCACATTAGACAGACATTCGAAAAAAAGTGGGAATATAATCAAAATGTCCATCAGCTATTCATCGATTTCAAAAAAGCATATGATTCGGTCAAAAGAGATAAATTATATAATATATTAGTAGAGTTGAAATACCTAAGAAGCTTGTTAGTATGATAAAATTATGCACCAGTGAAACAGAAAGTAAAATTCGTGTGGGTAATAATATGTCTGACAAATTTACAATTCATGATGGGTTAAAACAAGATGCATTATCTCCATTGCTCTTTAATTTTGCCTTAGAATATGTTGTTAGGAAATTAAAAGAAACTAACGAAGGACTAAAATTAAATGGTATGACTCAGTTGTTAGCATATGCAGATGATGTAGACTTATTAGGGGATGATATAAATACAATTAAGAATAATGCTAAAATATTTTTCAAAACTGCTAAAGAGATAGGTTTGGAAGTTAACAAAGAGAAAACTAAATATATGCTTACAGGCTGAAACCAAGTGTTAGGTAATAATCAAAATCTAATTATTGATAACAACTTGTTTGAACCAGTTTCCAAATTCAAATACTTAGGAGTAATATTAACAAGTGAAAATTATATTAAAGAGGAAATAAAAAGTAGGCTCAATTCAGGAAATGCATGTTACTTCTCTCTTCATAAACTTTTGTCTTCTCGTTTAATATCTAAGAAACTAAAAGTTAAAATATACAAAACAGTAATTCTGCCTGTAGTATTATATGGGTGTGAAACTTGGTCCCTTACATTGAAAGAGGAACATGAATTGAGAGTATTTGAAAATAAGATCCTTGGGAAAATATTTGGACCTAAAAGGGATGAGGAGACAGGTGAGTGGAGAAGGTTACATAATTTAGAACTACATAATTTGTATTCATCTCCAGATATTATTAGAATAATTAAAGCAAGAAGACTTAGGTGGGCAGGCCATGTGGCACGAATGGGAGAGGAAAGAGGAGTTTATAGGATTCTTGTTGGGAAACCTGATGGTAAGAGACCTATAGGAAGGCCAAGACGAAGATGGAGGGACAAGGTTGAGATAGACTTAAAGAAAATCGGTAGGGATGCAAAAGAGTATATAGATCTTGCTCAAGATAGGGACAGGTGGAAGGCCTGTGTTGCTACAGCCATGAACCTTCGGGTTTAAGAAGGCTAGAGAGTGAGTTAGTTAGTTAAGAGTCGTAGCTCTCTAATGACACTGCAAATCGCACAACTTGAGCTGAACAACCAATCTGATTTGAACTTGTACCTCCTGTCATCTTAACCACTCTGCACAAAAAATAAATTTACAGCGAAGTATAGACTTGTACAAAGATAGTAACGAACAGTTCATGCATTGACAGGGACAAGGAATGGCTTTGTAAGTTGAAGCTTATATAAAGACTACTCCTCTACCTACACTCAAAAAGAGGGAACTTTATGAACTCCCCTCGTATTAGTCTGTTCCAACCATCAACATTTTCCTGGGTTAAATTGAAATACAAAAATGGAAAACAAAATACAAAAGAAACAAAACGAAATTTTCACTTCAATTATCCTGAAAAAAAGAAAACTGAACTTTTAAAAAATGTGTAAAAGCAACAAAATATATTAGAGGTTGAAGCATTGGTTGGCACAAACACACATACATACATACAAACATGTTATTACACACACAAAAGGAAAAAAATGTACAAAATTAAAATAACCTATAACCAAATAAATAAAGAACAGATAAATTTATGACAAAAAATTAGCAATAAAACCTTTTTCTTTTACAAATTACTAATTTTTTTAACTGCACCAATACTAAGGGCCTACAAAAGTACCTTAAATTATGCTATAATGACAATTTTTTAACAAATTTTTTTTTCTTTTGCCAAAGAATATAGAAACAAAAAAATTATATCTCTCACAATTTAAATTTTAAATTAAAATTTGTACATTTTAAAATTTCATCCCTAATAATAATATATAACATCATTATTAAGTAGTGTTTTCAGAGCATATGTAATTTTGTATTACACATATTAGTAAGAGTGCAGCCCTAAAAATACATTTGCTTTCCCCAATTCATTTCATAATCTGCAACAGCTTCATGCCTGAAAAATTCATCAAATATATTTAGGACAAAGAAATCAAATATACATATATCACCCCAATGTAATGGCATGAAGAAAAAACCTGCAGTGTACAAAAAAGGCACTGTAGTTTAATAATGAACTTGCATTCAAATTCCATCAAAGTTAGAAGAAATCAGTCTTACTTGTAACTAAATGTTTGGTTGTAGCTTTAACAAAATATTCTGTATTAGAAACTATTTAATTATTATTCAACACATATTTCTAATTGGATGGTGATTAATTGTAAAAAAAATGTTATTAAAAGGTAACCACGTTTATGAATATACAAACTGTGCTCCAGACCAACACACAGCTCACTACATTATTTCAAGAGATACATTTAAACCCTCCCAAGGCCAATCAAGTGGCTCTTTAAGTGGGTGACGAGTCATATTGCAGTCGTTTTCTGGCTTTTGAGATTGGAGTCTGCTATTTCTTATTTTCAAGTAGCTCCCGATTGTCCTCACAATGTCGGGACAACACATATGTTTTGGAGGTTACCACTGGGAATCCAACCTGGGAACACTCATGCCAAAAGTAGGAGTGGTAACCTTTTCGCTACATGCAAGCCCACTTGCAATGTACTCCTCCAAGCTCTGATCTGTAACAGAAGTTCATTTATACTTCTGGCCAAATCTGTGTTGGTGCTCGTAACAGCTGATATTACCAGCACTAAAGGTGACAGTACCGTTGTGGCAATTATGTACTTACCAAATACTTATTACTTTAAATTTTTTTCTCTAATTTTGATTTGATGATACTCCCTGAATGGTCGCAGCGTATCTGTGGGACCTACTTTACTACAAAATTTACCTTTTCTATTTTGGCTGTCTTAATGACCATTTTCTATCTCTCGGGTTAACCAGAATGAATGATGAAGTGAACAAAATATTATCAAAATATTACCTTCAAGCAGTGGCATGCATTCTGGGTAGGCTAGGCAAGCTCAGTCTATCCAGGTAAAATAACGAAATTGTAACAAGTGCGAGTGATGTGATTTCCATCCTTGTCGCTCCGTGTTCCCAGCAGCTCGCAAGCCTCCCACAGTGAGTATACGTTTATTGAATTCGGTGCTTACTGTACCTGCAGTAAGCGTACAAACATGTGTCACCTAGTTGCATTGGTCACATGGCGCATGCGTTGTGACTCACTATGCTTCGCCATTGAATGCATGGTAGATAACGGTAGGGGCAGCATACTCAGGGTTGCAAATTTGGTGCTTTTTACACCAGATCTGGGGTTTTGACACTTCAAGCAGGTGCAATTCAGGTGGTTTTTTTAGATTTTCTGTTGTAAATTCTGGTGCGAAAAATTGCATGCGAATTTTCAAATTGTAATGAGCTTTACTTCATTTATTGTTCATGACAGCTTCGTCGGGGAAGAAACCATGCCGGGAAATGGTCTTGAGATCCCCATGAGACCGCCTCAGGCGTCATGAAGTCGTACCCCACTCTTCCTCCAGGGATGCTAATTTGGAGCATTTTACACCAAATCTGGTGTTTTGAGACATGGGGCTGGTGCCAAATTTTTAATATTTGCGCAAAGGTGCAATTCTGGTGTCTTTTTATTTTTTATGTTGTTTTTTTTAGATTTTATCGTGTAAATTCTGATGCGAAGGATCTCATAGTTATATTCAATTTGTAATAGCTTCACTGGTGAATTAAAAGTCTAAAGATCTACGTATTTCAAATACACTGGAACGGATATGATTTACCATTTCATAATAACAATGACACTTTTATAGAATTAGGCCGCCAATTTGTTTCCACGTTCTCCCCCCCTCCCTCCCACTTTTCCTAACCGTAGCTATGGCTTTACCACGGAAAGTTGTGACACTATTGGAACAATGCACAAGTTTCAGAATTGATGAACAAACTATCCACACCCCAAGATTCTCATAAAGACGACGTTGTCTTTGTCAGATGATTATGATGGTTTATAAACGAAAATATACGATTTTATGCTATAATTAACCTTTTGGTAACAGTTTCATACATTGGAGACACATTTCTTCAATTTTACACAAGAAACTAATTACGGAAATGAATTTCTCCAAGGTTTACAAAGTTCATCGAAGTATTTTCTTTCATCATGGAATATATTTGACCGGGAAATCATGTATTTTTCAAGAGACATATCTCACCGACGCACAATTACCATTGCTTTCATTTGCTTGCCCTTCGACAACCAGATGCTGTGTACGTTTGATGACGTAAGCCCCTGTCAGTGTTTCAAACCCCCCCCTTTTTTTTTTTACTATGCTAGCCTAACGTAACCAAACCTAACCTAACCTTATCGGAAATGGTTTGTGGGGCTATCGTTCAGCTACCGTGCATAATGGTTTGTGGGGCTATCCATCAGCTACCCGTGCATAATGTATAATTTCCACTGGAGACGAACACGATGGTAGGTATTTGTCGGTGAAGAAGGTTGAAACACTGCATACCCACAACGTGAGTCAAGATGTGCCCGCCATATTGTGTGTTCCGGAAGCAAAGAAAGGAATAAAAAAAGCACTCAGAATGTGAAAAATTGCATTTGTTTTCGTGTAAAAAGCATAATGGCACCTTGAAGTATGTTCCGCAATACACAATTGGTAAGTACAAACCATGCGAAACACAAAATATGCGATTTTAATGTGGCTCCAATCTATGAAACTGGTACCAACCTTTTTATGATGTACCGCTATTTCTGGTGATTTTTTCGCTTTGCCTAGCACTTTTCTTGTGATTTTTAAATGGCAATCTAGCATGTTTCTACGCTGGCATTTGGCAACCCTGACCATAGTGGCCGTACTGTGATGGGATACCATGCACTTTTATTTGTGTGTGTGTGTGTGTGTGTGTGTGTGTGTGTTTTCTCTCCATGTATTTGCAGTGAAATGTATTGTATTGCAATGGCAGAAAGTGCATGTGTAATTGATGATGTGTTGAAGAAATCATTTGGTTCTCGCACTTTCAGTGAGAAACGTGATATTATAAATATAGGGAGACCTGTGCCAGCACTTCCAAACTTGAAACATTTACATAAAGAAAAGGGAAGGGATTATTTTCGATATTTTAATGTTCATCAATATGAAAAGACTGAATGGTTAGCAGGTAGCTGTAAACTGAGTAAATTATTTTGTTGGCCATGCTTATTGTTTTCTAATGAACGGAATGTGTGGAACAAAGAAGCATACAACAACCTGAATAATCTCACCCATGCTGTCACAAAACACGAACGATCTCAGTCATTTGCGTTCACTTGTTCAGCTTGTCAGTTTTGGGAGTGTTCGCATCGATACCGAACTTGCTCTGCAATTGAGAGCAGATGTTGCTCGTCATAATGACATGGTCAGGAAGAATAGGGAAGTTTTGAATCGGTTAATTGACGCAACATGTTTTTTGGCAATGCAGGAACTGCCTTTCAGGGGTCATAGTGAAAATGAAGACTCAGTTAATAAGGGAAATTACGTCGAACTACTAAATTTGTTGAGCGTGTATGATGTTACTCTACAACACCACTTAAGAGTCGGCAAAAACATTTAAGGGCACTTCCAACAGAATTCAGAATGACCTAATCACTGTGATTAGTAATGTCTTGAATAAATCAATTAAGAAAGATATTTCCAAGGCACAGCATGTTGAAATAATTTTAGATGAAACATCGGATGTAAGTAACAAATCACAACTGGCTACTACTCTTCGATATGTTCATGAGAAAAATGCAGATATTCAGTAAACATTTATTTTCTTTGTTGACGTAAGTGCTGATCTGCCAATGACCTATTCCATCATGTAGAGGAAATAATAAATTCCTACGATATGAAAGATAAATTGGTCACTCAGACATACTATGGAGCAGCAGTGATGGCTGGAGAATCACTCCGAACCAAAGTACAAGATAAGTATCCCAGAGTGCTATTTGTCCATTGTTTCAGTCATGTATTAAATCTCGTGTTGTCTCAGTCAGCTATGAACATAAAGGAGTGCCGCATTTTCTTTCAAACCTTGACTGGACTAAGTTCATTTTTTTCGAAGTCTACTAAACGTATTAGTGCCCTTCGTGAGTACTGTCAGAAGAAAATTCCACGAAGCGTGCCCACACGGTGGAATTTCACCTCCAGAATTGTGAATGTTGTGAAAGAAAACTGCGAATTGTTAATAGACTTATTCCAAAGTATTATTGACAACTCACCAACGTGGGAAAGTAAGACTGTTGTTCTGGCTCGAGGATACTTGTCTTTCCTTTGCGAATTTGAAACAACATTCATGTTACAAGTGTTTTCGAAGATATATAGCTACACAACATTCTTCAAACAAAACATTTGGACATCCTATAGTGTGTGGAAAAAGTTAATGAGACAAAACTGTTCATATTAAATGACAGAAATCAATTTGATGCATTGAGGTCTGTCATAAGCAAACTGGACGACGACTCAGAAAATGTACCACAAAAACGAAGATGTCATGAAACTAATGTAATTAAATATAGACGACTGTATTATAAGATAATAGACAATGTCACAGTTCAAATTACAAATCGATTTGAAAATCTCTCACACTTGGAATTTATTTCACTGCTCGATCCAACTAAATTTGTATCTTACAAATTAAATTTCCCTTTTTCCACCCTTGATGGAAGAAGGAAAACAAAATATGATTCAATTTTTGATTTCATCCGATTAATAAATTAATTAAATGTGCTGTATTCAGTGGAAGAATTTTGTGATAAATTTCCACATGAACTAGTGAAACATCTTAAATCAAACCAACTCCATACAGCATTTCCTGAATTGTACAAGCTGGCTTTACTTGTTTTAACCATACCAAGCACCATCAGCATTCGTTGAAAGATCATTTTCTGCCCTCAAACGCATAAAATCGTTCCAAAGATCAACTCAAGGAAAATAAAGATTGAGTAGTCTGGCACTGATGTCCATTGAGAAGGAAAAATTGCAAGAAATAAGAAGTTCCACTACCTTCTATGGAGATGTTATCGATGAGTTTGCCAAACAGGAACGGAGGATGGAGTTTACTTTCAAGTAAATAGGTATGACTTCTGTAATTAATAATTTCTTTTACTATCGTAACCAAACAATTGTGCTGTTAAAATGTCTTCATGCGTGACCATTTTGAAGCAGAAAATGTGAAATTGAAGTCACTTATACAGAGCCTACCTAACTGTAGCGAGCACCGCACGCCCCTGCCTTCAAGACCATTATTTGGAACTGAACTGGACTAAACCAGGTAAGTCAATGCTCATCAAACACCAGCAAAATGAAATTTCAATTGCAAAACGTTACTGGACATCTAAATGAAAAGGTACAAAAACACATGCTTTGATGAATGGAAGTGTCTAATCTATGAAATTAAGGAAAGCATATTGTAAAGTCCAGCACACCATACACATGGCAGAAAATAACATCACTACTTCATTTACGACAGAACACTGACTTACCTGTTCCTTTTCCTGACCCTTCACATTTAAAATTTGCTAATACTGACAACTGATCTGACATAAAGTTCCATAATGAACCTTGAATGGGTTCATAATGTATGTAATTAGGTGACTACAATGGGCTTTGCCTTAGAAAAAAGTACAAACTTCAATATTTACTTTTTGTGAAGCACATGTTAATATATTAAGAATATCAAGAGACTGGCACCCATTTATCAATAGATCTTTACAATTTGGTGTTAATCCCATCTTCTGCTTTTTTTTTTTACATTTTCCTCACTTTAATTTTAATTGCTGGTTCCAATGAAACACAATTTTATAAAATTTTGCCAGATTATATATTTTTTAACATTAAAAGTTCATCATAACATCACCCATCCTCATCTCCACGATTAATCGAAAGTGGCGGAAAAGCATGCAAAAAAAGTGAAGCAAAATAAAACCAAATCAAACAATTTAGACACAGACTCCTGAAACACATATAACACAGGTTAGACTGTGTTTCTACTTTACATATGAATCTAGTAATATATAGCTACCCCCTCCCACAATAACAAAAAGAAGCTTAATATATGCATACTACCAAAAGCACATATCTCATTTCAATTCTATTTGAAGACTGGCATTTTCTTAATACATAATGCGTGTGTCGATCTGAAGCATACACAGTGTGTTCTCATAAACATTACAGAATTATAATTTACATTCAGAATTGAGAATCAGCATCCAATTTCTTTGTAACAAATCAACATCAGTGCTCTCTGCTAAAAAGTGATTGCATAAATGAGAAGCATAGTCCCTTACATGCATGCTGTGTGCAAATCCAAAGCATGATTGAAATAATAATTCAACAAACACCACCTACCTGGGCCGAGCCTTCTTTACGAATGGTTTCATATATCCTGAAGAGTCTTCCAGTGAAGTCGTCAACTTCAATTGTGCTGCAAGAGTAAAAAAAATTAAGAATTTTTCACTGGATAGCAGCAGTTACTATGCAGGAAAAGTACATATAAAAATGATGACTTATTAGAAAGAAAAATTTATTGAAAGCAGAGCTGAATTTCCTGTGGTCACAGAGCTACTAGACAAACTACATAAGCTGCTCAGCAGACTACTAGCTTTATGTAACACCAAGTTGCTACTCATATTCATAGCACTGCTACTGAAGAATCTAGGTTCAATTTGTGATTAGGACTTGCCCAGTGTACTTTTTAAAGGGTGTGTATCATGACACTGTAAGACATGCATGATGTTTGTAATCATGCATGTCTTACAAATGTCATGTACAAATCCAAAATTCTTGACTTTTTCTTTCCTTTCTCCCTTATTTCTTAACATTATTTATCTAATCATCCCCTACTTTAGGGATAGTTGAAAATTAAAAAAATAGATAATTTTATTCAATGGAAACTCCCTACCACAAGGCCAGTTAAGATGGGTTGATTGATTGAGTTGGTGTTTTAAGTCCACTTTATGCACAGTGAGGCTAATCGGGACAGGACCTACAGTTTTAAGTGGAATCCAAACCACTATGTGCCTCCACCAGGAATCGAACCCGGTACCCCTTGATTACAAAGCGAAGACACTGCGCTATCGGCGAGGCCTCCACTTAAGATGGAAAATGAAGCTGAAGTTTAACAAGAGCCTTAGACTTACTTTAATTAGTAATGCATGTAAAAATTAATAGTAATGGCCACATTACTTTATTTAATATTTTTGCAAAAACTTCATGCATACAAGAATGCAATTCTTAAGAATCAAAGTGAGCAAATCTCAACCACATATCAATACAATTTTAAATTTCCAAATATTCAATTCTATCAAATCCCAGTTCAGGTATATAACAATGTAAATTCACTATACTAAAAAAAAAATAGCAAAAATTCTTGAGCACAAGAATAATTGACTTTTTCTTGACTGATAACACCCTGCTAATGCAATTACAAATTAAATACAGGCTTCATTGAACATATTTTTTGTATAAAATCAAATTTATAGATGGCCAATGAGTAGACATAAATTTATGGGGAATACTGAGAAAAGATATTAAAAAAAGGCTAGATCAATGGTCGATTTTTTTAGACCAATCAAGAATGGCTGTAAATTCATAAGTTTCTTCAATTGTATGTCAACCATCCCACAGAGAGTGAGCCTACATGGTATTTTAATTTCTTTTATCTAAAATGTAATATTTTATACATCAGATTGAAGTTAGAAACAAAGAATTTTGTGAATACTGCAAATTAAGTGGAGACCTCTATCTTGGAATTTCATGGTACACAACCAGATAACAGAGTTACCAACCCTATCACTCTTATGATCTCATAAGTTAAATGTTAAAACTAAGTTTAAAGTTAATACTTATTAATATTAAACTTAGTTTATACTTATTAACTGTAAACTTAGTTTTAACATTTAAATTATAAGAATGATAGGGTTGGCAACTCTGGTATCTGGTTAAGTACCATGACCAAGTATCTGCCACTTTCCCTCCAATTTTAATGTTGGCATGTTCATGAACATATATCAGCATATTTAGCAGAGATTTGAAGTAAGTCTAAATTTAATCTTTATTTTAATAGTCATGGCTATATTGTAGAAAGAGAACTAATTGTAGCATGGAGATGAAATTTTTTTTTATTAGATAAATGACATGTGTTGAGTGTCAGTTTTCAGAAAGTCCCGCACTACATTGGCTGAACTGCACCCTGACCAGAATTATCTGAAATTCGTCGGTTCCTGCACAGTGCCTGGTTAAGAAACAGACGCACAAAGACGATATATACAGATATTTAATTACTACAATACAAATACACAATAAACACGAAGTACAGTAAATTTGGATGCAAAATGTGTATCTACAGTGCACTTGTAACCGTGTGCATGTGTCAACGTTCCTCTCTCAAAGACTTGCTTACGACGACTCTGGCCAACGCCCAGAGAACGTGGCCCAGCTCTCGGAACGTTCTCAAATTTCATGTGTGGGTGTAAGCTCCCGTTCTTAAAGTCTCCAACACATGTCTAACTCACACATAATATAAAATCACTTTACACTGAATGAATATACACAAAATGTAGAAAGAATATAAAAACACTAATTATATACATTATTCACTGAACAACATGACTCTTAGCGGGTGTGAAATTTATACATTTTAGCTCCCAATAACAAGAGTTTGTACAAACACAATAGACCGAAGTGAATGAAAAACTGTAGTTTGCAACAGTGGTGCATTTCTACAACCATGCAGTCACTTAAAAAAGCAGTGTTGCCATCATGGTAAGGAAGCACGACAAAAGACCACTCTTTCAGGATATGTAATCCCCATCCACAAATTTTGAAAACTGGAGGTCTCCCACTTGACCCCTAATTGTCGTTCATTGGAACTATGTTTTTTTTTTCATTTTTGTCATGATTACATGTAAAAGTAAAACAAATCAGCATACTCAATTCTTTTCCTGTAGTTTACCGTTATTACAAGCATAAGAAAACAGTTTTTTGTTGTGACGTTGTCTGTGAAGGGAGCTGTTTTCTTATGCTTGTAATAACCGTAAACTACAGGAAAAGAATTCTACAATGCAAGCAATGCGTACATACAAGAAAAACTAATACTCAATTCAATGCATTTATTAAAAATAGTAACAGTAAATATATTGCTTTGTCTTTCTAGTATGTCATATCTAAATATGAACAAAAAGGACAGAACTGAATTATCACCTGTATTTTTCAAGAAATGACACGTTAATTGCGGCCACCCATCCATCCTCTAAAGAAACACTCTTTTGACCCTAGAATTTTAATACATGGTTGGTGGTACAATACACGTAACATTCGGTAATTAATGTATATTAAATGTACACAAATTCTTGCTTACAATGGACTAAAAATACAACTAACCTCCTCAAACTCTCCGACAAGAAATCATAGTTATGTGCCACCTTATGCATTAATTCGTTCAGGATGGGCTGGATGGCGACTGCTTTCTCGAACTCCTTCCTTGGAAACGATGACGGCACCAAGACAAACGGGGCAAACTGCAAAGAATCTTTCGAGAAGGCTGTTTTTGATCTCATGCAGGCACCTAGGAAAGAGAACAACAATTTAACACAGTTGCATTCATTTCCCTATGAAAAATTTGCATGAAAAAAAATATAACAACCTGAACCTACCATTTCAACAGTTTATCAATCACTCGGTAAAAATAAAACTTTCTTTTCTGCTAAACATGGTAGAAAATTACACCCTGTATGTTGTTCTGTCATCTGAACTTTTGGACTGACATTCTTCAAAGATGGAAGCAATTCTATACAATAATTACAATTTTACAAGCACGTTCTTCTCTGTATTTGTAGAAAATAAGTTTACATTTGTGCCAAACTAGTGCAAACATCAGAACAACAGTCAAAGCAAATGTCACAAATATTCACGAGATTGCTCTGGGCGAAATCTAAACAGATCTAATTTTCAGATTTTGAATATTACAGTGAATTTTCTAAAACAACCTTGCAGCACCAATGCAGCCTTTAAAGATAATGAATACTACTTCAATCTTTTGTTTATATGTTGCTGTATTTAAAAATGGTCTTTAGATCGGACAATATAATTTGTCATTTCAGTTCAAAGTTATAAATTGAATGAATAGCAGCATCTAGAACTCTCACCATGCATCAATGCCCAATCTTTTGCTTTGTCGACAACGTCCTCTAACACATCGTCCGGCAGGGGTAGAGGAATACACGGATTCATCCTTGGAATATCCATTATTGTCAGCAGTGAAGAAAAACAGTACTAAAAATTTTGGGTTATCTGAAATTGTAAAAAATATTTAAAATGTAATCTTCAGTAAAGTTCAAAACTCTTCTCAATAACAAATAGTTAGTACAAGACAACTTTTTGCTCGAGTATTAATTTGACCTGTTTAAAGATAGATTGAGTTTGTGTTTTAAGTCCACTTTATGCACAGTATGGCTACTTGGGAGTGGACCTACAGTTTAATGTTTAAAGATAGATTAACAAGAATGATGTACTCTACAAAGTCCTGAAGTTGCATAATATTATCTACAGGTTTATTGTTAAGGAATATCCTGGTGAAAAAGTAGATAAAGTAAGCAATGAACAGAGGTAACAATAAGTTTCAACTACTGTATGTTCTATACTGATCTGAAATAGAGACTAGGGATGGACGATATCGGAAATTTCATATTGCGATATATCGTCAACAAAATATCATCTCAGATGATATATTTTTTTCCGTATCATGATATCAGCGATATATCATCTCCACAATATATATCGCCAAATATTGACGATATATTGCCTACACAATATATATTGCCAAAATATCATGATGATATATTGCCTACATAATATATATCGCCAAATATCATGACGATATATCGCCTACATGAAATATATCACCAAATATTGTGATGATATATTGCCTACACCGTATATATCGCCAAATATTGTGACGATATATCACCTGAACGATTTATACTGCCAAATATCATGACCATATATCGCCAAAATATCATGACAATATATCGTCTAGTTGATATCGCCTAGACAATATTTTTTTCAATATCGCGATATATCGTCTCGGTGATATTATTAGTTTATCTGCAGGCATACTTTCTACTCTTTTTTGTTCATATATCAAATATTACTTTACACACATGTGATATCATGAAATAAATTATGTACCTTGTTGTAGTTGATTTAAAATGCTTAAATAAATAAATCCCGACATTGCAGCCAAAATCACAATTGACTTTCACCAGGAGCAAATAGAAAAGAACATGGTGTGGCAGGTATTGTTGCATGTCAGATCACTGTGAAAAACTAGTTTATTTAATACATGTAACAAATGTAGTAAACAGTAGTAGTTGTGAAGAATTTTATTATTTATAATAATCTTCCAACACCTACATGACCCACACTTTGATACCAAATGTCGCAACAAAATGAACAACTTATCTTCTCAAGGTTTGTAAATTAATTTTCAATCTTTCTCTGGTACAGAATGTACAAAAAATATAACAAATGGTAGTCAGACCAACATGGTGACTCCAGACAGCAGGTGCTATTGCCAATGCCTGATGGGTGGATGAATTAATGAATACAAGTCCACAAATCTTAGCTATAAACAAAGTACACTAGAAATAACTATGTATTTAACTGAGTTAAGTTTTTATGAAAGTACTTCAACACTACTTAACTTTTTATATTTATTCATGTTTTCATGCTTAACACGTTAACTGCTACAAAAGAAGAAAAAATTCCCTGGGGTCACCATGTTTTATTATGATAATATAAAAAAAAAACATTAAAAAATATGTTTCTTGATGATTACATGCAAAAAGTAAAGTGCTCCCCTGTGCTTTGCACCATGCCATGGAGGCGTATTGGGGGTGTGGTTTCCTCCAGGTAGCCACTTTATACGACACTGGGTGGGTACCAGAGCCACTTGAACAGGTGGGAAAAATTAAGGTTCCCCCCGCCGGGATCAAAGCCACATGTCAAGATTAGATGAAAATTTGTTATTATTTGTTTTATGTGTGCGAGTCATATGCAACCCATGCAGTGCTAGAATCAATTATTACGCTGCATGCCATGCGAGTCATATTTATTACTTTTTTTTAGCATTGTTATTGTTTCTTTTTTCTGAGCATTGAGTCTTTTGCTCTGCCATATACTATTGTTCCGAGGAGCTGGAAAGCAATAATTCAAGGCCAAACGCACAATCGCAAAAACTTGAAAACAGTTCATGAGTGAAAATGTCTTTTATTTACTTGTCAGATTTAAATTAAATTTAAAGGCAAAAATAAATATAAAATAAGTTAATGTACATCTATTCATTTGATCCACGGTTTTTAAATTGTTTGTATTAATTGTAACAATAACAGCAACACACAATAACAGCAACACTAAATAAGATTTTCATGAACCATCTGCAAAATTTTGTCCATGGGGCCACCCTTCATGCAACATGTATGTTATAGCATGGCAGCGTGAGTTGCCTGTGCACCACGAGGCTCCCAAGGTAAAGAGAGTGTGGTAAAGGGGTGTGCGGGATCCCAAAAAGTCGAGACTGGGATTGGAAAAAAAAATCCCACCCCCATCGGAACTTCGGGAAGCGAAATTTTTATTTCCAGTCAACTTGTGAATGCGGGTTCATTTTTTGCTCTCTGATTGGCTGTTGGAAAGTTACGGTGCTCTGATTGTGAAAATATTTTATTTGCGCTGGACGTTAGGTTAGGTTAGATTAGAAAGCAGCAAATTTGCGCTGAAAATAGGAAATAAGATATTCTCACAATCAGAGCACCGTAACTTTCCAACAGCCAATCAGAGACCAAGAAATGAACCCGTATTCACAAGTTGACTGAAAAAAAATTCACCTTAGGGAAATGACGTTCCGACTTATCTGGAAATACCGAATGGTCATTTTAAAAAATTAATTATTGGCGTTTTTGTAAGTGTCTTGAACTAACTGGAAATTGTTAAGTTTTTATTCCAGAAATGCAAAAACAATCAGTTAAGGTGAAAATGACATGTAGAATTTGAGATCTGCAGAGTTTCGGGAAATTTCGAACACCGAACACTTCCCGATGGGAAATTGTGAATTCTTCCCATCCCGACCAAAAAAAATTCTGTCCCGCACACCCCTAGTACAGAAATGTGTGAGTTAAATACACTTCACGAGGCCCGGGCATAAAACCAGAGTGACTTAAATACAACTCACGTGGCAGTTAACTTGTTAATTAATACCTCGGCAATGCTTTACAACTTATTTCCATGAAAAAATTACATGCAATCTGCCCTTTACGATATAGTGGTTACCGGTGTACATGCAATATACATATGGATATATTAGTGGTGTTAGAAGCAAGATAATTTGGATTAGATTGCACTAAAGTGAGAATCATAGAACTTAAGACCTTCTGTAAACAAAAACACGTGTACCCTAACAGTGTTGCAAACTTATGGAAAAAAATAATCCACATAGCTTACAAGGTGTACGAACGTTCCATTTGTCAACAGATGCGGAATAAGCAGTGTATCACTGAGTGATGACCTGTTGAAAGTTATTGAATGTATGTAAAAAAAAAAAAAAAGTTAAAAAATGTACATCTTGCCTGGTAGCCGATTTTCAGACTCATCACCGAAGTTCCCTGGCTCGACTCCCGGCACGGGTGTTATTTGTGAGTATCCCTTCATCAATTTCATCTGACAATCACTCATTCTCATCCTCGGGATTAGCCAAAAGTGGAAGAAAAGCAAAGCTAAATGAAAAAAATCAAATAAAAAATGTACATCTTATCCCCCAGAAGTATGACTGTTCCGTACTAAAGGATTAATTTTCTATCATATTTTACTAAAAAAACCTTGCTAGAAGAATGTGACACATGGGATAAATTACGTTTTGAAACCGGG
Source organism: Lepisma saccharinum (assembly GCF_977018435.1). Taxonomy (NCBI): domain Eukaryota; kingdom Metazoa; phylum Arthropoda; class Insecta; order Zygentoma; family Lepismatidae; genus Lepisma; species Lepisma saccharinum. The sequence goes on along the minus strand of NC_139255.1, from coordinate 31,501,373 downwards.
GTTTCTTCATGAAATTTATTTGATGTTGGAAAGTGTTATGATTTATTATTATAGATAATGAAAGTAAGCTAATACATATGATTTGATTGACTAAATTAATAATTATGCAGCAAAGACACCAAGGGAAACTAAAACGGCAACTTAGAGAAGCATAAAAGTGGGGAAAGAAGATTGTACGCTACATATAAAATAAAATGCATATTTGGGGGTGAATTTTTAAATATTGTCACATTTTTCTTCTCTCTTGTTGTGAGGTGTTCATTTTAAATCAACCTCCCTCACCCTACGGCCTGCCCTCCTTCACCCGCAAAAGTATTCCGGAGTGTGAGGATGTCACCATCTGGATGGTGAACACCTCTGTATTAGAGATAGACTCCTGCGTCCCACCCACTTCCCCATCCCCGGAGGATCGTTACTGACAATGTGAAATCACACTATCATATGCCGACAATCGACATACTACTTCTGTTTCTGTACTTGACTTAGTGAGAAGTATTGTGGTTGGCAACAACCTAATAACGGATTTCTTCCGCATCATGTAGTCCGTCCTATGACAGTACGCTAATGGAAGAAAAACATGTAAATTACATTGGATTATACATTTTAAAATATATTTTCATTAAAGGTTTCTGTTTATAATAATAATACGTGATTATTGTACAAATTACAATCGATCACGTGAACAGCAAGGAAAAAGCGCCAGTTTCGAACATGGCGACTTCCATGCGTGCAGGAAGGTCTCCCGTGTTTTCAGAGTAGTCTTTTGGAAATACACCCATTTGAAAAGTGGCAAGAAGCAGGTTGTTCTTAACGTTTATGTGACGTTGTGTCGGTGCTATCCTGAGCAAGCAGTGAAGTTGGTGTCCAAGTGTAATTGTGTGTCTGCGTCTTTGTGTTTTCAGAGTGGTGAAAGAAAGGAAAACGACCGGTCAAGTTGTGAGTCCCGCCAAAAAAACACGTTGTTGCTCGTATAAACAAGTACACCGATTTTGAGATAAGCGCAATACAATGCGAGGTGCTTTCGTATTCTTTCAATCAAAGAGCCGTCCTGTCCACTGTGGAGAAGATGTTGATAGTGATGATTGATGACGATCTCCCCAATTTTAGCAGTCGACGTTAAATCGCCTCTTGTGCCACGTTGAGTTCCTTTTTGGAAAGCAAATTTGACAGACCGTACTCTGACAGGATGATGTCTGGCGCCGAAAATGCCTCAAGTTCAAAAAGGAAGTACTGAATGAAGGTAAGAAAATACATTACTTGCATGAGACGTGCGTAAATAATGTGCTTATTATCGTCTTCTTGTTTTCTAGTGCCCGAGAGAAAGATAAACAATCTATTTTTATTCCCCGGCTTATCTTTGTTTAGCTTCTGCTAAAACTGGCGGTATATTTGTTGCACAAGGGAGAAAACACTCCACATGTCAACAATGTTGGGCAATAATTTGGTGGAAATAAAACCAAAAGACTTGAATTACTGAAACGAATCTCTCTCTCTCTCTCTCTCTCTTGTATAACTTTGGCTCTGTCATACTGAGAGAGGAGGGGGGAAGGGGGATCTGTTAACCCAGTGTCAGATAAATTGAACTTTTGGCGTAGAAAAATATGTTCATTCTTGAACAAGAACCCATATTTAATCATTTGTAGAAAATTTATTATACTTCAATGTGTAGATTATCAGTTAAAATAAGAATACGTTTTTCCATGTGACGAAAAATTAAAGGTTGCGAGTGAGCAGCATTTGATGGCCGCACCATTCACGAACAGCTGGCGCGGAGTGACACGTTACTCAAAGTGAAACGGTTGTTTACAGAAGGTCGGAAGGTTCGTGATTCTTACTTTAGTACCGAAAGGGGCAATGGTTCCGAATGCTCAATGATTTTTTCAAAGTTTTATAGGAGAAAGAAGAAGTATTGTGGAACTGTAGAAATGATTGATTGATTGATTTAGTTTATTTTACTTCGCGTTTTGTGCCTCTTGGCTAATTTGCGAAGATGGGGATGAGTGATGAAATGATAAAATTGATGAATGGACATTCACAAACAACCAAGCCCAAGCGGGATTTGAACCCGGGACCCTTAGCGTCGCAGCGCATCCGGCGAACTGTAGAAATTATCCTTGCAGTAAATTTGAACGTTGATGGAAGCAATTATGACTGTTCTGAAAAATGCAATTTATCGGTGAAATAAAAACATAAAAAGTATCTAATGCAAGCATCCACGTTTCAAATCGACATGGCATTACTCGCTCATAGAAGAAAGAGAAAGTATTGCAGAATTGTGGTTGATTGATTTCTTATATTATGAGCCCTTCAGCACTTAGGTTTCTTTTGCCCATCACGAAATATGGGGATACGCCCATTTACTAAAACACAACTGAGGACAGGCCTCAAACAAGAATATAAAATATAAGTTAAAAGCTTCCTTTCTCAAAACTGTCATTCAGAAAAACTGAAAGAACAAAAACTGTCTGACGACTAAAATTTCCATACATAGGTTAAAAGCTGGGGTTGTAAAGGGGCACTCAGCACACAGCCCTACAGGTAATTAAATTTGGTGACCATGACCCTCCGTATCCCCACGAGAAACTGGAAAATTATCAATCATATGAACGTATGTTGTTGTCTTTAGCGTGCGGAGATGCGTTACAAGTGAGTAATTAGTGATTTTATGTTGTTAGGTTATGTCTCTTAGGTTAGGTTTTATTAGCATAAATCCATTGCAAATTTACTATTTATGCTGATAAAACTAAACCTAGCTAGCCTAACATAACAACTCTGGCATTCCTCGTCTGACGTCTAAACGCAAGGTTATGCGATAAGGGAGACCCGTTCTGATGGAAAAGCGCAATGCCTTTGTTTGTTAGGTTAGGTTCTCTTGGCATAAATAACAGAAGTCCTGAAAAATAGCAGTAGTTGTAAGGTTAGGCGGTACTACTTTACTATAGGGGTGACACCTATAAATAATTTATTTCACACTTTTTTACATTGCTAATGTACTATTCTGGAATGCGGAACATTTCTTTAGGTGAAATAATGAATTTCTAACGAAAATAATGTATATTTCTTACATTTACGAGTACTTACTGTTACTCGTTATTTCGATTCTGTAACACACGTTATGGCGATAGCGTACTGGTTCATCGCATGTTGTGATAGTGTTTTGTCGATTTATGCAGTGGTGCAACCGTGTTCACCGGAAAATACCTACTTTCGTGCCCGAATTTGAAATTATGCTATACCTCGCAAACCATTGACATTAGCCTCACAAACTATTGGCGTTAGCACCACAAACCATTTTCCGTAAGGTTAGGTTAGGCGAGCATCATTTAAAAAAAAAAAAAATTAAAAATACTTGCCACGTCATGTTATACTGAAAACACGGCGAGTTTAAAACACTGACTACAGGGTTTACGTCCTCTAACACACGGAACTTTGTGCTCTCGTGCAGAAAGCAAATGGCGGCAGCAGAAACAGCATGTCGGACAGAGATTTTCGCAGAAAACAACAGGCATTCGCATTAAAATTGATCAAAACAACATTCACGAACTTCCACAATGCTGAAGAAAATTATTTGCGTAAGTACTTTCTCCTGTAAAAAGTAAGAAATCTGTCACCCCTATAGTAAAGTGTTACCGGTTAGGCCTGTTAGGTTTGGTTCTCTTATCATAAATACTACAAGATACAAAAAATTACAGTCTATTTGCAATAAGAGAACAAAACCTTAGGCGTTCACTTGACACATTTCGCACCAGCAACCACAGAGTAATGTATTAATTAATACTCTCTGCTCCAAAGACAGAGTGGGAACGGCCTGCTTTCAAGTATATCATTTACTTTGAAAAATTAGGTTTCATGGTTACAGCAACCTCCCCTTCTATTTAAAAATTTACAAGTGTTTTCTTTCTTTCCCTTCGTGGGTAATGAAAATTGCTTTAAAAGAACTGAGATAGTGATAATTTATAATCTTCTTTTATGTTTCCTTGCGTGTTCAAATAAGTGGCGAATGTGGTGCGGGTTGCGAGGAATTCAATGTGCCGCTGTCACATTTTGAAGGTATATATCTCGCTTATTTGTGGTTTCCGCATGTTAAAATGACTTTCCGGTACCTTAAAACAGCAAAATCTCAAGATGGAAAATAAAAGTTGGATTTTTCGAGGAGGGTACAGTTGGTCACCAGCCCGGAAAAGGTGCCAGAGCCTCGTTGGCCTGCAAGGTAAGAATTTACAATACCGGACCCTTCCGTAATTTCTATCCTAGTTCTTATACTCATGAAATAAGTAGTCCCGATGAAGTATCTGAGGTTAACATGTGGGGGTGACGTGTTGAAATTGTTAATTGACGTGTAGAAGTAGTAATATATGCTTTTCAATTACTGTGATCGTTCTCCGTATACAAGCATGGAAACTACATGTTCAACGTAGCATTTCATTCACTTGTTCAGTAATCTGCGTGGTGTGAGGAAGATGGCGACTTTGAAGGTAGGAAATAAACTTCTTTCTTTTGTAAGTTTTTTTAGTAACTTTTAGATGGGTACATATTAATAATAAAGGGCATTCGTTCATATTTCACATAGTCAATAATTTAGGACACTTGATCACGATTGCCCTCCAGGGAACGCCGCCTTAAAGTAGCAAAGACCGTGCAGGTGGAGGGGTTTGTTCAGGCTGAGAGCTATGCCAGCAGTAGAGTTTTCTATCAGCAGGGTCACCCATGCTGGACAGGTCTCAGAAGAAAAGCCAGACTAAGGCGTTCTGCAACGTCCCATCTTACCTATATATTCTATCCTAATATTCCTACCCTATTCTATTGGTCTGGTCAATGGCTCCAAAGGCGGAAGAAGATGGATGGTCATCTCAACGGCTGAGGAACCTATAGGAGTAATACCTCTATATAAAACCTTGGTCCATCTGGCTCCGGATGGTAGTACCTTGTAAGGGTCCCTTGCCAGGGTTACGGTGAAGTCCTCAACGGCGGAAGTGGCGGAGAAGAAACTCTCAACACGGATTGCGGAAGAGGCAACTCAATCTGACTAGAGTTTAAAAGTGAGGATTTGCTGCCTTGCAGATGGAAGAGGGATCTTCAAAGGCTAGGGGAAGAAACCCCAAAAGAACATCTGGCCAGGAGGAGGCAGCCCCTCTATTAGGCTAGCCTGGCGTAGGTCCAATAACCCACCCAGAGTGAAACAACAAATATTCAGAGAAATCAAAGGAAAGAATATGGACGGATTCATTGGAGGCAACAAGGTAAGGATAGGGCAACGACATTTGGAACATGGAATATTACTTCTTTAACAGGTAAAGAAACTGAAATAGTTGGAGAAATGGAGAAATATAAAATTAAGATACTAGGAGTTAGTGAAACTAAGAAAAAAAGGAAATGGAGAGAAGATCCTGGATAAGAATTACGCACTTTTCTACTCTGGAATAAGTAAGAAAAACAGGGTTAAGGAAGGAGTAGGAATTATTTTAGAAGCAAACTACAGAGCAAAAGTGATAGACTGGGAACCAGTGAGCTCCAGAATAATAAGAGTAAATTTAGATCTAGAAGAAAAAGTAGCACTTATACAAGTATATGCCCCAAGCCAAGATGCAGAAGAATTTGAAAAAGACCAGTTTTACACAAATCTCCAAGAGATGGTGGATAAAGCCAGAGATATTACAAGGCATTATGTGATAATGGGAGATTGGAATGGTAGGATAGGAATTGAAGAAGAAAGAGGACACGGGAGTAAGGGAAGACATGGAGCTGAAAGAACAGTAAGTACAAATGGAGAGCGAATGATAAACTTTTGTATAGATAACAACTTGCTCATAGGTAACACATTTTTCCCACACAAGCAGATTCATAAAATAACTTTTGAAGCTGGAAATAGAGGAGGCAGAAGTACAATAGACTACTTTACATACACCAGGACAATGAGATATGCAGTACATGATGTTAGGGTATATAGAAGTGCAGAGCTAAGCACTGAACATAGACTACTCATCATGAAGACAGGATTTAAAGACCCAAGAAGGCAGAAAACAGAAAGATATACAAAAATAAAAGTAGCCCAACTACGAATCCCAGAGAAAAGATTAGAATTTGAAAGAAGATGTAAGATCCACCCTGGATCGTACTTGGTTTTATGGGTCTATTGAGCCTCGGCTTCACGCTCAGTATCTCTTCGGGGCTTGAGTCTCCTCGGCTCAAGGTTCGGGTTAATCTGGCTGCTTCAGTCCTCGATGTAAGGTCCCTCGTAATTCTGGGTCAAAGGTTCTCAATCTACTTATAGATCTTGACCAAGATTCTACAAGCAATCGACAATCCTTCCTCACACTAGGTTCTGTCGATATCCAGTTAAGTATCCAACTTCCTTTTCTTTCTCCAGCCTCTGACCAGAGAACCGAAAATTAATCCATGACCACAGAAAAAGAAAAGGTGTACCCTGACCAGGGTTACAAACGTTGACTACCAACAGTCTATCGGCCGATCCCGAATTCCGGTATATCTCAAGACAATCACAACCCTCTCAATTATATCTCCTGACCAGGAGCATAGAACAGAGAGAACATAAGCCTTCTGACCAGAAGAGCTAAGTAACTGTCCTAAGGTAATCCGAGAATGAACTAATTCCTAATATCGAAGTGGATGTAAACGCAGAAGTTTGAACGTTGAAAGAAAAGACGATTATACGAGTTCCGCATTTATCAGAAGTTCGAATACAAAAGGCCACGGGCCACCGAGCTTCGTTGCTTATATAGCATTTCTCGGTGCTGTGATGGATTTACAAACTTTTATCTTAACACTAATTTTACATCACAATAAAATACAAATTAATTAAATATCAATGAGGAACATAATTAGTTACGTGTAAAAATTACTATTTTTACCCTTTTGTGAATATTAAATATGCAATAGAATTTTAATTGTTACACTCAGTATTTAATTTGACCAGGGAGTATGGCTTCTTTCAACTCCCCTCTCTCCCTGCAACGGCCACGCGATATGACAACAAAGAAAGAGAAAAAAATTACATCAAAATGTTAAGCAAAAAATATTTATATACAGGTTTTGTCTTGCGCGGGCATAACTTTCTTTTGCGTTAACGTAACTAAATTTTTAATACTCTGTCTTGCAGTAAAAGAATCAGGGATTATTATGATATAAGTCTAATTATTGTCCGCCAAGGGACACAACAGATATAGCGTGGGAAAGACAGCCTAATCTTTCGTCTTTTCCCTGTGACAACGTTTTCATAAGGTTGAGTCTGCCTGGCTCTTACACAATAGCGTTAGCTTTCTTGCATTGTTGTCACCGATAATAAACTTCCAGCTCAGCTTGCTGGCAGAAAGAAATAAACTCTTGGAACTTATATCTAACACCAGGATGATTAGTTTTTTTTTTATACGAGGTGTGTTCCACATTCCTTGGTAATTGCCATTTACATATATAATTATAAGTACAAAGCAAAGAAAATTTTAAGTTTATATACATATTTGTAATGTGAACACTGCTAGAAGTTACAAAGAGTGACAGAAGAATTGAGCATAAGAGAACAAGAAATTAATGGGTAAAATACATTGGAACAGTCAAAGACCTTAAAGGGAAATATGGAAAGAGAATAAGGAATATAGAAGATAGAGAAGGGAACATCAACACAGAAAAAGAGGAAGTACGAAAAGTATGGAGTGAATATTATGGAGAAATGTTCAAACAGAATCAAGAAATGGAAGAGAGAGGTAATGCTGAAGAGAGAGTACAGGGTGAGTGCCAAGATAGAAATGGAATAGAATTGTTTGAAGTGAAGGTGCAGATGAAATATGCCCAGAGTTTATAGCCTCTCCTCAGTAGCTATAAAGGTCTACACAAGAATTCTGGAAATGAAATTACGAAACAAAGTGGAAAACAGACTAGAAGAAGAGCAAGCAGCATTTAGAAAGGATAGTCAGACACAGGATCATATATTTACACTGCAGCAAGTCATTGAGAAGGAATTAAATAAGGAAAGAGAAATCTGTGTGGCAGAAGAGAAATCTGGGAGCAGCTTTCGATATGGTACCAAGAAAACAACTATGGGATGCACTGGTGAAAATTGGAACATCTCCTGCACTGGTACAGAGAATACAAAGTGTATACAAAAGAGAGACAGGAACAGTCAGATCTGCAGGGAAATGCTCAGATGAATTTAAGATAGAAATAGGAGTAAAACAGGGAGACAGCCTGAGCCCTCTTCTGTTTATTATCCTAACGAACCAGATTATCAGACAATGTAAACTAAGAACTGGGAGATACAAAGAAGGAAACGGAAAGATGAGACCAGTTCGAGTACAATCATTTGTATATGCTGACGACATTGCCCTGGTGGCTAGGAATAGAGAAGAGTTACAGAAGGTGGTAATTGAATGGGCAAGTACAATAGAAGACAAAGGAATGAGCATGAACATAGATAAGAGTAAAGTAATGGTAGTGACAAAAGAAAGAGAAATGGCAACCCTAAATATACAGTGGAAAGAGAAGCAGCTGGAACAAGTAAACAGATACACATACCTAGGAACAGTCATAACCTCAGATGGAAGAATGGATGAAGAAGTGAATAATAGGGTACAAAAGGCAAACCAAGTGTACTATCAACTCAACAACACTTTAATTGGTAAACAGGAAATAAGTAAACAAACGAAGATGATGATGATTTACAAGACAATCTACAATCCCACATTGCTGTATGGAACAGAGAGCTTAACATTAGTTTTTCTTGTATGTACGCATTGCTTGCATGATAGAATTATTTTCCTGTAGTTTACGGTTATTACAAGCATAAGAAAACAGTTTTTTCTTTGTGACGTTTCAGGAGAACACACACTCCTTTCATCAGACATTTATTTTCATTTTGACTAAAGATACAGTTATAACAATGGTTAGTAATTTTTAAACAAAAAGAATCTGTTATATAATGGATGTTGTCAATGTTACATTGTTGTAATATAGCAACTTAACTGTGAAAAAAGCAGTCTATTTTATTTTTATTTTAGAATTATTTTTTTTTTTTAATTATGAATCCCAAATATCATCAGGTAATTCAAATTCATCATTGTTTTCACAAAGTCTCTTGATGTTTTCTGTTACATTAAATTTTAAAGATGGTGGCTTACTTCATTTGTGAAAAAGAAAACTCCACACTGGATCTATGTTACCATTTTCATTATTTAATTTATTCCAGTGTTCTTCTGCAATGAACGAGGCTTCCCAGACATTCAACTCTGTGTTTCCCGTTAATCTTTTTAAAACCCTGATGAAAGGAGCGCGTGTTCTCCTGAAACGTCACAAAGAAAAAACTGTTTTCTTATGCTTGTAATAACCGTAAACTACAGGAAAATAGAGCTTAACATTATTACCAAAACAGAATAGCAGACTTCAAGCAGCAGAGATGAGATACCAACAAAAAGTAGTAGGAAAGACTAGAAGAGATAGGATTAGAAATACCACCATTAGAGACCAGTTACAGCAAAAACCACTATTGGAAACAATAGAGAGAAAGGTACAGCAATGGTTTGGACATGTTAACAGTTGGGCTGAAAAGTTCATAGGCTGACTCATAGATGGCGTTACTAGAATTAAATCCATGTGATTTTTACTTAGTACTAACCTTCAAAAGATACGTGTATAAATTTCACAGCTGCCGGATAATTAGTTCGTGAGATATAGCATTGTGAGTGAAGCAGCTTTTGTTATTGTGAAAAAATGGATAAAAACAGAATTTCGTGTGTTAATAAAGCATTGCTTTTTGGCGAAAAAAAATACTGTTGAAGCCAAGGCTTGGCTTGATAAACATTATTCGGACTCTGCACCAGGAAAATCAACCGTTGAGAAGTGGTTTGCTAAATTTAAACGAGGCGAAATGAGCATCGAAGACGATGCACGCAGTGGACGCCCCAAAGAGGCTGTTACCGACGAAAACATCAAAAAAGTCCACAAAATAATTTTAAATGATCGTAAAGTGAAGTTGATCGAGATAGCTGAGACTTTAAAAATATCAAAGGAACGTGTTGGACATATTGTGCATGAATATTTGAACATGCGAAAGCTGTGTGCAAAATGGGTGCCGTGCGTGCTCACAATCACAATCACAAATCAATGAAAACGATGGCAAAATTATATGAATTAGACTACGAATTGCTTCCCCATCCACCATATTCTCCAGATCTGCCCCCCAGTGACTTTTTCTTTTTTGCAGACCTTAAAAGAATGCTCGCTGGAAAGAAATTTAGCACTGATGAAGAGGTAATCGCCGAAACTGAGGCTTTTTTGAGGCTAAAGAGAAATCGTACTATAAAAATGGCATCGAAAAATTGTATGACAGCTATAATCGTTGTATCGCCCTCAAAGGCAACTATATTGAATAATAAAATCGAATTTTGTCAAAAAAATATTTTTTACTATGTTAGCCTACGAACTTTTCAGCCCAACTGTTACAAGAATGGAGGAGGATCGCAAGCCTAGACAGGTGCTGGAGGCCAGACCAGAAGGCAAGAGGGGAAGAGGACGACCAAGAGTTCAATGGGAAGAGTATGTGGAAAAGATAGGAAAGAAGAAAGGGAAAACAATGCCGGAAGTCCGAAAACTAGCCTTGGACCGAAAATTGTACAGGAAGTGGATGATGGAACCCGACGCTTAATGGCAGAAGGGGATGGAAAAGAAGATGATGATCATGATTGTGAAGTTGAACTTTGTTGCTCATGTGCTACGAAACTGACATTCTTTTGCTACGGTGCCCCACAAACAATTCACGCATAGCCCCAAAAAAACATTCACGGTAAGGCAGGGCGTGAAATTTCCGGTCACCAGGTCGCCACCGGCGACCAAAAGTTTTGGGCTGGCGACTAAAATTTCGTTGTTTCAAATGTGTGTCAAAAACGCCTCAAGAGTTCACCTCTTGAGAGAAACGGCAGAAGTTATAGAAGAAATTCTAAAACTGAGTGATATCCACACTATTAGATGGTTAGCCAGCAAAGAACGTGCAATAAGAGTTCTCTTGCAATCATGGAAAGCGGTTGTGACCCATCTTGAACAGGTGGCCCATAGAAAATACAATGATGGCGCTAAAGCTAAGGATTTGCTGAAAAGTTTGAAGCAATTTAAATTTGTTAAGCTTCTGTACTTCCTTTTGGATTTCTACGGGAAATTGAACCCTTTAAGCGTGGCACTACAAAATAAGAATCTTTTGATTTCATCTCTGAAAATAAGAATCGAACACTGTATTTCAGTTTTGGCTGACCTGGAATCTAATGTTGGACCAAGCGAACAAGATTTCTTGGACCATGTATCCATTTCAGGGAAGATCAGGGATGTGCAAGAGTTTCAGACATTTAGAGGAAACTTAATTAACAATGCGAAGGTGTACATCACAGAAACATTGCCATCTATGTCAACAGATGCGATTGCATCTCTGCATGTTTTCGACACCTTGGGTTGGCTTCCCAAAGAAAATATTCTTCAGTTTCGGAAGAAATAAAGAAGCTCTACATATACTTGAACCCGAGCCTTTATAATGAGAGAATGGATGTTCTGTCAGCAGAGTGGACAGAATACAAACTTTTGTTTCCTTCTCCAGCTTTAAATCAGACGCTGGAGAAGATCCACAGTGCGGAGTGTTCAGCAAGATTCTCCACTTTGCTCCAGATTTTGACATTTTGTGCTGTTCTACCAATGAGCACAGCCTCATGTGAGGGAGGTTTCAGCTGTCACAACAGACTCAAGACTACTTACAGGAAAACTCTGAAGGCTCAGACACTGGATGATTTGCCCCCCATCCTCCCTGTCAGAGTTTGACCCAGCAGCTGCGATTGATAAGTCGTACTTCAGTGCAGAACGACAGCGCTACACAAACATTAATTTCTAACTTTGTAATAATTGCTCATATTTTTATTATTTATCAATATAAAATAATGGCGACCAAACATTTTAGTCCGGCGACTGATTTCAAACTTGAAATTTCATGCCCTGCGGTAAGGTTAGGTTAACATAGTTAAAATTTCATTCTAAAATGTAAAATATTGAAATAACCATTGTTTTCGTCGAGAAATCCAGGGTTTCTGTTCCGATCGAGGACCACTCAATTTAGCTTATTTTGCAATTTCTACCCCCAAATTTTAACTTCAAATTCATGATTAGGAGGCCTCAATTTTTTCTTCCTTCATACTTTCTTAATTGCTCTCTCTCCCCCTCTCTCTCTCTTTTGCTTCAAAAAAAGAAGGAAAAAGAAAAAGACAAGGAAAGAAGAATGAGAGAGAGTATGTTACCAAGCCTAAACAGAAAAAATGCCTATGTACCATGATGAAATCGGGGTACTAGTTTACTATCCTTCGGACACATTTATTTATTTTTACAGAAGAAACTACTCACCGTAATAAGTTTCTGTAGCATTGTCGAACATCGGGAAAGTGTTTTGTGTGATGTGGGAATGTTTCATAGCTGAAATTCATGTTGTTCGTTGAAAATTAATTCTCCGACGGAGAATAGCTAGCTGGATAGGTTAGGAAACAGTTAAAATTTGGTGTCGTGTTAGTATCAGGATCTAGAAATTGGATATAATTGCGAACCATTGGCGCTAGCCCCACGAACCATTGGCACGTGGTTAGGTTAGTTCTGTTAGGTTAGGAAACATAGTTCAAATTTCATCAAAACAACGTTGATACACCTTCAGGAATGTTCCACGAAGCAGATACATAAGTACGAATGTCAAAAATTGACGAAACGAAAAAATTAGAGGTGTCCGAAGGATAGTAAATTTTTACGGAAATCGGAATTAAACAATCGAAACTTGGGCCCAGAAAAGCCCTAAAAACTCTGATCGGAGAAATGAATTTTTTTCCTCAACCACTATAATGCATCGACGGTCTCTCCTCACATAATATAGGGTGTGAGTTTATGTAAATTGGATGCAATATCCTCAAACTCTCCCTATAAATACAACCCTGTGTCTGTATTGGCTTTTTAATTCAAAAGTGTATCGTTACGGAATTCATTGGCATGCATTATGTACATGCTATTTCAATAAAATAGATTCTGAAGGTTGGATGTTGGACCGCTCATTTCGTAGAGTAATAAATTGACGGTACTAGTTAGACATAGCGAAAAAACATTTCACTCGTTTATTTTCAAATTAATTTCATTTGTACTTACCTCACATGCATAGCGGAACATTTTTCAACTTGGGATTACTTTTTCTTCAATGAAAAAAGCGTTATTTTGAACATTATAAGTATTTATTGGTCGTTGCTATTTGGCGGACAAATCTTGACTCATGTTGTTTATCGTCAGCTGATATGCAGTGTTACCAAACTTATGACCCGATAAATGCCGCACAAACTATTCACAAAAGGTTTTTAAGCGAAAATTGATCCACAAACCATTCACGGAAGGTTAGGTTAGGCAAACATAGAAAATTTAATTGAAAAAAAAAACGCTCACACGTCATCTTGTAAAACTACCGCGTGGTTGCTACACTAACACTTATTAACCGAAAAATGATGGTTTTTAGGCTAAAATTGATCCACAAACCATTCACGGAAGGTTAGGTTAGGCAAACAGAAAATTAAATTGGAAAAAAAAAAACGCTCACACGTCATCTTGTAAAACTACCGCGTGGTTGCTACACTGACAGGGGGTTACATAACCGAACGCACGGAACATTTGATTCACGTAGTCGACGGTAATGGTGGCACGAGCTATTGTGCAACGGAGATACATGAATGACGAAAAATACCTTATGTCAAAAATTACATTATTTACAGACCGAATAAGTTGCACGAATGGAAAAAAAACACTATTCCCAGTTTCTAAAACTCCACAGGAACTCAATTCCGTAAGAACTTTCCCGTCTTTTATCCTGTAAATTTGAAGAAATGTGTTTTCGCTATATCTAACTGTTACCAAATTGACCATTCTGCCGTGCCAATCAAATAAAAACGCAGGCTCTAAAATAACATCAGGAGTCACATTTTGTAATATATTACACTTCAACTTTTTATAGCATACCTTTCGAAATCTCCTCTCTCGTGCCGCAACCCACCCAACTCACTAAATAAACAGCAGGGTCTTCCTCTTCGCACAACAGTTTTGCTACCTTGTGTTCTGAGATCAGATAAGGAAAACCTACAAGGTTAGGTTAGGCCTGTTAGGTTAGATTCCAATAGCATAAATACAATGAAAAAATATTATTTAGGCTAAGAGAACTAGACATAGATAGCCTGACCGAACAACGTAGGCATTTAGCCTAAAATTAAAAAGTGTTCTCCCGTGACGTCAGAACACGAGGTTGCTCAAATGTTGTGCGATACGTGAGACCCTAAACAGCAAAACGAGGAAATATATGTAACGGTAATATTAAGCAAATTGTCCACAACCATTTTCATTTTTTTTCGTACTTTTCCTTCACCAGAGTGCTCTCACATCCTATTTGTGGATTTGCGAAGAAATTATACAGACGATGATCTCTGCTTCGTTAATGTTTTTTTTATTTCTCTAAACTTAATTTATGTGAAATCATTGAAATGAAGTGAATTAATGAGGTAACATACCTGCTGTTCAAAACAAAAATACATTTTAATCAGGCTGCATAATTTAGCTATCTGACTTGGACATCGTTCCACTAATATAGTAATATAATATAATTAAAAAGCATGAAACATGAAAATTATTGAATATTTTACAATAATTATTGTTGAACGCATGATCCGAATGGGACAAATCATGAGATCAAATTTATCATCACCGTTAGGTGTCTCATTGTTTGTCCTCCACCGAGCTCAAAACTGCAACATAGACAGGCACGTATCCAGAGGGGGGGCTTAGGGGGCTCGAGCCCCCCCCGAAAGTTTTAGGTTTACACTAGATAAAATGAGGTTTTTGATTTCTTGTGGTGTGAAATAAAATAATGTGACAATAATTTAAGGAGAGAAATAATTATCGAGGCATGACGGAGAATGTTCCGTATCCCTGTTATTGATAATAGCACGTATCCAAGATGGGGCACAGGGGGCTCGACCCTCTCCCCAGGAAATTTTTCAGTTTACGTTAGATAAAATTAGGTTTTTGGCTTCTTAAATAATGTGAAAATAATGTAAGAAGAGAAATAATTATCGAGGCAAGACGGAGCATGTTGTATACCCCTGTTATTGTTAATGGCTCGAGCCCCCCCTCCCTCAGGAAATTTTTCAATTTACACTAGATGAAATTAGATTTTTGGCGTCTTGAATAATGTGAAGATAATAAATTTATAAATCTGAGAGAAATAATTATCGAGACAAAACGGAGAGTGTTCTATAACCCTATTATTGTCAATAGCACGTATCCAAGGTGGGAATCAGGAGGCTCGAGCCCCCTTCAGGAATTGTTTCTGTTTACACTAGATAAAATTAGGATTTTGGTTTCTTGAATAATGTGATGATAATTTGGGGAGAAATAATTATCGAGACAAGATGGAGAATGTTCTATAACCCTGTCATTGTTAATAGCACGTATCCAAGCTGGGGTTGAGGTGGCTCGAGCCCTTCCCCCCAATGATTTTTTTTATTTTACACTAGATAAAATAAGGTTTTTGGCCTTTTGAATAATGTGGCGATGATTTAAGGAGATATACAATTATCGAGGCAAGACGGAGAATGTTCTATAAAACTGTTGTTGATAATATTGCACGTACACTTTTCTTGAGCTTTCGGTGTTGTCGCAGCGCACTTGAGCACTATGTAGAAACTTGTCAGCATTTGGAAGCTGCACAACAAAGGTAGCGCCACACGTAGGGCGATTCGTTGTAATTTCTAATCTCTGGAAGGCGTGAGAGGGTACTTTCTTGAATGAGAGAAGGAGTCAACTACTGGCGATATTAACGAATCGTTTTATCTGCGGAACGTTCTAGAATATAATGAGGATGTAAATACGTGGATTCAATTTTTCGGTTGATCTGTACAAAGAATCGGTTAATGAGATTTCAGAGGTAAGTGTGACAATTCATACAGTCGATTAGTGATCAGTCAGCGTACTCTGGTTGCTTTATAATATATAGTGATTCGAAAATGAAGACATTGACGACAGCGGAACTTCCGGGGCCTCAGTGTAGCGCTAGCACGGTTCGAGGGCCGAAGAGATCAAAGGTCTCTCTCTCTAAAGTGAATATTTCAGCAATACCGGATATTGGAGTGGTTTATTAAAACAGAAATAAACTGCATAGATCAACTGAAAAGCAAAGTTTTGAGTGATGATTTAGTTTTGCCAGAATTAAATTTCGTATATGCAGACCGAGAATTTCATGGAATAAAAAAATACTTTTGTTTAAGCCTACTGGGTTCGAAACACATTCAAACACTTAACTACCATAAAGAGACAGCCGAAAATTTTATGATTGTTGAGAAGAGAAAGCAAGATGATGTTGCATATGTAGACATTTAAGGCGGTAATTGCAGGCTCTGCCAGGACCCAAATAAGGGCTCTACCAACTGAGCCACCTAGCCATCCTTGACTTCAACCGATTTTTCGTTAAAATGTCTACATAGTACATGTCCTGTGTATATCAAATTGTAAGGTGTTGCCTGTATAGTGAACAAGCACAGAAAATATAAGAGAGAGAGAAGAAAACTGAGGAGCATTATCACCGGTTGAGGATAACTTTTTCTGTGGTCAACAAGAGCTACTACTTCGAGGTGACAATGACAGTGGCCTAATAAGGGAGATTTCACACCGTGTCGGCTGAAGATTAGGTTTGTGCGACCTTTTGTGTCGGTACGGTGTGAAACGTTGCTGTTGATTGGCACATTCCAATCGACATGTATGGCGTGTCCCTTCGGTCTGAAACCTTCCCAAGTCTTGAAAATCCAAGTCACAAGGATGGAAAATTAGGGCCTTGTTAAGGTTAGGTGTGAAGGCAGACAGACGACAGCACCCTTAAGGATCATATCCAAACCTGCAGGAAGAACGCATCTTACTTCAATCTCCAATACGATGATAAAAACTTCTGGTGAGTTGATTTTAAAAAATGTGTCCGAGATCAAGAGAGGCGTGCCCAGGATTTTGGAAGGGAGAGGGGTTACGCATACTATTGTTGGTGGCCAGTCCTGATTTTGCCATTTTTTCCCTGTCTTTGACGTTCCTCTTCTTCTTTTTTTTTTTTTTTTTTTAAGAATACTGGGTCAAATGGGGTTATTACCTCACCAAACCTCCCTTGGGCACGTCACTAGAGATAAATGAGTAAGCATTCCATCATACTGGGAGACGAAACATTAGATGTGTTGGGAACGGAAGGGTTTTCACTGTGCATTAATTGTTCCGTGATCCACCTGCATTCGAGAAGACTTCCTTTGTTTCGTGACGATATATGACAAGACAGCGGAAGCTGTGACAGGCATTTTTGAACACTTGTGAGTGCTAAGGCCTGAATCTGAACAATGTGTTGGGTTTCGGCTTTTATAAGAGCTGAAAAAATGGGAGGACAAGACACGTTAGTGGTGTTCAGGCTCGAATCAGAGAGAAATATTCGAGAGCTGTCTGCGTCCAGTTCGCAGCCCACAATTTCAATCTCGCGTTGTCGAGTGGATTGTCCATCCCGTGCATGTGTAACAGCTTCGTAAAAACACTCAAAGACGCCATAGATGATTTTATGCCTGATGAGAAGAAATGGACAAACCCACATACTGAGATGGTTCCGGCACAGAGGAGTCGAGTGGTAAAAAATGTTCCGATTTCACGTTCTGATTAAAATGATAGCCTTACGGTGGCAACGATTTAAGGGATAGTTGCTCCCCATTTTAAATTTTTTTACCTGAACATTATGACCTCTTAATGTTAAGCCTTGGCTACCAAAAGAAAGTAAACTTTCCTTACAGCGCCCTCCGCACCCCCCCCCCCCCCCGTTTTGGAACCCAATTGCCACCTCTGGTCTTAAACACACAATTGTGAGGTTCTTACTATACCCCTTTAAAAAAAATGGTTTTGAGCCCCCCCCGAAAGGAATTCCTGGATACGTGCCTGTTGAGCAGTAATACATGGTTGTGTATTTTGTAGTTCATTTTATGAGCTAATTTATACCCAATAAATGTTATATTTGATAATCAAGTTAGTTCTCTTATTGAAAATATATGTAAGTATGAAGGTTTCCATTCACATCTTTTCACCACGTTGTGGGACAATTAGAAAATCCGGACAAAGGGTCGCTGTTTTTTTTTGTTACGATTTGTGCAGTATTGCCGACTATAACAATTAACAATCGAATATATCTCAAAATTTTGATATCCTTTGTTTTTTGTTTTAATATTAACTAGAATGTATTCCATTCACGGTACCTAATGCTAGCTAGTGAGCTTGAATACCCCTCAGAGGAGCATATTCTAATATTCTTCTTGTACGGCTGCTTTGGGACAATTAGATGGTTCATTAATCCTGCTCGTTGGAGTACATGATAATTTCCGCTAGAAATGTCCTAGTGTCGTGAAATTAAATTCGTACATTTCTAATTATAATGGAATGAAAGATACGCAAGATTCATCATTATTCTCATTGTCATAAACATTTGGTCCAGATCCATACTGTCTAACATACCACCCAAAAATACGCAGGCATGACATATGATATTCATTTCCAGCGTAAGAGAAAATGCCACGTCTCGAAAACACAATCGTCAATGTTTTGTACCTGGTTGTTCAAGTGGATATCCTTCACGTAAAGAAAAGAAAGATTTGTATATTTGGTGTTCCCAAAGAAACATACAGGGTGCTCGGAAATTCCCCTTACAAACTCCTAGGGTTAGTAGAGGGGACTGAGTAGACAATATTTGGAATAGGAACCTATGTCCTTAAACGTACTGTTTCCATGCTGCAACCATGGCAATGTGTCGGATGTGCCTGTGTTGGTATGCAATCGGGTAGGCAGTACATGACGTCAGAAGATCACCTGATGGCACGTGACGTCTACAAATTGTTGCGTTCCACTGTCGACACAGGTGTTCATCATTGAATACAGTAGTACGTTTCTTTTTTGTTCCCTTGTCATTGTTACCAAATCAATTTGTTTGTATTATGGACTGAGTCACACGTCATTCACTTCTGTACCTTACGTAACACCTCATTTGACACGGTTGTAATAAATGATTACACTTTAGGTCATCAGGTGATCTTCTGACGTCATGTACTGCCTACCCGGTTGCATACCAACACAGGCACATCCGACACATTGACATGGTTGTAGCATGGAAACGGTACGTTTCCGGACATAGGTTCCTATTCCAAATATTGTCTACTCAGTCCCCTCTACTTGCCCTAGAAGTTTGTAAGGGGAATTTCCGAGCACCCTGTATAAAATAAGAGATTGGAATCTGGTAAAATTTTCGTATCCACAAAACTTATTTCTTCAATTTTACAGAAGAAAGTACTTACCGAAATGAGTTTCTTTATACTTTACGAAGGTCTTGGAAGTTTTTTCCCCTCTCTTAATTTTTTTTGCCGGTAAATCATGTAATTTTCGACATTAATTTCACTCCGATGCACGAAAGCTGTTTCCCTTGATGTCCGTCTACTACGTGAACCAAATTTTTGCGTGCGTTTCATGACGTAATAACCGGTCAGTGTTTCCAACCACGCGGATTTGTAACTGTGTAACAGTTCATTATGAACTTGCGACAAGATGACGTGCACAGGATGCGTCGTGAAATTGCATGGAATTGTGAAGCAATTGGAATGTCGAACCTGGAAAAAAATATTTTTCTAATGTTAAATATCAATTTTAACTGTTTGCCTTACCTAACCTAACCTTGCTGTGCATGGTTTGTGGGGCTATTTATGAACGGTTCGTGGGGCTATCCGTGCATGGTTTGTGAGGTTTTCGAAACCGAAAAAAATATTTGGTAAAACGGTCAAAGCCGGGAATCGGATTTCTTTAAATTTACAGGAGAAAGTACTTACAAAATTGAGTTTCTGTGTAATTTCAGAAGGTCATAGAAGTGTTTTCTCGCATTTTTCAACGTATTTGGCTGAGAATTCATGTATTTTTCTATAATAATGTCCTTCTGAAGCACGAAAGCTGTTGCTTGCATTTCCATCCATGTACTTGAACCGGATATTGCGAGCATATGATGATGTAATCCCAGTAAGTGTTTGCAAACACAGTTTTTTCACTATATTGCCCAACCTAAACTTACTGTGATGGTTTTTGGGACTATTAGTGGATGGTTATACGCAAGGTACCTTTATAAGGTATGCCATTCCCGAGGTTCCGAGATTTATTCCCATGATGCTGTGCGCGCTATGACGTCATTAAGCGGACAGAATGGAACTTACTTCGTTATCGTATACGGAAGCTTGAGATAAATGGGTCTATTATTTACTTATACACACTTTTTCTTGAATGCCGGTAGAATGAGAACAAATCATCCTGTTTGTGCTCTTGCCACGTGCAATAATAATAGAAGAAAATCGCCTGGAATAAAGTCATCATCGCTTCCCAAAAAACAAGTTGCTGTAGCAGGATTGATTCAATTTGTTCCTCCAAATTTCGGACTTACTCAGTGGTGTAACCACAGGGGAGGGCAGGGGCATTGTCCCCCAACCTTCGACGGAAGTCAATTCTAGGGGGGGGGGAACATTGATGGCCAAAGGCACCTGCAGGGGGCACAGAGGAGAAATTGCCCCCTTCTATTTCAAATTTTATACAAATAAAAATACATTTCGTAAAATTTTCTTGCTCGCTTCGCTTGCAGTGCCAGCTTTTCTGAGTCTCGTCAAGTTCAGAGACGTAGCTAGGGGGCGTCGGGAGTCGGCCATGGGCGCCAAATAATCTAATTTTAAAAAAAATGTGAAAGAGAGAATGCCTTAGCGCCATGTGATATTATTTGTCCCTTATTAAATCAATATTGTTTTAAATTGCAAAAATTGGATCAAAAAATTTTCTTTCTCGCTTCGCTCGTAATATAATTGTTTTTTGTAATGTGATGTATGTAAATAATATGTTTTGTATATAATATATGTAATGAAAAAACTTTGAATACGTACATAATTTAGTGTTAGAATCTTGCATATGTATTTTCTTATTTTATGTCGCTCCATGTTGCATATGTGTAAAACATATGAAAGTTATACATGTTATATGTACAAACAAATATCTTCGGCATGCATTTATCATTCATTTTCTGCCATTCAAAAATACAGTTTGTGTGCTTGTTTTCAATTATTAGCTAATGTAAAATTCCTGGTGTTGAAAAAATATTTCAAATCGTTTGTTCCAAATAAATGCTTTAGCACAGACATCTACCTCCCTTTTGCGTAATTTATGAGGATAATAACGTATTTGATACTACTACTACTACTACCGCTAGTAATAATAATGCCATTATTAATGTCATTATTATTACTATTATTATTATTGGTACGTTTATCCTGGTACTTTCTCCCTCCAGATAAAAATTCGTGGTTGCGCCTCTGGCCTTACTTCCACACTCGCCTTCCGTATCATCACGTATGCAACTTTCAAAAACCTTTACACAATCGAAACTCAGTTTCTAAGTATTGCTTCATTGAATATTGAGTGCAAGATAAGATTTATTAGCTTTGAAGTTGAAACATCGTCCGCGAAAATAATACTTTGAACATCTCGTAGGTAGCGAACACTAATTAACAATTGCACTGTTACTTTACTTTATGTGCGTTTGTTGAGAAATTGTGCTGAAAATATAATGTACGACTTACAGGACAGGCGTTTCTCCCCTGCACATCCTTTCAATCTTCTCGTCAATCAATGAGAGGAGCTGTCATGTAAATAATGACCAAAGAAGCTATTCAATCAGGCCCGTAGCCAGGAATTCTTTGTAGGGGGGGGGGAGCGAAGTCAATCCTAGAGGGGGCAAATTTTTAACATATTGTGTCGCATTGGCACATATTATGGTAGGGTACACAGAGGTACTTGCCCCCCTCCCCCAAAAGCTATAAGTAACAGAAAAGGGATGGTATCTTGAAACTGCAACGAACCAAAAAAAAAAAACTTCGAGCAACATCAAATAGCAATATTTCGATAATGACCTTTCCAGGTTGCCAAAGAATATAAAGTTTAACATAAATAGGCTAATAGGGACTGTACCTACTTGATATCGTAATTGATTGATTTGGTGTTTTAAGTCCACTTTGTGCACACTAAGGCTAATTTGGACTGGGCCTACAGTCTAAAGTGCGATCCTAACCACTATGTGCCTACACCGGGTATCAAACCCGGGACCCCTTGACTACAAGGCGACGGCGCTACCACTAGACCATCGTGGAGGCCATATTTGTGTTGCTTGACAAGACTTATTTTCTAATTGCGCACTCTATTATTAGTAAAACACATTTTATGTGTGTGTTGGATATGGTATGAGATTTAATTAGGAAAAGCGATGGATAATGTAATATTTATACAAAGTAAATTAACGCATTATGTTCTTACAACAAATGTAACTATTACAGAATAGGAAGCCAGTGACGAAATTAGCCGTAAGGTTTTTTTTTTAATTCCTCGCAGTAGTAAATATTGTTACAAATAAAATCGAGAAATTTAGGTCCTCAACTTAGGTGGATAACAGACCAAATTATAATTCTCAGCTTGCATTTACCTCCGATTATTAGAAGTATCATTCGACCGAAAAGCAATCTCTGACTGTTGGCTGATAAATGCGACGTGCCTAAAATACAGGAAAACGTAACAGCATAATCGTTCCATTATTTTTGTTTTGTATTTGTATTGCTTTTGTTTTATTTCAAGTATAATTTACCCCTTGGCTAATCGCAAAGATGAAAATGAATGGTGAGTAGATGAAATGGATGATCACAAATCCATGTGGATCACAAACAGTACAGAGTACTACACAGATTGTTGGCCCACATGCCAGAACCTAGTAAGCCCGCAAGATTGAAGTTCCTAGGATATATTACCTGGAAGAAATATTGCTATTTGAATGTTTCCCGAAAATACACCATTTATACAATAGCCATTATCTAATTCATTCGCCGGCTCGGTAGCCGAGGGCGTTAAGTGGTCGACTTTCGATTTCGCCTCCGAAGTTCCCGGTTCAAGTCCCAGCATGGGCATAGGTTTTCTCTGCGAGTCAGGCACGTATCCAGGAATTCCTTTCGTGGTGGGCTAAACACCATATTTTTAAGGGGTATATATAGAACCTCACAATTGTATGTTTAAGGCCAATGGTGGCAATTGGGTTCAAAACGGGAGTGGGGGGGGGGGTGCAAGAAAAGTTTACTTTCTCTTCCCTTGGTATGCAAGGGTTAGCATAAAGAGGTCATAGTGTGAAGGCAAAAAAATGGGGAGCAACTATCCCCAAAATCGTCGCCACTGTTCAAGGCTGCCAAATTATTCAGAACGTGAAATCGGAACATTTTTTACCACTCAACTCCTCTGTTTCCATGCATTAACATTGTGTGCCGGAACCATCTCAGTATGTGTGTTTGCCCATTTCTTATCATCAGACATCAAAACATCTATGGCGTCTTCGAGTGTTTTTTACGAAGCTGTTACACACGCACGGGATGGACAATCCACTCGACAACGCGAGACTCAAACTGTGGGCTGAGAACTGGACGCAGAAATTTCTCGAATATTTCTCTCTGATTCGAGCCTGAACACCACTACTGTGTCTTGTCCTCCCATGTTTACAGTTCTTATAAAAGCTGAAACCCACCAAATTATTCATATTGAGGCCTAAGCACTCGCAAGTGTTCACAATTGTCTGTCACAACTTCCGCAGTCTTGTCGTATATTGGCACAAAACAGAGTAAGTCTTCTCGAATACAGTTCGAAACAATTAATTCACAATGAAAACCCTTCCGATCCCAACACATCTAGTGTTTCTTCTCCCAATATGATTAAATGCTTACTCATTTATCTCCAGTGACGTGCCCAAGGGAAGGTTGGTGAGGTCATAACCAAATTTGACCAAGTATTCCTTAAAATAAAGAACTTCAAAGAGAGGAAAAGATGGCAAAATGAGGACTGACCACCAAAAATAGTATGCATAACCCTCCTCTTCTAAAATTCTGGGAAAATTTGGTCCGGGCACAACTAACTCATCACTCAAAACTTTGATTTTCAGTTGATCTGTGCAGCTTATTTCTTTTTTTAATTAACCGCTCCAATACCCGTTACTGATTAAATATTCACTTTAGAGAGAGACCTTCGATCTCTTCAGCACTCGACCCGAACTAGCACTACACTGAGGCTCCGGAAATTCCGCTGTCGTTAATGTCTTCTGGTTTGGACCCGAACTGGAACTAGTAGTAGACTTCGTTACTTTACGGTATTTAGTCCTTTTCATCTTCGAATCACTAGATCTTATAAAGCCACCAATGGACACTGACTGTACACTAATCGACAGTATGAACTGTCATACTTACCTTTGAATACTCATTAACCGATTCTGTTGTACAGATCAACTTGGAAATTGAAGCCGCGTATTTTAACCTCATTATATTCTAGAACGTTCCACAGATAAAACGATTCGTTAATGTTGCCAGTAGTTCGACTCCTTCTCTTATTCAAGAACGTTCCCTCTCGCGCTTTCCAGAGATTAAAAAAATATAATGAATCGTCCTACGTGTGGCGCTACGTTTACAGCTTCCAAATGCTGACAAGTCTTTGCATAGTGTTGCGACAACACCGAAAGCGCAAGAAAAGTTTTAATGCAATATTATCAACAACAGGGTTATAGAACATTCTCCGTGTTGCCTTGGTAAGTATATCTCTCCTTATATATTATCGGCACACTATTTTAGAAAACAAGAACCTAATTTTGCCGGACCCTGTGGCTGAGTGGTTAGCACATCGCGCTGCGACGCCAAGGGTCCCGGGTTCGAATCCCACTCGGCCATGGTTGTGTGTGAATGTCCATTTATCATTTTCATCATTTCATCACTCATTCCCATCTTCGTAAATTAGCTAAGAGGAACAAAACGCGAAGTAAAATAAAATAAATCAAATCCAAAAAAAAAAAAAAAAAAATTATGTAGTGTAAACTGAAAAAATTAAGGGGGGCTCCAGCCCCCTGATCCCACCTTGGGTGCGCACTATTAACAATAACAGGGTTCTAGAACATTCTGTGTCTTGGCTCGAAAATTATTTATCTCAAATTATCATCACATTATTTAAGAAGCCATGAACGTAATTTTATGTAGCGTAATTTCCTGAATGGGGTGCTGGTGACCCCTGATTACCACCTTGGATACGTGCTTGACTCGATAATTATTCCTCTCCTTAAATTATCGTCACATTATTTTATTTCCGACCACAAGAAACCAAATACCTCATTTTATCTATTGTAAACAGAAAACTTTTTGGGGGGTTCGAGCCCCCTAAGCTCCCCCTTGGATACGTGCCTGCTACGAGTGTCCCTTCATCAATTTAAACTAATCATCACTCATCCTGTTCGTCGCGATTAGCCAAAAGTGGAAGAAGACGATAAATAACAAAAACAAATTTATCCTCATCGTGGCGATCAACTGGAGAATGTTAAAAGTAGCGTAAAAATATTAAAGGGAAATTCCAGGACATTCAGTAAAAAGACATATCAGAATATGCCCGGACAAGAACTTTCCTTAGAATGAGACATTTAAAATAAATGCAATAGGTTAGCTGGAAAGAAAAGCCGGCAGTGGACTACAGCCTGCAGGGACAAGATATCACGCAAAAAATAAACTATGCATTGTTTTGGAATAAATGTATTCTTCTATCGCGTATTTGATCTCTTGCTGTCAAATCAAATTAACAGCTTTGGTGTATAATATCAAAAGATGCATGAAAACACAGCGTTTCATGGGCCATCTGCTACATTCTACGCATAGCTTTCAACCGCTCGTGTCCGCTTGGTGACGTCACAAGCTCTAGCCAATAACGTGCAAGTCGCGGAGTGGCCCCCCCTGGGTTATACGATCCAGAATGGTTTTGGGGGCTACTCGATGAAAGAAAATACCTCGACGAAAAGCTTGGAGAAACTCATTTCCGTAAGTAGTTTCTTCTGTAAAATTGAAGATATATATGTCTCTGATATAACGAACTGTTAGCGTTTTACGTAATGTAAAAGTGGTTCCAGCTTTAGGAAAGCACAAATAACGGGAGATATTTGATCCTAAAGAATGGCCCACATAAGTTAACACCTGCAATTTCGGAGTACTTTTTGCAGCTTTTTGTTACTAAAACTGTTTATATGTAGGCCTACACTAAAATAGCGAAATAACATGCTGAAAATACACTGACGTCCAAAATTAAGGTGACAAAGGGAAAAAGTGGGAAAAGTTGCAAATATGTGCATGGAAATGAACAACACTTTCGGGAAATATGCAACACGTCGCAACACTTCTACCGAAACACACTACGGAAGGATAGTGCGACATCAGTGTACAATTGTGGAAAGGGAACAGCTGCGCCGCAGGTGAGCAATGTGCAGACGGCAGAAACATTGTCAGTACCAAAGCGATCGGAGAGCTCTCGAGTTTTCTGCGCATGCCCGAAGTAGAAGAGTCCAGTCGTAAATTGGGGGAGTTTGCGGAACCGCTTCCCTGAAACGCGAGCAGCGCAAGTGTCACGTGGGGGAAGAGAGCAATGTTGCCAACCGGAGAATATTGACACAAGGTATTGGAAGTGCTCTGGCCGTGGAGAGGCGTCTTTGCAAAAGCTGAAGTCTTGAACGTAGCGCCAGTTCGGCATCTTTGACCCAACCGCAGAGGAAGCCGACTGGTTTCGAGCCATCACTATGGGCGTCCGGAATGGGGGGGGGCAAGGGGGGACGCCCCCCCTGAAAAATGAAAGTCATCCAAAAAT
Source organism: Lepisma saccharinum (assembly GCF_977018435.1). Taxonomy (NCBI): domain Eukaryota; kingdom Metazoa; phylum Arthropoda; class Insecta; order Zygentoma; family Lepismatidae; genus Lepisma; species Lepisma saccharinum. Next base: position 31,474,565 of record NC_139255.1, on the reverse strand, counting down.
TATGTATTTCGCACATATAATTTCATTTTAGCCACAATAATATGTGTTAATTATTGCATGATCACCATAAATTCAAATTTAAGCAATGTGTTTTTAGGAAACAGCACTATTTTTGGAGAAAATGTGCCTTGTTTGCTTCCCCCTGGAAAAAAAAACCTTCCTTGCCCCTCCCTGGAAAAAATCCTGCAGACGTCCATGGCCACCACCTGTTTTTCCGTAAAGCGATGTTGTCACTTTTGCCTGCAGTGTTTAGACATCCATTCATTCACTGCGACGTTTTACTCTCAAGGTCTTTATATTATATATAAAAAAATAGCACAGCACAATAACACTAATCGAGATTCAACTCTTCAATACCAACAGTGAACCTAAAATTGACAAACGGCATGGTTGTGCATGTCCCTCGGTTTTCGTTACTTATGTTCTGGTGGATAAGCATCCTCGCAGATTGGTAACACTGTTCAACGTGCAACCCCGAGCGGCGTTCTCGCTCCTGGCTTCCTATCGCCAACTTCCCCTTTTTCTTGGCATTTTGCCAACTGGAGCTCTCGGATCGCTGGTCAAACAGTAGACAGCTGTAGGTGGGTGAACAAGCATGATGACTCATCACCAACATCTGGACGATGCAATGCGATGGTGGTCAATCGGTCAAATGGAAGCAGGGTAGTCACAGGCCAACGTGTCACGGTGGTTGAATGTGTCACGCCAAGTGGTCTCCAGAATGTGGAACCAGTTCCAGAGGACAGGAACCATAACAAGACGACCAGGGCAAGGGTGGCCAGGACGGACAACACCAGCCGATGACCGTTAGTTGACAATTACGGCCCATCGCTATAGGAACAGGACTGCAACTCAGCTCTCCCAGGACCTGTATGCTGCGGCTGGAGCCTCAATGTCGCGTCAAATTGTGTACCGATGACTCAATGTGGCAGGACTCTTTGCAAGACGACCAGTGGTATGCATCCCCCTTACCCCCTATCACCGACGCGAGCGATACATGTGGTGTTGTGAACATGGACAATGGACCCAACAACAGTGGGCATCTGAGCTCTTCACAGATAAATCAAAGTGACTCGCGGCGAATGTGTGTATGGCGAGAGCCTGGGACGTGTTTTCATCGATCTCACTTCCACGAGGTTGTCCAATACCGTGGTGGTGGCATCATGGTCTGGGGAGGGATCATGAGTGGTGAACGTACACCCATGTATGTGCTAAACTGCGGCACACTCACTGCCCAGAGGTACAGAGATGACATTCTGGAACCAATAGTGTGACGTTTCCAAGGGGCTGTTGGCCCAGAATTCTTGTTCATGGACGATATCGTGCTCAACTTGTGGACGAGTTCCTGGAAGGTGAGGATATTTGACAGATTCCATGGCCCACACGTTCACCCAACCTAAATCTGATCGAACATGTGTGGGATGCATTGGGGAGGCAGGTTGCAGCATGGTGTATCTCTCCACAAACCCTCGACGAGCTCTGATGTGGTCTCTTGGAAGAAGGGGAACTTCTTGACACCCTCATAAACAGCATGGGAAACCGTTGTGCAGCATGTATTGCGGTTTCTGGTGGCCATATTCCTTATTAAGGGGCAGTGCCTGGTCACCAGCATGCCCAGGATGGACTTAAACTGTTGTATTCCTTTGTATGAGTTTTGTACCCAGTCCAGTAATACAGGTTTTTTCCTTACATGCTCTTTCTTTTCTGTTCATTTGGTGCATCCTCTCTCTTCTTTGTTGTTTTCTGTCTCCTCTATAACCCAAAATCCTGTTCTGTACATCATTTTGTTGTTCTCTTGCATTTTCCATTTACCTTAAATTTGGATGTGAGTGTAATTATCAGTACAACCTAACAATCCTAACCTAAGTAGCAAAATTATATCTGCTGTTGTGAAAAGTCGTTTTGGGTGCCATATTCACTTGCACGAAGCCTTCGGGCTGTTCTGCTTCACAGTAAAATAACACTAAGGAAACAGACGTACTTTACTTCACAATAACAAATTTCCGAGAGCTAAAAATCAACTGAAATCGTTCATAAACAACAACATTTTGATAATCATGCTAGATATTTTACTTTCTCTAGAGGGTTAACGGTATTGGCTATTGTTGACAAACGTGGAGTGCCTGTCAAAATATTTAATAAAAACGGTTCCTAGAAAGAGAAAAGGCAGGGAAATAGGTGGATCAAGTGCAAAAAAAAGAAAAAGGACAGTTTCACAGTTTATGAATTCCCTCACTTAAAAGAAAACCTCACTTTACCCACACAATTTTGGGAAGACATATATTTTAAAATTTTTGATATTACATGCAGTAAATGTCAACTCAGTGTAGGATCAGACACTTTGCATGTTGAGAAGTTTTAAGGTTTAAAGGTGGAATTGATAAAATAGTCTCATGCAATGTATATGCAAGAAATAACAGGATTGAAAGTGTAAAATGTGTCAAGCTCAAGATATATTGCAGCAAGCAGACCTATTTACTGTGTGTGAAGCTATTGGAACTGTAAATGAATTTTCTTCTGTCCATCAATCAAATGCTAGGATTATAGATTATAGGATTTTTAGTAAAAACTGTGGAAGTGTAGTTAAATCACCTAATATCTCTAAGCGTATAGCATATAAATATACAAGAAAGCTAATGCATGAGATCACAAAAAATAAACAAACTTAAGGGTAATAAAATATGCATAAAGAGAATAAAAATGAACTATCGCTCAGCCAATCAGCTCCGAGCAAAAGTGAAATTCAAATGTTAAAAGATATGGACCAGAAAATTAAACTTTCCAAATTTGATAAGATAAAAACAACAATTATGTGTTATGCACTGTTTCAATGGAGCTAGACAAGGATGTGGCACTGGCATTATTTTTGGTAAGAGTTTGGTACCGGTATTAGAATGTATAATTATGAGGAGGAAGCTAAGCTGTACACACACATTCGTAGGCACAAAATTATGATTGTAACCAGCAGAAGATTCCGGTACAAAAATACCTTCAAATGTATGAAACTGCATTTGGGTTCAATCCAAAAATGTTCACTGGCATCAACGAAAAGGCCAGGTGTATCGATGACTTCAAAAGGCATTGGTGGTTTACTGATAGATGAAAGAAAATTAACAGAAACATTACAGGTAAGTAATGATGGAGAAATTAAAGGCTTTGTTGACTATGGTGAATTCAAGGAAGAAAGCTCGGATGGTACTTGAAGCGACCATGGCATGGTGATTCTGTTTCGGCAATTGTCTGGGGACTAGGAACAGATCGTTGGTGTATTTACATCAGGCATACACTATACGTAGTGCGTTTGGAATAAGCTGTTAGTGTTCCTGCGCTCGCTAAACATTGACCTTTCCAGCATAAACCACGTGGCGCTGTTGCTCTGCTCTTGTCCCTCATATTGGGAAGAAAGCCAAGCAGTGAATAAGCTACACAGAAGAATGCACACTAGCCACTTCCATAGGGTTACCAGACGTCCGGTTTTTCCCGGACATGTCGTACATTTTAGCCTTATGTCCGGCATCCGGGAGGAATTTGAAAAATATCATAAATGTCCTACATTTTGAGCATCACATAATATTAATTAGGACAATATGTGTTTCAGTTAAACAAAAAGAAATGATGCAAGTTACAAGTCCATGGACTGCCCCCCCCCCCCACTCAATAGTGGAAGTTATTTTGATTCAATCTTTTCCCAAAAAAGAGAATAAAAGTTTATGCTAGAAGAACAATGGAAGCAATTAATGAACAAAGTTTTGAGGCCCCATATTGCTGAATATTTGTTAGCCATTACAGGACATAATTCAAATGTTGAGATACTATACTTTCATTACCATCAGCACAACGTACTCACGAGAGAAATATTTATTGTCATAAAGTCTGTAAAAAGTTTGGTACTGGTCCACATAATTTCAAAGAGTTTGACTGTCCAATCTCTCATAAATATATTTTGACTCAACCTGAAATTTTGAGACAAATTGGCTCATCTTACCAATTAACATCTAGTAAGAGGTGCATTGTTAGTATGATTACAAGTTTGGAAGTTTTGCATTAAGAACTAGTTAAGAAATCTTTTCTTTAACTGAAAAGTGTCAATTTTAAATTACTCACGAACGTGTTTTATAGAAATATGTATTATTTATTGTGAATGTTTTGTGTCCTACATTTTGACCCAATGTCCTACATTTTAGGACATTATGTCCTACATTTCCCTTATAGCGATCTGGTAACCCTACACTTCCACGATAAGTGTGTAAAATGAACTTCTTGAATGACATAAAAAAGCGAAGAATAAATTAGGAAGTGGTAACACCACGTGCCGAATTAGGGTTGCTACGCATCTGGAAAACACGGAAATGTCGGGGAATTTTGCAGATCGTCTGGAATTTACGTGCATTTTGGAGTCTGCAAGAGAAAAAGTTGGAAACTGAACAAGCAGTTCACTTCCACTTTTGGATTCGGTTCTGGTAATTCCACTCCCAAAAAAGATTCAGTTTAGAAACTTGTTCTTCCATTCTTATGATTCTCAGTCTTGTGCAAAATTATTGTTCCTTAGAATTTCTGTAATAAATTTTCACTTTTATAATACTAAATATTAGAACAGGCCCGTAGCCAGGCTGATCACATCAAATGTAGTATGGAGTGTGTAGTAAGGGATGATTTCAGTAGCAGCCAATTAACACCTCAAGTGATATTTTAAAATATACAGAAAAATGTAGTATTTGTGTGATATTTCTAAACTTTATGTAACTTAATGACCCCCCTCCCCCCACACACATAATTTACCTTCATTTAACACTGTTAAACTTTTGAAAAATGGACTTGATATACAAAGCCCCTCTTGATAACCCGTGAGCCCCCCCCCCCCCCCCGGAGATCAATTCTGGCTACGGGCCTGTATTAGAAAGAATATCAAAGTAAAACTTGCAGTCCAGATATCTGATTGATAACTAGAGTACATTGACAATATGATCATAGTTATCGGAAAGGTTGGTGAAGGTGAGGTTATCATCTATTATTTTAAAGATCTTAGTCTTGTTGGCATTTCCTAAAGAATTCCTATATGCAACAAAAATTTCTCCACATGCTGTATACTTATAAATATAAGCAAGAAAGCTGCATTTTCTACGACACTATAAATCCGCCAGAAAATGAAAAATTATGTATGGTTTATGAACTTTTTCTGTTGTTTTCATATTGTGGAGATCTGTTATGGTGAAATAATGTACCTCTGTTACCTTAGCCTGAAGGCTAGATGCACGTGATTTTAGTACCCAATACATTTGATGCAGATTGTAATTTTGCATTTTACTCTTCGAATTTTCACGTGTTCTTGTGTGTGTAGGCTGAACAACCTATTTTTAAGAGGTATAGATAGAACCTCACAAGTGTATGTTTAAGGCCAGTGGTGGGCTTTTGGTGCCAAAATGAAGGGGGGGGGGGCAAGGAAAGTTTCCTCTCTCTTAGTAGACAAGGCCTAGCATTATAAGAGGACATAGTGCAGAGGCAAAAAAGATGGGGAGCATCTGTCCCTTAAATCTTGGTCACAGTTTAAGGCTGCCATTTTGATCACAACGTGTTTGCCAGTTTCTTCTCATCAGATATCAAAACATCTATGGTGTGCGAGTGTTTTTACGAAGCTTTTGGACATGCACGGGATGGACTCGATCTCCCTGATCCCCACCTTATGTGCTATTATCAATAACAGGGTTATAGAACAACCTGTCTTGCCTCGATAATTATTTCTCTCATTACATGTTTACTTAGAAAATGAATAAGGTAAAAAGATTACAAACTAATTGTTCTATTTTAGAAATGACATTCCAGATAGAACGTAGCAATACCCACAGGAGAACAGTGCCCTGGCATTTCTTTATTTTGTGCAATTCCTGTTCAGTATTGTACTGTGTGATATGTGGACAAGGTTGAAGATCATAATTTTCCTGAAGTACTCCAAAATGTCTCTTATAATTTTGTAAGCATTGAGTTTGCTTCACTGGACCTGGAGAGCACCATATAAACCAATAGAAACTGACAACAAAGCATTATTGTATATTTCTATCCAAACCCTGATGAATGTCCAAGTTTTGCAGTACATTATGATGCAATTTTTAATTGTTTTTGTCATTATTAATATGTAACGAAAGGTCAAACATGATGACTGTTAATCAAACTACAAGGTTTAAAAGAAGCAAGATATCAACTAAGGTGCATATTATTTTTTCTCGCACTGCAAACGTGGAATTTGTGAGTGTGCTTGTAAGACAGATTGAAAAGTTACATGCATAATCTCATTCATTATGTTGGCTTTATGTATGGTGCTAGTCCCACACCGTAGCCATGCGGTCTAAGGTGTCAGGTTAATGGGCTTTTGCTAGGGTTTCAGTTTTTGTTTTAAAGTTCAATTTATGCACAGAAAGACTAATCGGGACTGGACCTACAGTTTAAAGTGAATCCGAACCACTATGTGCCTTCACTGGGGTATCAAACCCAGGACCACTTGATTACAAGACGACTGCGTTACAACTATGCCATCAGGGAGGCTCTAGGGCTACTGGATGCACACTGGTTCAAGTCTTCTGGGAGAAGTGTAGCAACTTTTCTCCTGAGAATTCGGCCTGACCTAACCACCATTGTGGGAAATTGGGGAGCTAAGAATGAGTAGCATAACCTGATCACAGAAACCTACAACTGGGAATTCATTGTGGTGACCACACATCACCCCATAACTGGTCCGATGATCGCCCATCGCTCACCTCTGCTTGAGGCATTTGGGAGTGAGTCTGGCAGTCAGTAGGTGGCCCTTGCAGGTTGTTGCACCACAGGTTATTATTATGTATGGTGCTAATAGCATAATCTGTTAAAGAAATAATTTGCTATAAATTTTAAAATATAATTTGCTTTAAAAAAAAAAGGCGGAGAAAATGCCCAACCTCCACCTGCATATATTCAGGGGTATGCACTTAATACCCTGATGCCTTTAAAATAAACCACATACGTAGACACACCAGCCAGCATAGTATGTGTAACTAATAAGCATGAAGTTTATAGGAAAACAGGGACAGAAAAAAAAACTAAAAGTAACTCAGGCGCCAGCCCCTTTCTCTATCCCCCCTTCCAAATACAGGCTAAGAAAGCCATGAATCCAACTAAGATAAAGCTACACATTTTGAAATGTGGCCTTAAGGCTCGGCTGGACCTTTGGCCGATGCAAGCCATTTTTTTATCTTTTGAAAAAACCGCTAAGATATTAAAATATCCGAAGGAAAAAAAAATTCCCACGTCGGCCAAAGGTCTAGCCGAGCCTGAAAGCTTCTAATTTATTAATTAATACAAGATTGAATTAAAATAAATTAATTCTTGCACCAGAGTGGCCTTTGAAAAATTCTCTGCAAGAAGGGAGAGGTTTTGCCAATGTTTCAGTCTGAATTTTCATGTAGTATTCATGTGCATGATTATAAGCACTATTTCTATAATTTTTTCTTCACAAAAGAAACCCTAGCATGTAATACAAGTTAGAAAATAGTATTTATTATGTTCAGTCAATCTGCTTCAATATAAAGAGATCATACATGATTACAATGACTATTTAGGTACTTTTGTTAATTCAGAACAGAATACTCCAACATGTGTTATATGTTCATAACATTCACAGTTTCTAAATACACTCATTGTGCTGTACACATAAGGCCAAATAAATAAACTATGCAGAAGAAGGAATGCACACTTGTTGACCGATGCCAGGATTGCTAGTTCTACTTTCTGTAGAACAACTGTCTTGGTCAGATGATAGCCTCGTTTTAATGTTCGATAGAAAATCTTTTATTCTAGTCCTGGCAACATTTGCTTTATCCACAGGCAATTTCTTCATGTAGTATAATACTCCTGCACTAAAGAGTTCATCCTCGTCTGGCGATTTGCTCAAGCGCACATTGATGTCCTTATCCTTGGTATTTTTATTGTTTGCACGTGTTCCTTTAGAAGTTATAGTCGTGTTTGAGATGGAAATAGTTTTAGTTTGGTCCGTTTTACTCTCTGTGCTGGCATCTGGTAGTGAACTTGTGCTTTGTTCAGGCTCTTTATCCGCAGCACTGGGCAAGTAATCTTGTGCACACTTATCCATTTCACTCTCTCTCAACTCATCCGATGAGCAAATATCGTACAAGATTTCTTGTATTTTCATTTTTGCTAATGCTTTTTTCTCACTTGGCAAGTTTCGTAAGCAAGTGGTTAAAATTAGGCAGAATACTTCATCCTCGACATAATTGGTGGTTGTTTGGTCATTCTTCTCTTCGTGACCCTGGGCCTTAGTTATTTCTTTCTGCTCACCGTCAGACAGTCCAGGTTCCAACCATGCATCACATTCATCATCAGACATTCTCTCCTCCTTCACGACGACTTCTGCAAAGTCTTCACACACATCAATTAAGTTTATCGACTTGTCAGCCGTTAATGTTTCCAACTGATCATTTCCATGCATGTAGTTGTGATTTGAGACAATTTCGATTGGTGGAGGGAAGTGGCTAACCTGACTTGAAGGCCTGAAAAGAAATATACTTGAATTAAAGCATATTTATGCCTTGAGTATACAATATTTATGATAAATAATACAAGGATAAGTCATTAAATAACATGAATTTTATTCTAAATCTCATGGAAATTTATGCACAATGAAAATGTGTATTTCGGACCTCCAAATTGTTCCTTAGCAACACACCATAAAAGTGTCATGACGATCGAGCAGTATGCGCCTGCGCAGTAGCTTGTACAACATGATTGCTCCACTGTTGACTTGCCCCGTAGATGAGCAACAAAGTGATATTTGTATTTTTGTTGTCAGAGGGAGTGAAAACTTCTTAAATCTACAGCAGAATGAAGGTTCAGTATGGAGACAATTGTTTAAGTCAGGGGAGAGTGTATGAATGGGTGGAAAGATCAGTTTTTATTGTTGCTCTTCTACAGTGCAAGTCAACAGTGGAGCAGTCATGTTGTAGGAGCTACTGCGGAGGCGCATACTGCTCAATTGTCACAACTCCTTTATGGCATGTTGCTAAGGAACCATTTGGAGTCCCAAAATACAAATTTTCGTTTTGCATAAATCTCCATGAAGTTAAAATTACTGTTATTTAATGACTTCCCCTCGTATAAGTACCTTACACTTATTTGTTTTATTGGTATTTGTGGCAAATTACATATATATGTGTGTGTGTGTGTGTGTGCGTGTGCGTGTGCGCGTGTGCGTGTGCGTGCGTGTGTGAGAGAGAGAGAGAGAGAGAGAGAGAGAGAGAGAGAGAGAGAGAGAGAGAGAGAGAGAGAGAGAGAGAGAGAATTTGGAAAGTTATTTTTAATGTAGGTGAGTGACAGTTATTAACTTGAGAAAGAAACTCGGTTACAGTTTTTTTTGTATGTACATATTGCTTGCATTGTAGAATTATTTCTCTTTTAGTCTACGGTTATTACAAGCATAAAAACACAGTTTTTCGAAGTGACGTTTCAGCAGAACACGCACTCCCTTCATCAGACATTTATTTTTAGTTTTACTAAAGATACGGTTATAACAATGATTAAGAATATTTCAAACAAAAAAGAGAATCCCTTATACAATGGATGTTGTGAATGTTACATTGTTGTACACCAATATAGCAACTTAACTCTGAAAAACAAGCAGTCGGTTTTATTTTTATTTCAGATAAAAATTTTGATCACATTACCTTTAATTTAAAAAAAAATTATGAATCCTAAATATCATCAGGCAATTCAAAATCATCATTCCTTTCACAGATGTTGATGTTTTTTGTTACATTAAATTTTATAGATGGCTTACTCCACTTGTGAAAAAGAAAACTCCATAGTGGACCTATGTTACCATTTTCATTATTTATTTATTTCAGTGTTTTGCAATGAACAAAGCTTCCCAGATATTCATATCTATGTTTCCCGTCACTCTTTTTATAACCCTTCTCTTTTTAATCAAATGCTTCTCTTCGATGATGTGAGCTGACAAATCTATTCTTGGGTTTAGATTTATGTCTAAATGGTGTTCGTGCCATCTTATTGCTATTCTCTTTTTTGTTTAAAAAATTCTTAACCATTGTTATAACTGTATCTTAGTCAAACTAAAAATAAATGTCTGATGAAGGGAGTGTGTGTTCTCCTGAAATGTCACAACGAAAAACTGTGTTTTTATGCTTGTAATAACCGTAGACTACAAGATAAATAATTCAGTTACTTTAAAGAGTAACCTAGTCCTGGATAAGACATGTTTCATGCATGAATTGCAAGCAAACTGTTATTTTCCTTTCCTTGTGACTGTCTTCTACATTCACAAATAAATAATATTTACTTTATTTCTATTGCATACAAGTTTATAAAACTAAGAGGGAACTATTGAGATTAAGAACGCTGTATCAATGTCGATATTTGTTTTAAGTTGTTGATTTCGATTCGTTTTTGTTATATATATGTAAGAAGATTGAATTAAAAATGTATTGTGTTAAAAATTGAAAAATGAGTTTATATCAAATGTTATAAAGTGAAATAATATTTTGAAAGTTGAGTTGTGTTGCTTAATTCTTGCAATGTAAGTATAATAACATTATGAAACCCAGTTGAGCGCTGAGGACTTCAATTTAATTCTAAAATTGTGTTAGTCTGCTCATCCTTCGCGTACAATATATATTCAGTGTGAAGTATCGTTACAAGAAATTGGTGGCCAGTGTGGAGAATTTGGTTACACTGAAGGATTATAAATTTTAGACTTATTAGTGTCCCTTCCTTTGTGTACTTCACATTTTCGTTCTGTTGTCGTGAATACAAATTAGTGCAATGACAACAGAGAATGTTCCTATCGTGCCATTACCTACGGGTACTTCAGATTTTAATGCTCAATTATTGGTCATGTTTCGGGAATTGAAGGAATCGAATGACAGCGTAAGGCAAAAGTTGTCTGAGCTTGAAAAATCTCAGAAAGAGCAGTTGTCAGAGCTTGAGAAATCTCAGAGAGAGCAGTTGTCATCTCAGAAAGAGCAGTTGTCAGAGCATGAGATATCTCAGAAAGAGCAGTTTGCAGAACTTGAAGACAGAACGGTGAAGTGTATGGAAAATATGAACAACACTGTTAAGGAGTTGGGCAACTCACTCCAGATGGAGATTGGGCAGGTTGCTGAAGCTTGCAAAACAGCAAATGATCAAATAAAGGGACACGTTAAAGTGTTGGATGAAAATTTCCAGCAGTTGAATATATCTGGTGAAGTGAATACCAACAGCATTCGTAAGTTAGAAGATAGTGTTGCTGGATTGGGTTTGCAGGTAAACGAGCAGTGGAATGTTATCAACCAGATTAGGGAAAATAATAATGAAGGTTTAATTCAACGTGTTGAGATCTGTGAAGCACGATTAAGTGATGTAACAGCCAAACTGCTGATGACTAATGCTTCAACAATCCATAGAGCTGCTGGGAACAATGGCAACATTACTGAAATTTCACGTAATCCAGAGCATCCTGTATCTTTATCCTTGTCATCTTCCAGTGCTTCAGAAGATGAATCTTTTCCATTGCATATGTCAGGAAAGCGCAAATCTACAGGAAATCCTAAATCTAATTTGTCAGGTCCTACTTCACCAGTTAATTCTCGATTAAAGAAGCCTCATAAAACTTCACATGTTAGTTATGTTGATCCAGCAAATAATGCTTCACAATCTAGCAATATAGACTCTGATATGTCTGAAGTAAACAAAACTAGATATAATTCACAAGCAACTTCTGGCAAACGATTTAAACCTAATTATAACACGAAGCACCATAGGCACACTACTATCATTGATTCTGATACAAATAAACAATCTACTTCTAAGGAACAACCACGAAAGTATCTACGGTTGAATGACTTGAATATGTTGCCTAAATTTTCTGGAAATCCAGAGAAATCTAGCCCAAGGAAGTTTATTAAAACCTTAACTTCACATTTGGATTTGCTTCAGATTCCAAACGTTCAGAGATTGGAATGTATTCGGAATTGTTTTCAAGGACCAGCCGAGGGATGGTACAATACGCACGTGGATTCCTTTTGGACATAACATTTTGTACATGAGTTTCTGAACCAGTACACTTCATACTCATTGACGCAGGCTCAGTTGTCCGAATTGAGGAACAGAAAGTATGATCAAAATAGCAGTATGAGCATGGAGGCGTTTGCCACTCGTACTTATTCAACATATTACAATTTGGTAGAGCGTCCTAAAGATGCAGAAGTCATATACATTTTGATTAATCAGTTTACATCGATTACGGCACAGACGATATTAGGTGCTGGTCTAACGAAGGTTGACGACGTTATTAATTTACTGAAGAGACTGGATTTGATAAAGACCAGATCTGATATGAAGTGTGATTTGTCTAGTGATTTTGAATTGAGGACATCCAAGTTTACTAAGGATTCAAATGCGTCAGATTTCAGAGATAAACAAAAGTACAAAGTTCAGACAATTAACACGCAATCAATGAACAGTGAGCAAAATCTTAATGAAAGGAATAATGGACAGTTTTCTCGCAACAATAGATTCTAATTCTGGTTCTACATTCGGTGGTAGCTTGTATAATAGAAGGCAATATGTGAGTGACAATGGTAATCGTCGTCAGGACTTGACATTCAGAAGAAGGAATCAAAATAATTATGACAATCAACAGTTCTTTAGAAGAAATTTAAATGCAAATAACAGAAGTTATAACAATACCCAATTTCGACGAGACAGTGCGACACCACAGAATGATAGACGTTCTAATACAAGGCAAGGTTATTTACAAATGAGGTCCAATTCAGATCCTAATGTGGGTTGTTTTCCTTATTCCCCGAACAATAGTCAAGGTTTAAGCAGTAATGTAAATTTATGTTCTAATTGTCGTCAGCCCTGTGAACGACCATTCGTTTCCCCTAACAGTAATGTCACTTTAAGTAATGGGTTGAATGAAAATGCAGTGTCATTTGATCTAAGGGAGACACAATTAAATCAAAGTATGTTGTCAGGAATGGAAGCATAATTAAAAACTGCTGTGAATAATCTCAATTAAATTTATAAGTTACTATGTAATGTTTTGTATATGGCATTATGCAAATTATGAATCTTTCCAGTTAAGTGTTAAGAAAATTTTGCCCTTGTACCCGAAAGGTGATACATTACAGAATGTCTAAAGTTTGAAATGTTTTAACTGTTATGAGGGAAAGAAATGATAGTTATTGACAGCGTTTGAAATATAATTAATTGAAGTTAATAATGTTATTGTAGAAATGAAAGGTGAATTAATTTCACTGTGATCTGTAGAATGATGTGTGAAGTCAGTCATGATAGTTATGAAATGTGTAACTTTCAGGAGTAATAGTATTTATTAGTAAGCTTGTCGTATGTATATCTAAATGTTATGCAGAGATCAGGTTTGTTCAGGTAAATAATATTAATGAAGTTATATATAGGGATCAAATAATGATTATTTGAGGCAAGTTGTTTATTGAACGTGAAATGTTTCAGTAATCAATGTACTGAAGAGTTTTGTAATGACTCAGCATTTTGTATATTATTTATATTAAGTAGTTTAGCCAACAAGGAGATTGGGTTCCGCAAGGCTACTACTAAGTATTGTTTCTAGTATGTGTGAATTATATATGCCTCATAATTTTTATGTCTTGAGAAAACTCCTTGTGATCTGCACATTTTGGATAATATACAGGGTGATCATAAAATGTTTGATCCTCGAGTAGTTTTCTATACACAGTGGGGGGACTATGTGACTGTCTTCTACATTCACAAATAAATAATATTTACTTTATTTCTATTGCGTACAAGTTTATAAAATTAACAGGGAACTATTGAGATTAAGAACGCTGTATCAATGTCGATATTTGTTTTAAGTTGTTGATTTCGATTCGTTTTTGTTATATATATGTAAGAAGATTGAATTAAAAATGTCGTGTTAAAAATTGAAAAATGAGTTTATATCAAATGTTATAAAGTGAAATAATAATTTGAAAGTTGAGTTGTGTTGCTTAATTCTTGCAATGTAAGTATAATAACATTATGAAACCCAGTTGAGCGCTGAGGACTTGCAATTTAATTCTAAAATTGTGTTAGTCTGCTCATCCTTCCCGTACAATATATATTCAGTGTGAAGTATCGTTGCATCCTGATGATGCCAGAAGTCCTGGGTTTCAATCCCAGCCTGGGCATGGATGTTATTTGTGAATGTCCCTTCATCATGTCATGACTCGTCCTTATCTTCATGAAATAAACAAAAGTAGCAGAAAAGCATCCTTAAATTCCATATCCCAATACCCTCTTTCACCTAATCCTGGATTTATTTTTACATATATGACGAAGTCTTTTATATACTGAAAAGAAAGACCTGAGGAAGCGAAGCGTAGCTTCGTGAAACATCGTCTGCAAGGAGTTTTACGACTATTATACTCACTCACGTAAGTTTTTTATACTTTTTATACTGTGAAAGCATAGTAAAATATAGCACATCAAGCAATCAATTTTCTTTCACTGATAAAAAATTGACAAGTTTTTGTAATTTATAATTAACCTTATACCTTTAAACAAAAAATATAGAGCATATAAAATTCACATACATTGTTTTATTATTTATTTATTTATTAGCAACCCATAATTTTGTTAATTAATGTTGAAAGAACCTGCTGCCAGTCTAGGATGATTGTTAGAAATTACATACTGTTATGTCGTAAATGTTAAATGTATTAACACATGCAGTGGCAATTTTGGCAATAAAAATATGAGAGACATTTCAAAAGTTAGGACCAGTTTTTGTTAAAAGTGGCTGGTGTATGTAGTACATTTGGGATGCAGCAGCCATATGTGCACCAGTTAAATGCCATCATCTTTCCAAGATAGTTGCAAGAATCTGTTGATTGTTCCAGTGCCATGATCAAAGATCAAGCTTTTATATTGATTATCGTATTTTAAACTATCTTAACCATGTTTTAACCTTTACACATTTCATTCTTTTTTTCCTTATCCCTGGAGAAGGATCTAGGTGAACTAAAAAATTCAGAGGACATGTTTGGCTGTTTTTAATTTACCTGTCAAAAATGCATATTTAAAAAAGCATTACAAAGGAGTACAATATTACCCAGCCACTTCAATTAACCTGCAAGCTGCTAGTGGATTTAGCAATCTGGAAAGACAATGGATTTAAAATTAAACAAATAAATTTGACTTGATTTACTTTATTTTACTTTGCTTTTTGTGCCACTCTTGGCTAATTTGCGAAGATGGGGATAAGTGATGGTATGATGAAATTGATGAATGGACACACAAATATCCCAGGCCAGGATTCGAACCCGGGATCCCTGGCATTGTAGCACGAAGTGTTAACCACTCTGCCACTGGGGCCAGCTTAAACAAAGTAGACAGGCCATTACTAAATAGCATCTTGTCCACTGAAAATAAATTTTTAGAAATAACGAAAAACTGATTTGGACACTATTTTACACAGTATGATATTCATTTGTGAATATACGTATTTATAAACCATTCCAAATTTATCTAGTAAGGTATGACATGAAATATACAAATAGTATTCTCAAAATAATGAAAATAAATGTGGACAAGAGGACATTTGGAAATGTTCAAGGGACAAGAGCATATTTGGAACACAATGCTTTGGACAAGAGAATATCTGAATCTGTAATCTGTAATTCTCAAACAGTACTGCTTTATTTTGATACTAACGTATACACTAGCATTCCTTCACAATGAGATATTTTGTGAAAATGATATTACGTTAGAGCTAATGATGTGTTATTAAGTAAACCAACAAAATATAGTGTAATTGGGATACAAAGATAAACATCCTCAACAACTGCAGTGTCAAATTAAAACATCTGTATCTTCCATGCACTCATCGGCACAAGAATTCTCATCGTCAGTAGAATCATTGTAACATCCTCCCTCACTGCAGAAAATAATATTTTTGTAGAAAGAAAGTTACACTTTCTTGCCACCCATTGCCCCAGGAGTTTCTCCACATCGTCTTTCTTGCATTGCTTAACTGATTGATTGATTTCGTGTTTTAAGTCCACTTTATGCACAGTAAGGCTAAAAGGGACTGAACCTACAGTTTAAAGTGGGATCCGAACCATTTTGTGCCTCCACCAGGTATCGAACCTGGGACCTCTTGATTACAAGGCAACGACACTACCACTGCATCATCAGGGAGGCCCAGCATTGCTTAACTGAAACTCTAATGACACTCCTCTGCTGATAATGAACCTCTTTGCTGTACTGAAACGGAAATGCCAGTTTTGGAGTTTCTTTAGAACAGAAGCAGCATCAGTTTTCCAGACACGAACTTCGAAGTCCTCCCCGATTGTCTGTACTGTGCCATACCTTTTGAAAATATAATTAATATTCTTCAGGTTCAATAATAGCGTATATTCGTTTTAAGTATTTTTTAATCCTCCCAAACACCCTATCAGGGGGCATGTAGAAGTGACCTGGAACTGGAAAAATTAATTCGATTGACTGAATTTTTGAAGTGGATTCACACTGCAACCAGTACATTAACATGCTCCACATAGGCACTGGACGAAACACCACACACTGTGCTTCCAGTAATGCTAGCAATGACTTGTCCCATAAAAAACAAAAAAAAAATCGGGCAACCACCACTGCAATGTAAACGGTGGAAACAATGAAACCATTCCTTAAAGTTTATTGTTATGTTTTTCTGAATTTAGTGTTGCAACATTGTATTTCATCCATATTTAATGCAAGGGAAGTATTTTTTCAAGGCAAATGTCTCTACAAACATTAAGGACAAGAAGCCCTTATGAAAGTCACAACAGTAGCTTCCATAACAAATGCATAGGACTTGAGTCACTTTGTTTCGGTAGTACATGCCTTTCTGTTCCTCCATGTTGAAATATTTTACAGTGGACAAGATTCCGTTTGTAGATGTGACTGACTTTCCCAGTAGATTTTAACTCGCACAAAACTCCAATAGGAAATGAATTTTGGTGGATTCATTTACCTCTACACCAACTGAAGCCTGAAACTATAAAGAGCGTTTCAGAAAAAACTGGACACGATGCCATTTGGAAATGGACGCCTCATATGTAACACCCCACCACAACATAGTTTTCGCCCATGAGTGCAATTTCATCATTTTTAAAAGGATATAAATTTACAATCTTGCATACCCTGAAGTGTACATGGAAATTATACTTTGATTAAACATGATGTAACGTAATATTACGTGTTCTGCACCGTGGCCATCCTGTCTAAAGCATCATGCTTTGGGCCCTGGCCATGGGACATGTGCAGGTTCAAGTCTCCTGGGGGAAGCATAACTTTTATCCTGAGGAAATTGGGGAGCTACGAATAAGTAGCGTAACCCGGTCATGAAAACCTACAACAACGACAGGTTGGATGAACTCCCACCTCAGCAGGTTATTTTTTTTTAATTATTATTTCTCTGGCATCTGACTGCTGTGCGAGAGACCTGGGTTCGATCCCCGGTGGGGGAGAACTGGGATTTTTTTCCACCTGTTCAAGCTGCTCCGGCACTTACCCAGCATCGTATAAAGTGGGTAACTGGAGGAAACTCTGGGGGGTGAAGACAGCCAGGGGCTTGGTGCTGATCACATCACCCCATTTCGGCCGTGATCAAGAAAGTGTGGGGCCCTAACCCCACACCCCTATACGCCTTAATGACGTGGTGCGTAGCACAGGGGAGCCCTTTACCTTTTTTTACCTTTATTATTATTTATAACCTAATATTGCAGATAACAACTTTTAAGGTAAATAATGATGTGCAGTTTCCGATCCAGACGGATTTGTTGAACGACTTGTGACTGTTAACGAAACTTGGGCTCATCACTATGTACCGGAGCCAAAACAGGCATCAAAACAGTGGAAACACCCCGGCTCCCCAAAGAAGGCAAAGTCTGGTCCCTCTGCTGGGAAAGTGATGACGACAGTCTTCTGGGACTCTAAGGGTGTTTTGTTGGTCGACAGGAGAGCATTACGCTTCCCTGGTGAGGCAATTACGGGGTGTTATGAAGACTAAGTGACGGGGAAAGCTCTCTAAAGGGGTGATTCTGCATCAGGACAATGCACGTGTTCACACATTGCTTGTTGCGATGGCAACCATCCATGATTGTGGGTTCGAATTGTTGGAACATCCCCTTTATTCACCCGATCTTGCTCCATCAGACTTTCATCTCTTCCCTAACTGAAAAAAAGCTTTGGGCGGTGTGCATTATCAGTGTGGTGATGATGTCATCAATGCTGTGGGTGACTATTTTGCAAGCCTTGAGGAAAGCTTTTATGAAAGCACTGCAGAAGCGTTGGCAAAAGTGTGTGGACCTGCAGGAAGACTACGTAGAAAAATAGGTTGCTATTGTGGTCCCATCCATCCTGTTTCCTTCTAGGTTAGGCTCACTACTTATGGGACACCCCTCGTAGGTGGGCTCAACCAATGTATCCACTAGAGGAGTGGTCCAAGCATCGATCCATGGGAAACTCCTTCCTGGACTGGTCTTGTGTGTCAAGGCTCCTCGCAACGATGCCACGAAGGTATGTTCTTCAAAGTAGCTTTTCAAGAGATGTGCACAACAGTCAGGAATTGGGACATTTATCCAGACATGATCAAAGGTGCCCTCTATGTTTAGGACACTTACACAGTGGCCTTCGTCATTCTGGTTTGTTGTGAGATAGTCCAAGACTCTCGACTAACTGCATGGTCGAACTACGAGAACTTCAGAAGCCAAACTGGAAGGCAGGTAGTAGAGTACTGCATGGAATCACTTTCACTCGCTCGTACTCCGAGTCTCTCACGCTTGAGCGTTTACAATGGAATATCATTTTAATGTGACAATAACCGTAGGCACATATACGTAATGAGTAACCCTTGGATTTTTATGTAATATCAAAGTACAAAATATGTACATATGTAACAATAATTGATAAAATATGTACCTAAATATGTATTATCAAAAGAATATGTACCTAAATATGCAGCATCAAAGAATATGTACTTGTAATATTAACAATCGAGTATCCAAGCAATTTCAAGAATTCTGTTAGATATATATCAGAGTATTGTTTACATTTGAGCTACTCCACCTACTACAAGCAGCGAGCATTGTTAAACACTTGCAGCTTCAAATTTCCAACTGCGTTGAGACAAACTTTGTAACTTTAAAAAAAAAAAAAAATTACTACTACCAGCAAAAAGAACAATCGAATGAAAATACATAAGATACCTTTGTACAATGAAACATATTGTGTAACTCTCTACTTACAGGAAAGTAGCTTTCTTGTCCACCGATCCCTAGTTTCTAGGTGCTTTGGCTAAACCTTAAAAGTGAAACGAAAATATGTAACCAGAAGAGATGAGAGACTCCAGCATCATTTGATAAATAACAGTTCCAGTTTTTTGTTTTGTCTTCATCCTGTCTTTCGACTTGGCAGCCAATTTTAGGTGACCGTAAGCCAGGCAGGGGGCAGGGGGGGGGGGTGCCGGCCCCCTTTGACATTAGGTAAAACTATTTTGTATTCTAATTTCTTTGAGGTGAAGAGTGAAAATGTAGACAGCAGATATTATTTTGTTCACAAGTTCGCAAGGGATAAATTCACAGAACATAAACAGCAGCTATTAGATTTGTTCATCTTGTTTGCGAGTCAAAATCTAAGTACCTGCAAGCGTTTAGAAGATTGTGTAGTCTTTAGAGCTAATCTGTGGGGGAGCTTCTTAATCTGTAACTTCCCTGCCCCTGTTGCAGCCTCTCGTTTGACAAATATCTGGGACTTGAAGGTCATCATCCACATTCCTTCCACAGCTGCGTCAAATGCAGGCCTGTAGCTAGAAGTGGGGCAACTGTGTGGGATTCCAAATAATGTCACACTAGGATTGGGGAGGGGAGATCCCTTCCTGATTCACTTTGGGAAATCATTTCGTAATTTTCAGTATTTAGAACAGTTATGACATTTTGAGAAGTCTTGTATTAAAGGTGCCTAATGTGTTTCTATGAAGTTTGAACTACTTAATTTTTTGTTTCCCAAGTCTACCATTTGGTAATAGTGATTCATGCAGTAGAGAGGGGGAATGGATATTTAATTTTTGTTACTTAGCTTTGCTTATCTGCCACTTCTAGCTAATCGCAACAATGAGTGATACCGTGAAATTGATGAAGAGGAACTCACAAACAGTGCCACAACCACAGGGGGTATTGTCCCCCCAACCTTGAACGGAAGTCCATTCTAGGGGGGCAAACATTTAAGTTAAAAACAATACTAGTAGAATCTAAGAATAGTAGGACAAATGGATACTGAAGATGAAATTAGTTTCTTCTTCCAGATGGCCAAGGGAACTTGCAGGGGGGACACAGATGGTGAATTGTCCCCACTGATTTCAAATTTTCTTGCTCGCTTCGCTCCCAATGTCTGCTATTATTATAGTTCAAGTTCAGAGCCATAGCTATGTGGCAAAGCGGTCTAAATGAAATAAAACATGTGTTAAAGAAAATGCCAAGGTACCCTGTTTAATTTTTTGCACTCTATTAATAAAAACTAAATATGCTGACCAAGGCAGTAATTTATTTTAATAAAAACATAAACTAAACGTAACGTTTCAACCTTCTAAAGTCCATTTTTTTCCACTACGAAGTGGATGTAAACAAAAGCATGTGTTCCAGAGAAAGCCAGTGCAGCCCTATTGGTGGATTCTGGCAGTAGTCCCTCCACAGACCTTTTGCACCCTGATAGATAGTCCATTCAATGCCGTCTTGAAACTAGAGTAATACAGCATTGTATGCTGTTCAAAGCATTTACTAGCCTTATCGTTGCTTATGAATTCATAATCATTCTTTAGTAAAGCACCTACGGTGACATTCACTCATTCAAATTAATGAAATTCCCGCTACTTGTCCGTCACTCTGTGTTGTGCAGTGTTGCAAATTCGCAATATTAAGTAAAGTCTATAATCTTGAAACACCGGACTAGACAGAATCAGAAAACATGATTTAAACTGACAGTGACTGACATGGGAATCTCTAGATTACACACATGTTGATGTATATACCACAAACAAGTACACACTACTTATAACTTCATGCGTTTTATCTAGTATGGTAAAATCAACACACTGCAAAATATTGTAGGGAAACCTTTGAGAAAAGCCAAAGTGCTTGGTGCAAATATAACCAGTGATGCTTAAAATCATACGGAATGTTACTTTAGCATTTATTTAATGATCCACCTACGCTTTCTTTCCTTTACTTCCCACATAAAACATGCTCAAATTTCAGGAACCTGAATTCCCCCAGCTTGTCAAAGAAAAATGCCAGATGCATACACTAGCAATTGCTTCCAAGAAGGAATTTGTAGAGGGCGGGGACACAAGCTTTTGGCGTTACAGATGGGCAAACTGTGCCATTCAGTGTTGCTACCCGACCTTTATAGAAACATCGTTACAATTCGGTAATATTCCAAAGATGTTATCGTATCTAATTGCTATATAGCCAATTTCGCAACTACAAAGTTTTATTAATCTTCCAACACGGGTGTACGTAATAAGATCTTCACATTTCTTGTATCTAATTCGTAAGGGAAAAAATAACATAGTTGGAGACACTACTTCTCGTGGTCAAGAATCTTCCGAAACACTGTTACCCTCAACCACACGGCTATTTATAGCTTTCCTCCCTCGACCCTGCAAAACCTGCCCTCCTCTTCCTTGCGGTGTGGTGGTTCTCGAGATTTTGCGTAGTGTTTATAGGTTGTAAATATCATTGAATGTTGATGTGGCTTCAACAGCAAGTGTTACAAAACATCTACATTTGAAACTTTGAACAAGTGGCGATACCAAAATTGCGGTGGATCCAGAGTATTGTGTTGAATCGTGAACTTCTGAACAGGTGTCTTAAAAACAAGCATTTATGCGGTCCGCAAGGAAATTCAGCCGAACAAAAACGCGGATGGCACATTTTAGCCGATTTTGATTTCTGCCACACTTGGTTAATCGCGAGGATGAGTGATGATATGGTGAAATTGATGAAATAACACTCACAAAGAACATCCATGCCCAGGCCAAGATTCAAACTCGGGACTCCAAGCGTCGTAGCGCACAGTGATAACCACTCCGCTACAACGGACAGCTGTGTGAATTCTTCTTACATGATATATTACCACTGACGAGAACTGACATCGTTGGTAAGTTTTTACCTCTCTTTTGTTATATTTTCTTCATCTCTCGTATTTACAACAGTGTTCATTTTAAAACTAATATTTGCACATTTTTAAAAGTCACTCTAGTCTCGAAACGTTGTGGAAAATACTGACACTGAAGCTAACACGTGCGCTGGGAGGGAGGGGCAAGTGCTGGCGAATAGAAAGTGGGCACAGCACGCATTAATACAAATTTCGGTAACTTATTGGCCACACCTACTTTGTTTTAAAGCTGGAAAATGAAAAGCAAGGTCTTCATCAGACTCTGTATCAAGTACAAGAAGGTTGAAACGTTACGTTTAGTTTATGTTTTTAATAAAATAAATTACTGCCTTGGTCAGCATATTTAGTTTTTCATAATCATGGAAACAAGGCTTAATGGTGTTACACTCTATTAAGTTTTCAGTTTGAAAAATTTGGATCTAAAAATTTCCTTGCTCGCATCGATCCCAATATGATTGTGTTCTGTAATGCATTCTAAATTACCCGAGAGAGAAGTAAGACCAAATATGTAGCTACTTCAGACTGTTGCTGCTAAAAAGTTTTGTCTCAAATGCACGAATAATTCTTTTGAGGAAAATGAGACAAAATTTGCATTATTTCTACTGTTGATTTGTTACAGCAGATGAATTGATTATGTAATGTATTTAATGTATTCTCATTAATATATATATATTAAAGAAACTTTGAATGCATACACAATTTAGCTTTAACATGTTGCATACTTATGTATTTTCTTATTTTATGTCGTTCCATGTTGCATAAATAAAATATATGTTGTAAATGAGAGTAATACATGTCACATGTACAAATAGAATTATGTTCATCATGCATCTTGTGTCTTTCAAAAA
Source organism: Lepisma saccharinum (assembly GCF_977018435.1). Classification (NCBI taxonomy): domain Eukaryota; kingdom Metazoa; phylum Arthropoda; class Insecta; order Zygentoma; family Lepismatidae; genus Lepisma; species Lepisma saccharinum. The sequence goes on along the minus strand of NC_139255.1, from coordinate 31,451,481 downwards.
TACAGTTGTGTACTTGTTTTCCAGTATTAGCTAATGTGAAATTGAACGTGTTGGAAAAAACCTTCATTTGTTCCATGACAAATGCTTTAGCACAGACTTCTAATCCCTTCTTGCGTGATTTTTAATAATGTCTCTGATGCTACTATTATTACTACCACCACTATATTACAATTATTATTATTTGCACATTTGTCCTGGTACTGGCCCCCTCCAGACAAAAATTCATGGTTGTGCCCACTGGCGTACGCAGGATTCTTTTTTCTGGAGGGGCTGGTATTGTATAGGTGAATGCTTTCAGTGGTGCAAACTTATGTGGATCCGTGGGAACATAGCGCACCTAAGAATTTGTCATGTAATTATTATACACAATAAGATATATATTTACAACTTTCCACTCTCAAAAATGTCAACTGGGGATAATTTTAGAGGGCTTGAATTTACCACTCTGGTTTTTCCAGAGTTTATAGTGCTTTTACTTGAAAATGTCGATTTTTCAAATTTTTGGAGGGGACTGTAGTGTGCACCTCTGTTCGCAAAGAACACTCATGCCCAGGCTTGAAACTGGGACCCTTGGCTTCGTAGTGTGTTGAGTAACCATCCCACCATAGAGGTCGGCGGGTGAAAGATGTAGGACAGCTTAGTTGGTCAAATTATTATCAAACATGATGAAAATGTGATAGTGTTTCACATTTATTATTTGGATTAATGTGCGTAAAAATCTTGCATACTGGAAACTAGAGGGAAACATTATGAAGCACGATTTATAAAGGACTTCCTTAATCAGCTTTGCAGAGAGGCTCAAAGCTGTTGGTACATATTAATCGTGTATTAACATTCGACCTGTAAATATCAAGTAGATACAGTCCCGACTAGACTTTATATATGTATTCTTTGGCAGCTCGGAAAGGTCATTATCGAAATACTGTTATTTGATGTTGCTCGAACTTTTTTTGTTCGTTGGAGTTTCAAGATATCATCCCTTTCCTGTTACTTATAGCTTTTGCTATATCTGCCAATGCGACACAATATATTAAAAATTTGCCCCCGCTGGGATTGACTTTGCCCCCCCCACTAAGAATTCCTGGCTACAGGCCTGGTCAAATGCCAACAGATCCATAGTTTTGGGAATGAAGAGGAGTTTTATTGCTTCAGCCGGGGCACGGTAGGCAATATGATTGAAACAAATATTCTACATTTCTACTTGTATCATATAAATACCTGTATCATCAAAAATAGTAAGGAGTGTGTATTAAGGGATGGTGTCAGTAGCAGTCAATTAACACTTCAATAGATGTTTTAGAAGATATAGAAAAAAAACTGTAGTATTTGCATGATATTTCTCAATTTTATATTTACCTTGATTTAATACTGTTAAACTTTTGAAAACTGGACATAATGCCCCCTGGAGATCAATTCTAGCTACGGGCCTGCTAAGCACTAATTGTTTAGAAAATATGACATCACATGAGCTAAAAATTTTATTCATCGTGTTTCAGAGTTTCAAAATACAGGGAAAAGGATCAAAAAAGTAAAAAATTACCGAAATATGTAGTTTTATGTAAAGTAAATTAGCAAATATGTAAAAATATGTAACATAAAACTTATGTAAAATCATGTCTGTTGTATAATTTGTTGACATTATGTTCAAGGTATGTATCTAGAAAGGAACAGAATATATAAATAATTACATACAAATCCGAGCTCTAGTAATAAGTGTATACCTCTTGTTTTTAAAGTTCCAGCATTTTTCGCTCAAACGATGCTATCTAGCATCATCAGTGTGAAATACTTGGCGCTCGAGCGAAATGCTCTCCCTGCAGCACTCTCGCGGGTAGCAATTGTTGTTCTTCCACAGGTTGCTGAAGTTGAAGTGGCTGAATCCTCTCAAGTATTGGTGGATCCAGAATCCTTTTTGTGTGTGTGTGCGACAGGAAGAACACAGAATCTGCTGTAAACATTTAATAGGAAGTGCAGATTCTTCTACATTACATACAGGCACCCACCCATTTGTACATACATCCAGTGGCATGGCGCGACTTTTTCAAAAGTGTTACCGGCAATCAGTACAACAATTGTGCCTGCTCGACGTTATCATCCATGTTGCTGCAAGGCGTTAGTGCAGTTTTGGAATACCCTCCAGAATTCCCAATTGCAGATAGCATCTGGAACTTCCCTTCCAAATGTTACTCACAGATCTGTAGATGTTCGTGCAGGTTCTCCATTGTCATCCTCCATAGTGCACGATAATGTAAATTTGTTTGTTTTTCTTCATACTACAATTTCATTGAATGGTCACGATTAGCCAAAAATGGCTGAAAAGTGCCATCAAATTGTATTACATTCATATTTACAGTATAAAATAGGCCTTTCATGTCACAAATATCCAGCAACTGTGGATTGAAGATGAAAATTTTACTAACTGTAAAGCTTGAAATATTTCATTACGTACTTATAATTTTTTTTCGCTGTAGTGGATAAGAATGAGATGATTAATGTTATTTTATGAAATAATGTTTACAGGTGTTACACACACTGTTTACACATAGATGTATTGAACAAAATTTAATCTTAAAATGCTTGTGAGGTCCGACATCGATTGCCTTAAATGTAATGATAACTTATGCATCTACATTGTACTTGGTAACATGCTCTTCCAGTGGATAAATTTACTTACTTGGAATAGAAGTGTTGCACATACTCTGTCATGGATTCCTTTTTACTTTCAAAGTCTTCCTTATAGCAATGGGAACTGAAAAAAAGTTACAATATCGATCATTTAATATATTTGCAGTTCAGTTTGTACAGAATCATTTTTTTACAATTGAACCTATATAGGGTGTCCAGACTAAAAGTATCCAAGAATGAAGACACACATCTCAACAGATATAAGGCTTATTAAAAATATTTGATTATTATGAAGGTAGCTTGCCAAATTTTGATGGAAGTCAATGAAGTTCAATGTGGACAACTTTGGTGGCTCAATAGTTGTCAAAACTTTACTAAAAAAAATGTAAAATGGGGTCAAATCTGGAGATCTGGGCAGTCAGGTTTCTTCCAATCCATCAACCAGGAAAATTGTCATTTCAGAAATGGACGTAACATCTCCATATGGCGGAGGACCATCTTGCTCAAATGTAAAACGTATGGGAATCTGTGAAATATCAACATTCTGAAGCATATCAAGATAAACATGTAGACCGAATGAAAAAAAAAAGGGGGTGATAGATGATGTTAATGTGTGTGCATTCCCAACTCGAGTCTCTCTTTTGCATTTGATGGTTTTGGAGAGACTCTCTTGTATTTGATGGTTTGTTGGTAAGGATGCTCCTATGATCTAACATCTTTACGTGCTTCTTACAACCACATGAACACAACTTTTGGTGTTACGTTTCGTACGCAACATGGGAGAACATGGAAGTGGGGAAATTGAAATTTAATCCTACAGAAGAGATCAAGAGATTTTGAATTATCTGACGATATTTGGAATACATATTTTTTTTCTTTATGCTTTTGTTAAATTCTTTCAATTGTTATATCTATAATATTATTCAAACTAAACTAGAAATAAATGTCTGATGAAGGATGTGTTCTCCAGAAACGTGACAGCAAAAATTATGTTTATGTGGTTGTAAGAACTGTAAACTACAAGAAAAATAATTCTATGAATGCAAGTATTGCATACATACAAGAAGGACAATGAGAGAGCTGGGGAGGGGGGGGGGGCATGCCATTCCCCGCATCCCCCATACTTTTAGCACTGAGGATAGCATGGTATACTGTTGCATTGAACAAATGATGGTGTTCACTGTTTACATACTCTACTCGTAAACCGAGGAAGGTTTGAAAAATGCATTCCATTACATTCACATGTATCGCCTGTACTATTCTTTGCATTTAAAATGTTAGCTGCAGGCCTATGCTCAAGGTAGGGCAAGGGGCCCTTGCTCCTCACTTTGAAATATTTAAATGTGAGAACAGAATAAAATAACATTACGATATTTCAGATTTTTCAAGAATTTCAATTTTCATCTCCCTCCCTGTCGTCTAGTGGATTCACGATAACAAAAAGTGCTGCTAAAACTTCGAAATTATGCTAAATGTTTCCAAATTGTACTAGGATTTATTATTAAGGTAAATTTCTTATATCGGACGAACGGATTTCTTCAAATTTACAGGAGGAATTACTTACCGAATGCAGATTCTTTATAGTTGTGGAAGTTCAGGGAAGTGTTTTCTCGCATCGTTCAATGAATTTTGCCAGTAAATCATCTATTTTTCAATATAAATGTGTGACCGATGCACGAAAGCTGTTGCATCCATATCCTTCCAGCCGGATGTTGCCTGTGTGTGATGATGTAATCACGGTCAATGCCGGTCCGTGTTTCCAAACATGTGTTTCTGTAACTGAAGAAGGTATGTTCCGCAAATGGTTTGTGGGGCTGCACATTTTTTTTCCTAAACCGATTTTTAACTATTGTAACCTAAACGTGACCTAACCTAACCATATCGGAAATGGTTTGTGGGGCTATGCGTCAATGGTATGTGAGGCTACGTAGGTATTTTTGGGTGCAGTGGGGTGGAAACACTGCATGCTGAGTACGGTAGTGAAACTGTGACTGCCATTTTGCGTGTTACCGAAGGCAAAACGAAACTAAGAAAACTTACTCGATATGTCGCAAATAGAGCTTATTTCCATGAAATAAGCGAAATGGCACATTCAGCAATGTTTCTCAATGCAGAATATGTAAGTATGAATATTTAAATTAAATGAACTAGCAAATTTCAGCCGTTTGTCCAATACAAGAAATTTACCGCTGTTGCTTCTATGTCCTTCCACTACGTGAACCAAATGTTGTGTGTGTTCGATGATGGAACCCCCGGTCAGTGTTTACAACCATGCCGTTGTTTTGCAAGAACATGACAATTTTAACTATGTTTGCCTAACCTAACCTTGCCGTGCATGGTTCGAGGGGCTATTTATGAATTGTTTTTTGGGTTATCCGTGCATGGTTCGTGTGGTTTTCGAACCCGGAAAAAATACAAAATCAGTAACATGAAAGTACGTATTATTTTGGGTAACACTTTACTATACCTGAGACAGATTTCTTCAAATTTACAGGAGAAAGTACTTACGCAAATCATTTTCTGTAGCGTTGTTGATGTTTGGGAATGTAATTTTGATTCATTTTAATGCGAATGCATGTGGTTTTGTACGAAAATCTATTTCCGACGCGCTATTGCTGCTGCTGCCATTTGCTTCCTGCATGAGAGCACAATACGCTCTCGTATTGTCCGTATATGCTAAATTGAACGAAAGGAGTGCTAATGAACCAAACCTAAGAGGCCTAACCTAACCTAGTAGGCATACCTCGTCCCCGTGATGGTTTGTGGGGCTATCGTGAATTTTTGGGCTAACGTCAATGGTTTTTCTGGCTCAAGGAACGATCAACGGTAAGCTATCGCCATGTTGTGTGTGGAAATAAACAAGAACAGTAAGTACTCGTAAATGTAAGAAATATACATTACTTTCCTAACAAATTCAATTATTTCACCTAAAAAAGTGTTCTGGAATGCAGAATAGTACGTTAGCAATGTAAAAAAGTGCGAAAGAAATGATTCCCAGGTGTCTCAGGTATAGTAAAGTAGTACCATTTTTCGGTGAAGAAGGTTGGAAACACTGCACACCTACTGATCATAGACAACGCTAGTCAAGATTTGCCCGCCATACTGTGTGTAACGCTACCGAAAACGAACGAACATAATTACTCGATATGTGAAAAAATGAATTTTTCCTAAAAAAAAAATCCCACCTTCAAGAATCCTTAGCAATGTAGAATACGTAAGTAACAATGTGAAAAAGATCAAAATAAAGGAATTTCAGACGTTTGGCGGAGATTGAAATTTTAATTTCACTTTCGTGCATCGGAGAGATATAAATCTTCAAAAATACATGATTTACCGGCGAAATAAATTATGCGATGGGAAAAAACACTTCCACGACCTTTCAAAAGTGTACAGAAACTCAGTTCGGTAAGTACTTTCTCCTGTAAAATTGAAGAAATACGTTTTGCTGAGATCACCTTGCCATCTCTTTGCTTGCCATGTTCTCTCGTCTCCATTGTTGGAGCATCAACCCTTTCTCTCTTCTTTTTGATTTGCTTCTGCGTTCACTTGGATACATTCCTGATTTTTCCCTCGGCTTCATGTTACAAACTCCACTATATTTATAAAAGGTGAAACGCACGCACAATACTTCAGTAGCCGTGAGTCCAACCAATAGTGTGACGTCACAGCAGACGACGTGCTGGCACTGAGGCAGGGTAGATAGAGGGACTGAATCCTCCCCATGGTGGAAAGCAAGACCAAAGAGGTGGATGCAAGTCGATCCTGAAAACTGTCCCTTCCGGCGCATGACGTCATCATCGTTGCCGGAGTGGGCGTCCGCTCGTTCTACAGTGAAGCATTCTTCGTAAAACAAAAACATTTCAACTACAGACTCAATATAACTTCAAAACAGGCGGAATAACCATACAATGGTGTACCGAGCGGAGGGCGTGATGGGGTTGCAGCCCCCAAATGCACGAGTCAAAAAATTGAGGAAAAATTAAGGGAATAGTTAAGAATGTGGGGATCTTGCAAATATCAAATACAATGTTGTGAAAAATTGTCCTTTAGTAATAAATCTCTTTTCAGCTTTACTGGTCAGCATGAGCCTAGTACATAGCTTTCTTCTGTGTTTTCTATTAGTCTTACACACACACAGGAATCTTCGTGTCCAAGCATAGGCGCCGTCTCCATGGGGCATGGGGGGCTCGAGCCCCTCAAATAATTTTGCTTAAGAGGATCTAATGTATTATTTTGCTTCTCTTGTAAAGTTTACTCTGTATTTGCCACATGAACTTAACTTTAAATACACATTTGAAATGTTCTAGACCATCAACTTTGGGGGGCTGAGACCGCTAAACCATCAATTGGGGGGGGGGTGGCTATGACCGGAGACAGCAAACACATGACTCATTACTATATACTAAGTATATAATTATGAGTATTGTCAACATTTTTACTAAAAAGAGTTTCAAAATAACGAGGTGATATGACAATTATACCAGTATGTTGTTTAGTGAATTCTGAACAATTGAGGTTGTAAACACGACTTTCAGGCAATATTGATATGTACGATATTTAGTTATCCTCGAAATCTCTTCCTCTGGTCCAAAGAATAAGGGGAAAATAATTCTAAAGTCTTTGAGTTTATTTAACTGGCTTGCAGCAAAGTACGCAAGGAGAGCTTATGAAAGGTCTGTATTGCGAAAGCGGGAACGGCTATGATCAAATGCATTATTGCTAAAGCACGGCGTGCTATGTGTTTTTTTATTATTGCAAAATTAAATTTAAGAAGTAAAATATGTAGCAAGAACAAAAAAGTACAACTATTTTCCTGCGATTTGTGTTACCATTTATGTAAATAATTAAGTAAAACTGTTAAATATTGTAAATATTCGTTATTTTTATGGATACGTCAACACTAAGGTTATTTGCACCTGTCACATGTCCTTTCTTTACAAGTCTGTTGCGGACATTAACCCTCCGTAACCCGCGCGGCGCTTTTCTAAAATTTTGAGTTATTCTCCTTATCAGTGCAAGAATGGTCTGGAAAGCACTAGGAAACTTATCTACACTATTCCCACGAAAACATCGAGGCATTCCAACCTTTTTTCTAACTCTTTTCAGCTGTTTACATGCCTCAAAAGTTACCGGTCCCCCTTAAGCGGCACTCAGTACCTCGCGAGGGAACGTTTCCTTTCTTAAATCATAGCACTTCAGCCATGAATTTGGAGGCTATAAGAAAAATGAAACGACGGTACGTTGTTCGGAATGCAAATCAATTGTATGCAGAAACCACTGCAGTACCTACGAAATGTCGGAGTTGTCAAAATGTATTGAAAAGTGACAATATAGGTTCCGTTTTATTTGAGTTTGTATATCTTTTCACGTATATCTTGTAAAACAAAAAGAAACATAATGAGATTTGAAAATTGTAATATTTTGTAAGTATCTTCGAGTTGTATTTTACTCATTTGATTGCTTTTTCAGTGAGTCAGCAAGATTTTGACTGATAATATTTGAACAAATTGTTCCTTTCTAAGCCCTTATAAGTTGCATGATTTCAATTCGTTTTGAAAAATATGTTGAACGTTTTTGAAAACTACGTTGAAAATTTTGTGAATGATGAGTTCATTTTTTTAGTTCCTTTATTATATGACAAAATTTTAATTACGTGTATTTTGGGAATAATATTTTGGTGCATTTGCTTCAGGAGTCTAAGCGTGTACTTCTGTGTCATTTCCTCTAATGTTTTAAGTTTATATAGTTTTAGTTTAGCTAATAAAAATGTCCGCGCGTGGGACATTTGTGCTACTATGAGGGCGCGGATGACGGAGGGTTAAAACACACCCATGCCCTCGCCGGGACTCGAACCCGAGACCTCCGGATCAAAGCGAGTTGAGTCGACCACCCAACACGCTCGGCTACCGAGGCCGGCATAAAACTCTTAATGTAAATACATAGCATACATTTCAATAAAAATGTTAATTGTTATCTAAAAAAAACAACGAATGAGCAGACACAAAAGACATAAAAAGACTTTGAAACATTTTCTAAACGTTTTTCATGTTACATTTCATTTGCATGAGGAATATAATAAATAGCTGCTTAAAAACTGCTATACGAAGACGTAATTTTTATTTTTAAAAAAGGGAGGGAGTGAGTCATTCATTCATTTATTTCAGTGATCAGAGGCCCCCAATGACTTTGACAAGTCGGCGCCCTTGTGTCCAAGCATGTTGAGTGTCAGACTTAACGAAGGCTTCGACGTCCAGTCCAGACTTGGGCACTCCTTTCAGAGTGTTCTCTCATGGATTTCATGTATCATAATTAATTGTCGTCATCATGATAGTCTCACCTTAATTTTTTTTCTTCTTCTTTGTTTTTGGAAAATGTAAATTCAAAATTTAACCATACACTGCCACAATTCTGGCTACCTCTCTTACATTTGAAAAGTAGTTTTAATTCTTTCATATTAGCGTATTGAATCCCATTACAGATTCCCAACGAGAGAATTTGTTTTCTTGGTATCCATTTCAATGCTATATTCCTTCGGAAGGCGTAGCTTTAATTATTGTGACAGCAGTTATGAAACAAAATTATGGTGCGTATCGTACATCAATGAAAAGATGAGATTTCGGAGAATACGTCTATATATAACATATACCTTACAAATTTCTTTCTTCACTTGGTTGCCCTAAGCTTTTCATTGGAGCGCGATGAGATGGCTATTCAAACGTTATTTTCAACGAAAGTAAGAATTTCTCGTGTAAATCGATAATTAAAATGGGTTTAGTAAAGATTTAAGATTATGTAGCAAGTCATAAGTTTCCGAAAATTACATTCTCCTGAAACTAAGAATTAATACTAGTGTTGCCCACGAGACGAGACTTTGGCCTGTCTCGTCTCGTGGAAATGCTGTCTCGTCTCGAAAATATTCGTTTGTCTCGGGACACATGATCAATCTCGTCTTGTCTCAAATTTTTAAAAGCCTGTCCCGTCTCGTCCCGTGGACAACACTAGTTAAAAGTCCAAAAACTAGAATGAATAAATCACCACTGATTAGCTACAAAGAAGAAAGCCCTAGAGGTTGCGAGAAATGGAACAGAAGATAACACATTTTTTGTATAATTATTATTTTCGAATCTCGATAAATGTGTATAATATATAAAACAGAGGACCATATTTACTAGTCATGCGAAAAAGTAAGATATCACGTAAAAAAAAGAATCTGCTATTTAAAAAACTACAAAAATAAAAGTAAGGTAAGTTACCGCAGTAAGGCCCGGACCACAATAAAGCCCACTGGCTGTTTCTCTGAAACTATGAAGAGCGACTACCAGATGGCAACATTGTATGAAAGCTGAAAGTACTCAAGGAAGAACATTACCCATAATTCCCATGTAGTATGAGTCGTCGCGGAACTGGAGCAGTCCGAAGTTTTGTTGCTGTTGCAAGAAGGTGAGATATAACATTCAAACCACATATTTCGTCTTATATATGTTCCTGTAGTGAAGACAGTAGGATAATACTTGGTCTGCATCTAACATTAACCGTGTCCATTACAGCAACAAAGTGTTTCCCGTTGTACTTTTATTGTGCTGAGCTGTATTATTACGAAACGGCATGTCGTGCCATGTTACACAACAAGGCCCAAGAGCTTGTGTGGTATGCGGGACATGGTGCCATGAGGAGTGTGCTGCGATACTACCTCACGACGAGGACATTTTCATTTGGCCTTGCTGCTAGATGGACTGAAACTGAATTGTAAGCTTAGACTTTTATTTCGTAAGTGGTTAATAATCTGATCATATTTCGTTTTTGTGCTTTGAAGCATAGTTTTGTAACAATTTACCATCGAACTTTGAGTGTTGCTACGCGGGCCTTATTCTGATTTAGGGTACAAAATAAGGCCCATTGCAAACATTTTTTCATCACATTTTATTTTGTATTTAGAGGAATTTTACGACTGCCATATATTGATAGTCTGTAACCAACATAATAAAGTTTCATGTCCTCTAACAATAATTGTCAATTCTTCTAAATTGACAGTTTCAAAGGCAAAACAATTTAGGTGGGCCTTATTGCGGTAACTTACCTTACAGTCGCGAGGAAATATTATGTATTATTCCTTGCCGGATTCACTTAAAGCACTTAAATTGTGAATATTGCAAGTGACGTAAACAGGTGCTGTGCAAAAATGCTTTTTTGAGTTCCGATATCTTTTCTGTTGTTGACGATCGTCTTTTCAAAAATCTTATTTTTACAGCACTGATTATTCAACTATCATGTTCAGACACAATTTCTGAGATTAAGATGAAATTAAACTTGAAATTTAATGTAATAGCAGCACCTTCAGCATCAAATTCCCCATGTATTTAAATGGGAGAACAATTGCCCATCAAAAGCGTGGGGATACAACAGGGCTGCTGCCATCTACAATAGTTTGCTTTGACCAGGCCCATTGAACACGTCCAGTTGACGGATGCAAACTTTCCTGTCGCTTGTGATCTGTTTTGTCTTCACGAGCTATTTTGTTGTATCCCTCCGTGTTCTACTGTGGGTGGGGTTTAGAACGCTTCTATCTATCTGCACGAGATGTCGCTACAGTGCAGGGACACTTTTACGTATTGCAAGGGTTTCGTTTTCCTCAAACAGTCTCAAAATAGGAAAACTGACTTCTACTGTGATGATGTTAATGTCAAGTACAATGAACATTGCATGACCCCAACAAAACAGTTTTCCATAAACTTGTGTGGTTAACGAGATAATTGCATGTGAAAATTACGGGTTTTCCCCATTTTTATGCCCAATTTACTTATTAAGCAGGGTCTTTTTTTTTTAATTTCTGCTTTGTAGGAATTACGCAGCCATATTTCCTGAAGGATAGAAAACAAACCCCGAGGTCCTATCTTTGCTCGTAACTGAAAAATCTGTTCAAAACGGAACGTCAGCACTGCGCGTTTTCGTCACATGTATGAAGGAGCCTTAAAATTGTGCAACAGACAACATGAGTTCAACATAGAACTTAAAAAGGTTTGAGAAAATTGTTTACCTCCAAATTTCCACCGATTTCCTACCACAAAATCTCCTGACGAACTAAATCGGGCAGGATGAAGAAAAGATAGAGGATGGATCGTAGCATGGTTGTAAAAAAGCTTGCCGCTGGATTGGCATACTCCCTTTCGTTTGAAACATGTCCGCTGGTGAAGTAGAAATAAGATTTGGACATAATATTATTTATATTTCCTGAAAACATATTCCATTGAATTCGATTTTTCCTCTCCCAGGGACTGGCGTTTGCACTGTGCTTGGTTTAGTACCATTTTGCTGGGATTGGTAACGCTGATTGAGGAACAACTTGCTGGTACCTCAGTCCTCGCTGATCTTCACAACCTCGCTGCCCCTCCCTTCACTGCTCCTTCCACCCCTCACCCATCTGTCTGTAATAATTACATCAATTGTAATAATATTATCCACACTGTTATCAAAAAAAATAATTACAGACCGAGAAAAAAGATCACCATTTGAATGTGGATTTGACCCAAAGTCTTCAGCACGAATTCCATTCTCTATAAAATTCTTTCTAATTGCAGTAATTTTTCTAATTTTTGATGTAGAAATCGTATTACTATTACCAATAACAGTTATTATTACTAATTCAAAATTAATATATTGACTATGTGTTAGACTCCTATTCCTATTAATTTTACTTTTAGGTTTGTATCATGAATGAACCCAAGGATCACTAGAATGAGCATGCTGGAGTAATAGTTAATAATAACATTTGAGTTGCATTCAAAAGGTATTGAATAATTCAATTTACTTTATTAAGCGAGAAGCAAAAGCAATCAGCTTCGACCTGAATAAATTGGTATATATTACCCTTGCTTACTTGACTGAAGCCAAAGAAAGGCGGCATATTAATGTTAATAATAAAATTAGGATTATCTCCTCGGTTAAGGGGTACATTATTTAAGTGGGGGCTGCTAACTTCCATCTTTAGTGGCGAAATTCCATTAATACTCTTCATGTTATTTCTTTAGTATAAAATTACATTATCTTTTCATGATAAGGCTGGACTTTAAATAAGTTCAAGAAATATTTACAGAATTATTTTATTCTTCCTAATAACTTCAATATTATGCTTTACTATAAGCTATATAAACACACATAAATTATTAATAAAATTACTATTAAAAATGAAAATATAAAATAAACATTAAAATAGTTAGAATGTATTAGTTGAATATTTAAAGAACCACTCCTTACATATTTATACACTCCCTGCCCCCCCATAAGCTCACTTCATTCATAATCAATAGCCTTAATATATAGTCCTCCAGTAATAAATGAACTACTAATTAATCCACCAGAGGACAAATATGGTAAAAATCATATTCCACCTAATAAATAGTATATTATTTTATTATTAAAAAATGGATAAACTTCAAACAAAAAAGACGTAATATTATATCCAATTCATCCCCCCAATAAAATACAAATAACTGCCCCTATTTTCAAATTAAGGGGAATAATAACAACAAAAACAGAAGGAAAAACTAATCATATTAATCCAGAACCACCTACAACAGATAACAATAATAAGCCTAATATGCCTTTAAATATACCTCACCCCCCATCATCAGAAAAGGATTGAAATGATATACCTCTATAAGGCTTACCAACTAAATAATAATTTAATCGAAAACTATAAGCTATGGTTATACCCGTAGAAATTCATAATAAAACAAATATTACTAAACTAAAAGAAGATATACTTAATATTTCCAAAATTAGATCCTTAGAATAAAATCCAGCCAAAAATGGTATTCCACATAGGGCAAGACTGGAAATTATTATACAAGAAATAGTTATTGGTATTTTATTAATTAAACCCCCCATGCAACGAATATCCTGAACATCACCTATAACATGAATTACTACACCAGCACATAAAAACAATAAAGACTTAAATATAGCGTGCGTCAACAAATGAAAAAATGATAACTCCTTTAATCCCATAGATAATGTTAATATTATTAACCCAAGTTGTCTTAATGTAGATAAAGCAATAATTTTCCTTAAATCATATTCAAAATTAGCACCAACCCCAGCTATAAATATAGTTAGCCCAGATAATAATAAAAGTATTTTACCAAGAACAGTATATATCAACATATCCCCAAAACGAATTAATAAATAAACCCCAGCAGTAACCAAAGTAGAAGAATGAACTAATGCAGAAACTGGGGTCGGTGCAGCTATAGCTGCCGGCAAGCATGCAGAAAAAGGAATTTGTGCACTCTTTGTTATTCCAGCAATAATAATAAATCTAGTAATTAATATTATATCAAAATCAGAAACTAATCATAAGTAACAAATATAATTTCATCTACCATAATTTAATATTCAAGCAATAGATAATAAAATAAACACATCACCAATTCGATTGGACAGGGCAGTTAATATCCCAGCAGAATAGGAACGAACATTCTGATAATAAATTACCAGTGGCGATGCTACATAAAGGGCAACTAGGGCACTGCCCCACAACAATTTTAACATAAAAAGTTCATCTGAAGAGACGATCGGTATATACGCGTAAATATTTTTTTTGTTTTTTCCCTCAACCCCTACGTTGCTGCAACCAGACTTACAGGGCATGCACCCTGTGCGAGGTTAATATATTTCTCCGTCCTGTTGGAGAGAGTCCAATTTCGGCTCTGCCCTGGAGACGTGACGTCACTGACTGATCCAAACATTTACAGCATAGGCAAGGGACGGTCCCGTCACAATGGAAAAGCGCAAAATTCGTGGCCGTCTCTGGGCAGTAAACGAGGTGCCCTGCCCATTCATGTTTGCCTCGTTCAGTGTTTCCAACGCTTGGTATGCAGTTCATTCGTTCTTCCAGCCTGCAGCAATAAGATAGAAAAAAATCCCTCGAATGCTTTTCTTCGCGCTTGTTCCGGCGACCTGAAAAGTTGACAACACTTTTTATTGCACAAACTAGTCCCTCGTATTTTCAAAAAGATCCTCCTTTCCTCTTTTCTTCCCATTGTAATACGGATTTGGATTTGAGTTAGTGTGTGAGTTTGCGTTGCGTTCCGTCTGTGCGTATTGGTCGCTTATGAAATAATTAGTTTTTCGCGATTTTATAGTTACTGTACGTGTTTATTTATTTGTGTAATTGTGTCTGTGTTCCAGCAACTTGACATGCAGAATATCTTCGTAAGTATAAACGAACTTTTTGGGGGTACATGGTTAATGTAAAGTGTTGTAACTGAACTTAACGCTGCATCATCTTCCTACTTAGTCATTGATATTAGTGGATACTTGGTGAATATGACATTGAATCATGTAGAAACTTTAATATCTACGCCTTTCAATTCATTGACAATGGAAGAGAAACTGCAGTGTAACATTTTCCTAATCATTCCAGTATCTACCCAAAGTTTAGTTACTGCAAGCGACGTTAGTATTCGAGTTTTTTTTTTATTCATGTATTTTTGTTCCATATGTTGCTGATTTTTCGTATTCCTACGTAGTGAGTATTTAATGCTCTTTGGAGAGATATCTTGATCAGAATGTTAATTTTATTCCAAATTGTTCGAACAATTTACTTACTCCATATCAAGGAACTCCCCTCAAAAACCTTAAAGAGGAATATAGGGGCTAACTGCCCCCCTCCCCACCCAAAAGAAAAATGTGCCCTGCCTGACTGAAAAGGCACGCGCCGCCCCTGTAAATTACTAGACAATAAGAAACTAACCCTAGACCATCCCATCCTAAAATAATTCTAATAATATTAGGAGAAATAATTAAAAACATTATAGATCCAACAAATAATAAAACTAAAATAATAAATCGATTTATGTTATAGTCCCCCTCTATATAAGAACCTCTATAATTAATAACCATAGAAGAGATATATATAACTAAACCTATAAAAATTAAAGATATTCAATCAAATAATATTGTTATAATAATACTAGAACTATTCAAATTAACAATATTTCACTCAATAAAAATTCTAACATCCTTAATTAAAAATATCATCCCTAATAATAATAAAATTATTCCACTAATCAATAAAATCATTGATGTCATACTTGTAATAAAAAAATTAAAAACCATTGATTTAAGAACTTTTAGTTACCACTAAGTCCACAACTTACTATTCTACTTAAACTACTTAAATATTTTAAATTCAATGAAATATTGGAGAACAAAAAATAATTAAAAAATTTAATGGAAATAAATGACAAAATAATAATAAATATTCACGAATATTACTTCTTCAACAAGAAAATACACCAGAATAATATAATCCATGCTGAGTATAAGAATATAAATATAAAGTATAACCAGCACTTAAAAAAGAAAGTAATGCAACACCCACAAAACTAAAATAAGATCATCCAATAATTCTATTTAGTAGACTAATTTCACCCAGCAGGTTAATAGAGGGGGGGCAGCCATATTAGTAATTCTTAATATAAATCATCATAAAGATAATCTAGGAATATAATTAATTATTCCCCTATTAATTAATATACTACGACTACCTAATCGGTCATAAGTAATATTTACTAGACAAAATATCCCAGAAGAACAAAGACCATGTGCCACTATTAAAATAAGGCCACCATTTATCCCTCATGCTCCTATAGTTATAATCCCCATTAAAACAAGGCCTATATGTGCTACAGATGAATACGCAACCAAGGCCCTTAAATCAATTTGACGTATACAAACAAGACTAATTATTCAAATTCCAACAATTCTAATACCAAATCAAAAAATATTATATTTAATAGCTAATCTCTCAATACAAGAAATAATTCGCAAAATCCCATATCCTCCAAGCTTTAATAAAACCCCAGCCAAAATTATAGACCCACTAACTGGAGCCTCAACATGAGCCCTAGGTAATCACAAATGAACCAAAAACATAGGTATTTTTACTAAAAAAGCAAACACCATTCTAATATATCAAACAAAATAATTTATATTAATATTAATATATCTAAATATATATATATATAGACCACCCACCTTATAATTTAATATAAAAATACCAACCAAAAGGGGTAAAGAAGCAAGTAATGTATAAAAAAGTAAATATACACCCGCTTGTACTCGCTCTGGCTGATATCCTCACCCTAAAATTAAAAATAAAGTAGGTACTAATGATCCCTCAAAAAACAAATAAAATTAAAAAAAAATTATTCTTATAAAAGTTAATATTAATAATAATAATAAAATAATTAACAAAAATATAAATCTACAAGGATAAAAATAAATAGATATAATACTATTTCTAGCCACTATTATTAAAAAATAATTCAAATACTAAGTAAAATTAAAGAGTAAGACATCACATCTAATCCAATAAAATAACCAACCCCCCATACTCCGATACCAAATCACACTATTAATAAAAACAAAAAACAACCAAAAACAATAGAAATTTGAACCACCATTCATAAAGAACTATTAAATCTCAAAAGGATTAAAAATATAAAATAAAAAATATATTTTAACATTTTAATAATACAAAAGAATTAAAATAATCATTACCATGAGTACGTGTAACTGATACTATAACAGATAAACCAAGAGCCCCCTCACATACACAAAATGAAATAAATAATAAACAAAAATAAGCTTCTTCCTGATTATTAATAAAATAATAAGTTATATATAAATATAAGGATAATACAATAAATTCAAGTCTTAATAGAGTTACTAATAAATGCCTACGTTGAGAAATAAAACAAAAATCTAATAAATAAAATAATTAATATAAATAATATTCTTAACATAAGTTTTTATAGTTTAATAAAAACAATGGTCTTGTAAATCATAAATGAATTAATAATTCTAAAAACATCAAGGAAGATATAATTACATCATCATTAGCCCCCAAAGCCAATATTTTTATTAAACTACTCCTTGATATTAAAATACAATTAATACTAATTACCGTTATATTATTATTAGCGCTAATAATAATATATATAAAACATCCACTATCTATAGGAGTTATACTAATTATACAAACTGTTACTGCATGTCTAACAATATCAACATTCCTAAAATCCACATGACTTTCCTACGTATTATTCCTAGTATTTTTAGGAGGAATACTAGTTCTATTTATTTACACAACAAGACTTACACCAAATGAAATATTCAAAATAAGAACAAAAATAATGACTTTATATGTAACCCTAATGTCATTATGTTTATTTATATTAATAATAATAGATCCATTATTAGCCCCCTCAATACTACAAAATATAGATACATATACAACCTGAAGAAGTACCCCCCCCTACCAGGAATAAAATTATATAATGAATCCATTATAATAATAACTACTATAACAGTAGTATATTTATTTATTACATTAATTGCAATTGTAAAAATTACTAGACTTTCACATGGGCCTCTAAAAATAATTAAATAATTACAAATGACAAAGCCAGCGCGGATTTATCACCCCCTACTTAAACTAGCAAATAATGCATTAGTAGACTTACCAGCCCCACTAAATATTTCCTACTGATGAAATTTTGGTTCACTTATAGGAATGTGTCTTTCAATCCAAATCTTAACAGGTCTTTTTTTAGCAATACATTATATTTCAAGAACAGATTTAGCCTTTTCTAGAGTAATACACATCTGCCGAGATGTAAACTATGGATGAATACTACGAACTATTCATGCTAACGGAGCCTCCATATTCTTTATTTGTATATATATATACATGTTGGACGAGGGATATATTATGGATCCTACTTATATTTTCACACATGATCTACTGGGGTCATAATTATATTAGCAACAATAGCAACAGCATTTGTTGGATATGTACTACCATGAGGTCAAATATCATTTTGGGGTGCCACAGTATTTACTAACTTACTCTCAGCAATTCCATATTTAGGAACTACACTAGTTCAATGAATTTGAGGTGGATTTGCGGTAGATAGTGCCACACTGACTCGATTCTTCGCCTTCCATTTTTTATTACCATTTATTTTAATAGCAATATCCATAGTTCATCTACTTTTCTTGCATCAAACCGGATCTAATAACCCACTATCTATTAATAGTAATATGGATAAAATCCCATTCCACCCATACTTCTCCATAAAAGACACATTAGGGTTTATACTTATAATTTTAAGATTAATACAACTCTCATTAATATTTCCAACAACCCTAGGAGATCCTGAAAATTTTACCCCTGCAAATCCACTAGTAACCCCTGTACACATTCAGCCAGAATGATACTTTCTATTTGCATATGCCATTCTACGATCAATTCCAAATAAACTTGGGGGAGTAATAGCACTAGTATTATCTATTATAATTTTATTTATTATACCAATACATCATAAAAGAAATTTTCGTGGACTACAATTTTACCCTTTAAATCAAGTATTATTTTGATTAATATTTGCAACCTTTATTTTATTAACCTGAATTGGAGCCCGGCCCGTAGAAACTCCGTATATTACTACTGGGCAAGTATTGACAATTATATATTTTATATATTTCATTATGTCCCCGGCAACCCTACTACTATGAGATAAAATTTTAAAAAAATGACTTCTTGACTGAAATTTTAAGTGTATGTCTTGAAAACATAAAATAGAATGTAAATATTCTAGAAGTCTTCACATCCTAATTATTATGCAACTAAATATAAATTGATACAATCAAGCCCCTAAAACCAACAAAAAAAAAAATAATTTAAAGAAACTGGAAGGAAACTCCTTCAAGCTAAATATATAAGTTTATCATAACGAAATCGTGGTAGTGTACCTCAAACTCAAATATAAATAAATCCTAAAAAAATAACCCTTAAATAAAAAAAATAAGAAAAGTGGTATCCCCCCAACAATAAAATTCTAAATAAAACACTTATAAATAAAATACTAGCATATTCAGATATAAAAATTAAAGCAAACCCCCCGGCACTATACTCAACATTAAATCCAGAAACAAGTTCAGACTCCCCCTCAGCAAAATCAAAAGGAGTTCGGTTAGTTTCAGCTAAACAAGAACTCAATCAGGCTAATGCCAACGGCATAGCAATAAAAATAAATCATAAATAATCCTGAAAAACATTAAATAAAAGTAAATTATAACCACCAATTAAAAAAATAAAAGATAATAAAATTAATACTAATCTAACCTCATAAGAGATAGTTTGAGCAACTGCTCGAAGACCACCGAGTAATGCATAATTAGAATTAGATGATCATCCAGCAGATATTACTCTATATACTCCTATTCTCATACAACATAAAAAGAAAAACACCCCCAAATAAAAATTAAATAATAAGGTGTGATATGGAAAAAGAACCCAAACAACCAAAGATAAAAATAAACTAAAAATTGGAGATATATAATATGGGTAATAATTTCTCAAAGTAGGTAATGTTTGCTCCTTAGTAAATAATTTAACTGCATCAGCAAAAGGCTGAAAAATACCACAAATTCCAACCCGATTAGGCCCCCTACGAATTTGAATATAACCTAATACCCTACGCTCAAATAAAGTAAAAAAAGCAACTCTAATTAAAACACACACAACCAAAATAATAAAAGAAATAACTCCAATAAATAAATCTAATATCATCTACTATAAAAAGAAATTTATCTTCATTATTGAATTCTAAATTCAATGCACTTCTCTGCCACAATAGCAATTATTATTAATCAATATTACATATATAATATAAGTATTTGGTCCTTTCGTACTAAAACACTTTTAATATTAAGAGATAGAAACCAACCTGGCTCACGCCGGTTTGAACTCAGATCATGTAAGAAATTAAAGGTCGAACAGACCATCAAATTTGAAATGCTACACCCAAATGATATCTTAATCCAACATCGAGGTCGCAACCCCTCCTGTCGATAGGATCTCTCAAGAAAGATTACGCTGTTATCCCTAAGGTAACTTATTCTTTAAATCACTAAAAATGGATCCAAAATAACAAAAATTATTGAATATTAAATAAAAAAGAGCTAATTATTATCTTCCCATCACCCCAACGAAATATTATTTAATAATGTATATAGTTATGCTGCTAATCAAAACATTATTAAAATAATATAAAGATCTATAGGGTCTTATCGTCCCCTTAAAAAAATAAAGCCTTTTCACTTTAAAGTAAAATTATATATTAATTAACTAAAGACAGTCTATTCCTCGTCCAACCATTCATTCTAGCCCCCAATTAAAAGACTAATGATTATGCTACCTTCGCACGGTCAAAACACCGCAGCCATTAAACAAATGTCATTGGGCAGGTTATACTTCATATAAAAGTCATGAAAAGATGTTTTTGATAAAGAGGCGAGAATAGATTTTGCCTAATTCCTTTAATTAATTAAATAAATATACTAATAGAATCATAATTTCAAAATAAAACCCATTAAAACATATAATTAAGTAAGAAAGTAAAACCAAACTAAATTTTTAATAAAATTTCAAATAAATTATAACAAAATTACAAAAATTAGCAATCTCCAAACCAATAAATATAATAATTTACTATAAAGTTATAACCAACATATTAACCAGAAGCACATCCCCCCTAGTCATAACTAAACATTAATATTATAGTATACATTAATATAAAAAAATATTAAAATGTAAAGCTATATTAAATATAATTCCCTAATAACTAGATATAAGGTAAGTCGAATAACATTTCATTACAAGTAGTAATTTTAACAGAAAAATATAACACTTTTACCTTAAAATTAATTCCACTAGCTCCTCACCCTTCGAGAAAACAGAATATTCAATTAAAATTTAATCCTCCCTGATACAAAAGGTGCGATTATTAACATCTCCTATAATAAAAATTAATATTTCATATATTTAATAAATCCCAATACTGTACTAATTATCTATAACAAACTAATTCATATACACTAAGCATATAACCAACCCCAATAAAATTCCTTTTCATATATAAACAACTTATAAATAAAATTCAAATAGTAATAAAATTTCTATCAAAATATATCGAATTGCACGACTAACTACTCAATGTAAATGAATATTCTAACTAACAGAAATATTTTGATACTATTCAAACTAGACACACCTTCCGGTACGCCTACTATGTTACGACTTATCTCACCTATATAAATGAGAGCGACGGGCGATGTGCGCATGCCCTAGAGCTAATAAACCAAAATGTTATTCTAAAACAAAATTACAATTAAATCCAATTTCAAATATAATTCCAATATATTATCCAAATCAACATAATGTAACCCATCTCCACCCACTAATAAGCTGCACCTTGACCTGAAATATATCCCAATAGAAAAAAAGAACATATATATTTAAATATTCAAATTACGGCGGTATACAAACTGATATTTTACAATAATAGGTCAAATAAAACGCGGAATATCGATTACGGAACAGGTTCCTCTAAATAGAATAAAGCACCGCCAAATTCTTTGAGTTTCAAGACCATAACTAATACTACTCAAACCAAATTCACAATGATAATAATAGGGTATCTAATCCTAGTTTAATATATCACCTTTATAGAATTAATAAAAATAAAGAACAAATTATATTAAAAATTTCACCTAATAAATAAAATATAAACAACCAAAAATCAATTATTACTACAATTAAGCCAACAACCCTCCACTTATATCCCCACGTCTAACCGCGGCAGCTGGCACGAATTTAGCCGGACAAAATAAATATTAAAATTCAAAATCCTGTAATCTAATTTACATTAAAATTAAACAAACCCACACACTGCGAACTAAATCCAAATACACCCTCTCAACCCATAAAAAATTGGAGGAAGTTTTCCCTCTCTTTAATAAATACATATGTAAAATTTAACTAGGGAGATTTAAGCTAGAATAAAACTTTAATTTAAAATATAAAGAGAGGTTCTTTATTATTACATCGTATGTATTATATTAAATTAAATTATAATTAGGAATTATCTCACGAAAATTTCCTCCCTTTTTTATTTTTACTCACTTTCCCGTACTATATAGAACACAATTTTTTTCCCCTCAAAATTGTGTTCTATATAGATATATTAACTTCTTTTTCTCTAGACTCAATAAGTGTTAAAATGACATGTTAATTAAGTCAATTACTTTAAGTTAGACTACAAAAACTTAAAGAAAATTGGATAAAATTAAAATCAATTCTGAAGTATTTTATATTATTTAATAAATGGGTCTACTTATTGATCATAACAATAAAAGTCTAATAAATAATATTATTAGCCCACTGTTATATTTTTTTATAAATAAGATGTCTGAAAAAGGATTACCATGATAGGGTAAAGTATACATGAAATTTAACATGTTCTTATTAATTTATTTTTAATAAAAATGAATTTTTATAAATGAAAGAATTAAACTTTCTCCAATGGTATCAAACCCCATAGTGCATCATACACCAATATATAATAAAAAGGTAAGCTAATCAAGCTAGAGGGCTCATACCCCACATATGAAGGTTCATAATTAATCCTTCCCTTTTTAATGCTCACAACCCCCAAAAAAATAATATTCCTATTAACCCTCACAATAGGAACCCTCCTTTCTATTTCTTCCACCTCATGATATGGAGCCTGAATAGGCTTAGAAATTAATTTAATATCTTTTATTCCATTAATTTCAACACCAAATAATCAACGAAATACAGAAGCATCACTTAAATACTTTCTAATTCAAGCATTAGCATCATCAATAATTTTAGCCGCAGCATTAATTATAATTAATGCTACAAATTTCAATATACAGACCCAACTTCTGACTATAGCTTTATTAATAAAAATAGGAGCTGCTCCATTTCATATTTGAATACCAGAAGTTATAGAAGGAATAACATGAATTAACTGCCTAGTGATGACAACTATTCAAAAAATTGCTCCATCAATATTACTTAGTTATGTAATTGACAATTTAAACATAATTCTAATTTTAACGATTAGAACATCAGCAATTATTGGAGCAATTGGGGGATTAAATCAAACCTCGTTACGAAAAATTATAGCCTTTTCATCAATTAACCACATGTCATGAATTATTCTAAGAATAACATCAGAAGATAACACCTGGTTAACATATTTACTACTATACATCCTTATAACCACCTCTACCATTATGCTATTTTCAATAAACAAAACATACTACGTTCATCAACTGTTTATATTGAAACTTCCCCCCATCAAAAAAATGTCTCTATTCATATCAATACTATCTCTTGGTGGACTACCACCCCTATTAGGATTTTTACCAAAATGAATAGTTATTATCCAAACAACCAACCTTAAACAACTAATTATAATTATAATTCTAATTAGTATATCACTATTAACTCTATACTATTACTTACGAACCTCACTTACATCAATTTTAATAAATTATAAAATTAATATATGAAACATTATTAACAACAAACCATTAAATTTAAAAGAACAAGTATTATCGGTAGTTACAATCTTTCTCTCAGTGTGTGGATTACCTATGATTCAACCAATTTATATATCTTTATAAGATCTTTATAAGTAAGGTCTTAAGTTAATTTTAAACTAATGACCTTCAAAGTCATAAATAAAGGGTACTCTTTTAGGCCTTAATACATACAATGTATCACCCTGAAATTGCAGTTCAAAATTATTATTCTTAACTATAAAGCCAAAATTTAATGAGAGAGTTTAAAAACTCATAAATAAATTTACAGTTTATCACCTATATAACTTCAGTCATCTCATTCTTGCAACGATGATTATTTTCTACTAACCATAAAGATATTGGTACAATATATTTAATTTTTGGAGTATGATCAGGAATAGTTGGAACATCATTAAGTATCTTAATCCGTATAGAATTAGGCCAGCCAGGAAGTTTAATTGGAGATGATCAAATCTACAATGTAATTGTAACTGCACACGCATTTATTATAATTTTTTCATAGTAATACCCATTATAATTGGGGGATTTGGAAACTGATTACTACCTCTAATAATTGGGGCCCCAGACATAGCCTTCCCACGATTAAATAATATAAGATTTTGATTACTACCCCCATCATTAACTCTACTATTATCAGGAAGAATTGTAGAAAGTGGTGCAGGAACTGGTTGAACAGTGTATCCTCCCCTATCTGCAGGAATTGCACATGCTGGAGCCTCTGTTGATTTATCAATTTTTTCATTACATTTAGCAGGAGTATCCTCTATTCTAGGGGCAGTAAATTTTATTACAACAGTAATTAATATACGAACTATGGGGATATCTATAGAACGAATACCATTATTTGTATGATCAGTAGTAATTACTGCAGTTCTACTATTATTATCACTACCAGTTCTAGCAGGAGCAATTACTATATTATTAACAGATCGAAATTTAAATACCTCATTTTTTGATCCATCAGGTGGTGGAGATCCAATCTTATATCAACACCTATTCTGATTCTTTGGACACCCAGAAGTATATATCCTAATTCTACCGGGATTTGGAATAATTTCACATATTGTAACTCAAGAAAGAGGTAAAAAAGAAACATTTGGAGTCCTTGGAATAATTTATGGAATAATAGCAATTGGATTCCTAGGATTCATCGTATGGGCACATCATATATTGACTGTAGGAATAGATGTTGATACACG
This sequence comes from Lepisma saccharinum, assembly GCF_977018435.1. Classification (NCBI taxonomy): domain Eukaryota; kingdom Metazoa; phylum Arthropoda; class Insecta; order Zygentoma; family Lepismatidae; genus Lepisma; species Lepisma saccharinum. The sequence continues at coordinate 31,426,174 of NC_139255.1, read as the reverse complement.
AGCATATTTTACTGCAGCCACAATAATTATTGCTGTACCAACAGGAATTAAAGTATTTAGATGAATTGCAACATTACATGGAACACAAATTAATTACTCCCCATCAATATTATGAGCATTAGGACTTATTTTCTTATTTACAATAGGGGATTAACAGGAGTAGTATTAGCAAATTCATCACTAGATATTGTACTACATGATACATACTATGTTGTAGCACATTTTCACTATGTACTGTCTATAGGAGCAGTATTTGCTATTATAGCAGGACTAGTACATTGATTTCCACTATTTACAGGAGTAATAATAAATCCAGATTAATTAAAAATTCAATTCATCTCAATGTTTATTGGAGTAAACTTAACATTCTTTCCACAACATTTTCTAGGATTAAGAGGAATACCACGACGATATTCGGATTACCCAGATGCATATACAATATGAAATATTGTTTCAAGATTAGGATCAATCTTATCATTTACAGCAGTAATTATTATAATTTTTATTACCTGAGAAGGCATGACAAGCGCCCGACCAACATTATTTAATCTACAACAGGCATCATCAATTGAATGATATCAAATGTCACCTCCTTCTGAACATACATATTCAGAACTTCCAATACTACTTACTAACAACTAATTTTTAAGGTGGCAGAGAAGTGCATTGAATTTAAGCTTCAAATATAAGGGATACCCCTTACTCAAAAGTGGCAACCTGAAATCAAATAGGACTACAAGATAGATCCTCCCCATTAATAGAACAAATAATATTTTTCCATGACCACACAATATTAATTTTAATTATAATTACAGCATTAGTAGGGTATTTAATAGCATCATTATTTAATAACAAATTAACAAATCGAATACTTTTAGAAGGACAAACGTTAGAAATAATATGAACAATTATACCAGCAATTACCCTAGTTTTTATTACCCTACCCTCTCTACGTTTATTATATTTATTAGATGAAATTAATCAACCTTCATTAACGCTTAAAACTATTGGGCATCAATGATATTGAAGTTATGAATACTCCGATTTTATAAGGGCAGAATTTGATTCTTATATAGCTCCAACAAATGAAATATCTTTAAACTCGTTTCGATTATTAGATGTAGATAATCGAACAGTACTACCAATCAATATAGATATTCGAGTACTAACTACATCTGCAGATGTATTGCATTCATGAGCCATGCCATCCATAGGAATTAAGATAGATGCCACTCCAGGACGACTTAACCAGGCAGGGGTAAACATTAGTCGAATCGGTCTATTTTTTGGACAGTGTTCAGAAATTTGTGGGTCTAATCATAGATTTATACCAATTATTGTTGAAACTACAACTCACAAATCTTTTATTAATTGATTAATAAATATTATACAAGAATCATTAGATGACTGAAAAGTAAGTAATGGTCTCTTAAACCACAAAATAGTAATATAACAACTACTTCTAATGAAAAAAGTTAGTTAATATATAATAACATAGGAATGTCAAACCTAAATTATCCTTGTAGATACTTTTTTATTCCGCAAATATACCCATTAAACTGAATTATTCTATTCACAATATTTATATTAACCTATTTTTCATTTTTAATTGTCAACTATTATAGTTATAATAAATTATTAAATAATAATAATTTTAAAATAGAAAATAAGCCAAAAATTAAATACTGAAAATGATAACAAGATTATTTTCATCATTTGACCCAACATCATCAATTATAAATATATCATTAAATTGAATAAGAACATTCTTGGGATTATTAATAATTCCAGCCCCATTTTGATTAATACAATCACGAACCTCTATACTATATAATATAATAATAGTAAAATTACATGAAGAATTTAAAACATTTTTAGGGACAACTAGTCACCAAGGAAGAACTCTAATATTTATTAGTATATTTTCAATAATCTTATTTAATAATTCAATAGGATTATTACCCTATGTATTTACTAGATCAAGTCACTTAGTCTTTACCCTAACCCTACCAATATGATTATCATTTATGCTATTCGGATGAATTAATAATACAAAACATATATTAGCACACCTAGTACCGGAAGGTGTGCCAGCACTATTAATACCAATTATAGTAGGTATTGAAATAATTAGAAACCTAATTCGTCCAATAACTCTATCAGTACGATTGGCAGCCAACATAATAGTTGGCCATTTAATAATATCAATAATTGGAAATACAGGAACAATATTAGAAATTATTGGGCTTTCAATACTAATTTTAGCACAAGTTATATTAATTATTATAGAAACAGCCGTAGCATTTATTCAGTCTTACGTATTTGCCTTATTAATTGCTATTTATTCTAGAGAATCAAAATAACTAATGTCAACAAACCAAAATCACCCATATCACTTAGTAGATCAAAGCCCATGACCAGCAACAGGAGCCGTTAGAGCAATAATGTTAACAACAGGGATAATTAGATGATTTCACCAACAAAACATAGTACTATATTATTAATGGGGATAACAACAATACTCCTTACAATAATTCAATGATGACGAGATATTTCACGAGAAGGAACATATCAAGGATTACATACAAGCCAAGTTATAATAGGACTACGATGAGGTATAATTTTATTTATTATTTCAGAAGTACTATTTTTTGTATCATTCTTTTGAGCATTTTTCCATAGAAGATTATCCCCGACAATTGAACTAGGAATATTATGACCACCAAAGGGGATTACTCCATTTAATCCAATGCAAGTACCTTTATTAAATACAGCAATTCTGTTAGCCTCAGGAGTAACAGTAACATGAGCCCATCATAGACTATTAGAAAAAAACCATTCACATACAATGCAAGCACTTATATTAACACTAATATTAGGAATATATTTTACTATTCTTCAAGCATATGAATATTATGAATCCCCATTTACTATTGCTGATGCAGTATATGGATCCACATTCTTTATAGCAACAGGATTTCACGGACTACATGTTATTATTGGATCAACATTCCTAGGAGTATGCTTAGCTCGACACATCTCGTGCCATTTTTCACCGACACATCACTTCGGATTTGAAGCAGCAGCATGATATTGACATTTCGTAGATGTAGTATGATTATTCCTTTATATTTCAGTTTATTGATGAGGTAGATAATTTACTTAGTATATTTAAAGTACACTTAACTTCCAATTAAAAAGATTATAATAAAATAAAGTAAATAATTAATGTAATCATAAGTACTTCATTATGACCGCCGTGGTTCATCAGCAACCTGCAGAAAGCCTCTGTGGCCATCGCCTTTCGCTTGCTGCTGGTGCCTCCGAAAGCAGTCAACTCTTGACAGTAGCTAATCTAGTCAATTGTACGTACCTTGCGCTCACAATTTTATAACACGCATTAAACTCCTAAAAAGTAGAGAACTTGAAATATGTACAAATGAACTGTAAGAAGTTCCTCAATTCCTACATGGAGGAATTGCCCCTGATATTACTAAGACATAGTTTGGCAGAATATTCTGATATAGATGCATATTTTATATATCTTCATACTTTTGTGTCTAATCTAGTTATTAATTTTACAGTTCACTAGATGTTTTTATGAAACAAACTGAAAATATTATAATATACTCACTATTTTCTTTCTTTGGAGTGCTCGATAAATTTCATTCTTGTTTCATGCACCCAGCGCCCTCTTCCACATGTTACTCTTTGCCTTTTAACCCTTTTGTAGGCATCTCGCAGCGTTCTCCATCTCCTCCTGCATGCCTCCCCTGTAAACCATGAGATATGTAAAGATTAGCAACAATGATATTTACATATTCTGCAATCTTAATTGAAGAGCCAACGGCAAAGATAATAGTAGGCAAATTGTTCATAGCTATTTTTATTATTTTCTATTCTATATCATGTGTTGCAAAGATTGAAATTATACTGTCCTCTGCTCATTGATGTTTTTATTTCAATTCATGATCATTTATCACAGGCCCATACCCAGGATTTTTTTGAGGGAGGGGCCAGATCCGAAAATATGATGTGTTTATATAGCATATATTACAAAATCTATTAGTTCATTAGTTTTTATTTAATTCTTGCTTTCTGTTAATAATGATCAATAACATTTCATACTTATATTAGTATTGCATTCGTGTTTTAGTTGCTATAAGGCCCGTGCACAGAATTTTTTCTTAAGGGGGAGGGGGGTAGATCCGAATATCTGGAACAAAGAAAAGATCTCCCAAGTATTCGAATAGTTCTGTGTTCCACAATGTTTTCATCTTTTCTTTAATATTCTTAAACCAGCACCATTGAACAGATATGATAATTATGTTTAGAAAATAATATATTTGTAAATTAAATGATACGTATTAGCAATGATTCTTATAATGATGAACATGTATGAATGTAAGAATACATTAAGAAGGATACTTTTGGCATCTCCACTGCACTTGAAGAAAGGTGGGACAGGGATTAAAAGGAATGGACTGTCCCAACTAAATCGGAACGTCTTGTAGCACTGCATGAATGGTTAAAAAACTACCTAATATTGCAGACTGCAGCAGGCTTCACTAGAGCCTGCCTCTCTACACAACAAGGATAAGATTTAATTGTTTACAAATTTGAAAAATCGATGTTAATTTTGTAGCTTTTCATAGGTTCACATCTTAATATTTCATAGGTCGAGGGGGTGGGACCATGACCCCTCATCTGGGTCATGATTTATCATGGCCTGATTTATCATATTGTGCAGTGCTAGTGGCTGGTAAATCAACTTTTTTCACATACAGGGAGTCCATAAAGTCCTGCAAAAAACTAAAACTCTATAACTTTTTAGCTGTTGCGTTTAACAATACACATTTTTTGGGTGAGAAGGGTGGAAGTTTAAAGTTTTGTTCTGGCCACACTGCTCAGTGACGCTTGCACTGGTAATCACGTGATCATGTGACTTAAGATGGCGTCCATCCACGAAAAGGCAAAGTGTGTTCTGTTACAGCGCCTTGAATAACGTTATTCAAGGCGCTGTAGTTCTGTGGTTTGCAGAGTTAAAATCTCGTGTTTCAGTGCAGAGAAAGTTCCAGACAACATATGGTAAACCACCCCCAGCAAATTCAAGTGCAAACTCGGGGTAGTCCCAAATTGAATGTGTGGTGTGCGATTTCAATGGACCACATCATTGGTCCATTTTTCTTCGAGGAAGACACGGTAAATGGCAACAACTATCTGAAAATGCTACAGACATTCCTCGTGCCAGAACTTAATAGGTTAGGCATCATCAATGACGTCCACATGCAACAAGATGGGGCGCCGCAGCATTTTGCCCTTGAAGTTCGGCAGTTTCTTAACGAACAATTTCAAGGTAGATGGATTGGCCGAAGAGGGCCCACACCTTGGCCTGCAAGATCACCAGACTTGAAACCTTGCGATTATTGGTTGTGGGGACATGTAAAGGCCGAGGTGTATTCACAGAAACCAGCTAATCTGGATGACCTAAAAGAAAAAATAAGAGATGTGATTCTGAATATCCCAGGAGAGCACCGCCAGCACGCGATTCTCGATTTCACAAAAAGACTGCGATTAAGATTTGGCGATGAACCTAACAAGCAGGAAATAAACTTTGAACCTTGCTGTAAGTACACACAAAATATTTTGTTAATAAACTTAGTTTTCAAGTTATAGAGTTTTAGTTTTATGCAGTACTTTATGGATTCCTTACATGGAACATATGATGTTGTCGGACTTCTGTCTTATTTTACTTGCATGCCTGCATTGGTATTTTACTTCTGTTATATCTTATTAATACATACGTAAAAAATAAGTATTGTTGCAGTAAACCAAAGTCAAATTTTCCGAATACGCCACTGATGTTAGGGAAAACAGACTGGAGGAAAATGGTGATAGAGAATTCGCACACCATTTCTTTTACATTCAGCACAGAGAGGAGCTCCCTTTTGTCCTTTCCGTTCCCCGCCCCCCACTAAGGCAAGGTAAGAGAAGCAGGGGGTTATAGAATGAGGGTATTTTTATTTCTTTCTTTCTTTGGGAAGCGAGAGAGAAAGAAAGAAATAGAGAAGAGAGAGGAAGAGTGAAATCTTTCTTTCTCTTCCTACCTCTCTTTCTGTAGAGAAGAGGAGAAAGCTAGTGGGCGGAGCAGAGAGAGGGGGAGGGAGAACGATAGCACTAGGGTGAGAGAAGAGAAAGAGAAAACTTTCTTTGTCTATCACTTTCTCTTTCATCCTGGAAAGAAAGATGAGTTTTTCTTCTTCCTTTTCTCATTCTTCCTTTCATTTTCTCTTTTTTCTCTCCTTCACTGCTAAAAAATGTCATCAGTTGCGTTTCTTAATGAAACGCTGACGTAACTTGTTATTTCTTATTTACCTACAAAGGAAAAAATAGATTGAAAACATAAAATCCGAGGTGTAGTCATTAGTGACTCATCACTAGGGAACGGAACTTTATGTGCTAAAAACTCAAAAATATTTATGTGTCATAAATGTTGAAAATATGTGATAAAAACAGGAAAATATGTGACAAAAATAAAAAAAAACATTTGGTAACAAAAACAAAATATTACATGCATTTTAAACAGCTGAAATCAGTTTCTAAATGCTTACCTCTTAGTGAGCTATTTTTTGGAAGAGTTGCAGTGGATCACCATAGTTTTTGTTTTTTCCAAATTCTCCATTGTAAATCTGTGACGATTATCTCTAAAAAGCATCTTATATTGTGAGAAACAATTCTTGCATATTTGAAGCACGAAATGTCACTAACGCTGAAGTTTTCCAAAGCTTCCTCTTCCTCTACTTCACCTTTCAAAACACGTGCAATTTGGCACAAAGTTTGAAAACCTTGGTTTTTCCTAAAATTTCTGTACATTTAGACAGCACTTGTGCATTAGATCCAGTGGGGGTAATATTTTCCCCCAATAGGATGGTAGGCGAGGCGCCAGAAGTCTGCCAGCGAGCGTGTTCAAAGTCAAAACAAACCTAATACTCTCGATATGAAAGAGGTGCGGAGAATAAACATTTTTCCTTCGAGGATTTCGAGGTAGCTGAAGTCAATGAGCGATTTTATGTTTTTAAAATGAAAATTCGCAAAATATGTATTTACATATTTTTATGTAAAATAAAATTTGCTGTGTTGACATATAAGGCTATGATCAGAATTTTGGCAAAAACGAGGGTCTCTATCTTATCGCAGAAAACATTTATTTAACTAAAGTTCCGTTCCCTACTCATCACCGCCTGAAACGCCAAAAGTTAAATTATAATAACCCCCAAACCGCCTTCTAGATACTAACTATTGTACACTAATTACAAACGTATTAATATTAAGTACCTTTTTAATTAACAATAGCACCACTCGATCCTTAATTAATATCAATTAGAAACCCAATAATGTCAATTAAAAACTCATTAATATCAATTTAAAAATGACGTTATCCGATTCATCCTCAACAAGGCTAAGCGTAACGACCGCCGCTAGTTGGGAAATGTAAGGGTCTCCCTAAGTTGTGAATGTTAACAGCAGAAGGTGTCATTTACGACTGGACAAAAATCAGGCGTTTTGCAACACTACCTCGCACTTAGAGCCCCCGCCCCCAATTTGGGATGAAACGTCTGGGTAGATTCAGGTAGGCACCTTTAGGAATGGTACACCCGCCTCAATTAGTACTCCGGCAGATTTGCAGAAGATACAATTCAAAAATACAAGTGTATCAATATGCGCTGTATAAAACACAACTTTGACCCTGTACATGTGATAACGCCAGCCTACCACTCAAGTTGTGGAACCTTATATTATGAGTTGTACAGTAAGATGCACAAATATTGCTCGGTTGTATAACTTCGGGTTTTTAAAGTATGCTGGTGCAAAGGTTGTCGGCAGTGGCGGCGATTAGGGGGGAGCAGTTGCCCCCGCACTATGCTAAATCTTATATACAAAGGGAAATATATTGTCATTGCCCCCCGCCCCCCTTCCGGTTTTAGAACCCGCTCGCTGCCACTGGTTGCCGGCAACTTGTTTGGTGTTTCGCTTGAATTTTTAAGCTTTCATTGTGTGAAACAAAAAGAATAAACATCGCGATGGACAATTTGCTTGGCAATACTTGTACAATACACTCATGGGCGTCCGGAAGGGGGGGGGGTGCCCCCCTGGAAAATGAAAGTCAACCAAAAATTATGTATTTCACACATATAATTTCATTTTAGCCACAATAATATGTGTTAATTATTGCATGAACATCATAAATTCAAATTTAAGCAATGGTTTTTTAGAGAACAACACTATTTTTGGAGAAAATGTGCCTTGTTTGCCCCCCTGGAAAAAATACCTTTCATGCCCCTCCCTGGAAAGAATCCTGCGGACGTCAATGAATACACTACAGTAGTTGTTTCTCCCTCTGATCAGTGGCGTGCACAGCATTTTCGATAGGGTCTTACGTATAACTATTTTTAGTGGTCATGCCTAATTTTGCTATCTTTCCCTCATATGCGTGCGCAGACCCTCTAATTAGTGGGGGTAAAAACCTTGATGAAAGTTGAGTCGAAGTAGAAATAGAAGTTTTCAGAAAGTCTTAATTAATAATTCTCGAACTAAACAATGGCATTTTCTATTTCGTAAGATTACTTAGTGTTTGTTAGAAGTCTTTAGACGAACTGAACCGCTATTTTTTCTAGATTTATACATTTACCTTAAATAACATTTTAAGAGAAATACAATTTACAAACAAGTCGACATAATTTTTGAAAAAAGAATCATTGTTAAGACTTTCAACTTGCAGTTATTCTCATAAAATGTTTTGTAGTTTTTCTGAAACACTTCTATTTCTTATTTTAAAAAAATAGATTTATTGATTTATTATGAAAGTTTATACTATTGGGAACATTTCTGAGAAAACCGGATGTTGATAGGAGACACCGTTCCCGAGATATATCAAATCAAAAAATATCAAATATGGCGGATTATTTTCAAGATGGCGGCCGTCGGAGCGCAGATATCGATTGGCTACTCGACTGAAAATATCTTTAATGATAGAACAATTAATCCTACCAAGTCTCTTGCTTTTATCAAGTCAATGATTTGGGACTTAGCCTTCGGCCTGTGATAAAGATGTAATTTTTTGTGCTTTTGTTATGAGGTCCGAAATCATTTTGCGGCGGGTGTAGCTCTACCATCTGACCCTAAAGCGTTCACCGTCACGATCCCCATAGTTTAAGTAATTGAAACCAGTAAACGCATCAATATATATATATATACACACACACAATACATACATACATACATAATCAATTCATCCGTTTCATATCAAACCAAGAGCAAAAATTATTTATATAAATTGTCTCTGCAATGTGCGCGCTCCTTTTCCTCCAAACGATTCTCTCCTTGGCAATTTACAATGCATTAGAGAAAACAAAATGCGAGCAAGAAAATTTTCAGATCCAAATTTATGCATAATGAAAGCAATATTGATTTAATATGGCGAAAATTCATGGAGCACCATGGCATTCTCTTTTACATTTTTTTCATTTAGATCGTTTGGCGTCCAGGGCCAACTCCCACCGACCCCTAGCTACAGCTCTGAACTTGACCAGACTGCAAGAAAAGCAGCCATTGCAAGCGAAGCGAGCAAGAAAATTTTATGAAACGTATTTTTATTAGTATAAAATTTGAAATCGAGGGGGCAATTGCAGCTCTGTGCCCCCTGCAGGCGCTCTTGGCCGTCTGGAAGAAATAATGCAAGAAAGACGAGAAAACTAATTCCATCTTGAGTCCTGCTGCTCTTAGATTTTCTTAGTCTTGCTTTTCTTTACTTCCATGTTTGCCTCCCCTAAAATTGATTTCCGTCCAAGGATGGGGGCCAATGACCCCTGCCCCCTGTGGTTGCGCCACTGCACCCCTTCCCCCGTAGTTGCTTTGAACTTTCATTGGCTTGAAAATACTTCATTTTCTTGAAGAGTATAATATCGTTTAATAACTGCGATAAGATCCTCTATCATAAATTTCTAGGTGAAAATATAATAATATAGGGGCATGGACGTCTGGAAGGGAGGGCAAGGATGGCCACATCTCCCATTAGAAACCGAATGTCACACGTATAATTTGATTTCAGTTATAATAATTTACATTAATTATTATAATTGGGATGCAGGAATGCGATAATTTCAAATTCGAGAGGTGTTTTTGAGGGGGCAACATGCCCCGTGGAAAAATTCCTTGCTTGTCGCTCAGTGGAAAAATCTGCGCCCCCCCCCCTTTGCCCCTCCGTGCGCACGCCTATGCTTTCCCTGCCTTTGACGTTCTCTTTTTAAGAATACTGGGTCAAATGAAGGATATGACCCCCACTTGGGCGTGCCACTGCCTCTGGTTGCTATTTTTTAATATTTAACATATGGCCATTTTGCATCCTTCAATGTATACCCCCTTATCTAAAAGAAGCCCTTGAGAAAGATTAAGAGTGAGAGGTTGTAAAGGGGCCTGCACAAGGCAAACACAACACATTAAAAAGTCAGAATAAACTAAAAACTTTCTCACAGACAGTGGAAGAGACCAGATCTTCCTAAAAAGCTAGAAACATTTGTTAAAACACTGTTATCTCCCAACACGGATCACAAACAGTTGGGAAGATGAAAAGTCTGCCTGCAAGGCAGAATACTTAAAACGACATTTACAGACACGAAACACTGGAGGGTCCAGCCCTTGCAGCAATTGACCATGGGTGAGACGGCTGTGTCCAATACGCAGCCAAGTGAGTCATGTTAACGCAAACTTCTATTTTGTTGGTTGCGATAAAAGCAGATCTCATATTACTCAAGACCCGCACAAAGAGAACAACCAAGCTAGCAAACGTTCTGCTAAAATTAACTGTACACATTTTTCGAAAATTATTGTTATCAGTCAAATGATGGTGATAATATGCTGATGCTCATCATGTGTTCATACCTTTTCCCTTTCTCAACATTATGTTCCTGATCAAAGAAGTATTTGAACATAATAAGCTCACTGGAGCAATGGCCAAATTGCATAAATAAATATAAGCCAAACTAAAATATAATGTGTACGCATTGTAACGGAAGATATACAGGCCTGCAACTGACCCATTGTATTGAACACCTTTGTCTATATGCTGTTGTAGGTTAGGAATGTTATTCAGGGCTCTTAGCATAAATAATACTCCCACTGTCCCATAATTATAGTCCGGTCCGTATGCCAAAATGGTAGTAGACGAAGAGGCACATGGAAAGTACAATTTGTACTGATCCTTGAGTAATAAAGTTGTATGACTCATTCCCGTGTTTCATGTTCTTCATCTGTATACACCAATGTCACAGTTTGAATATCTGACAATTATTATGACAACAAACAAAAATGTACCGGACAATAATTATGGGACAGAAGGAGTACCTTTTTGGTGAAACCCCGAAAAATTGCTACTTAGCAATTCGCGCTGACGTCAGTAGACGAAGGTGTTCAATACGCTGTGCCAAAAGCGAGACAAATGAAGTTGGGATAACTCTGTCGCCTTGTAATCGGTGGGATTCGGGGTTCGATCACGGTCAAGCCACGTTGTACAGTGGTTCGGTTTAAACTGTAGGTCCAGTCTCGATTAGCCTATCAGAGCATAAACTGGACATAACAAGAAAAAAAACTCTAACCCTAGACCAGTGATGTGCTGTAGACTATACATTTACGTCTACATGCGTTGTCTACACGTAATCTACGGGTAGATTACATTGGGTTGTAGTTTACATAGACAATCTAAAGTGCATTAAAATTAATTTTCAAGGGTTTCATGAGTGACATTTTCAACTATATTGGTTCCTAACGAAATGAAAAGAACCCTATTTACAACAAAATGTCTCTTCTTTTCTTATTAACTATGGAAGAAGATAAATAGTATGCAAAAAACAACAACAGATGGCAGTCGTGAGGCAAGAGTGGTCTTTTCCCCATAAAGCACTGGAATATTTCCTATATTAGGTTTCTTCCTGGGTGAGAAATTGTTCGAATTTGAAAGAAAGAGTATAAAAAGTTCTCCACACACATCAGCAACTGATAAGCAGTATAATTTTCTTCGAATTCCACGGCGCTCTTTGCTAAGTTATCACCTTTCGCCATGTTGTTTACATAGATTATATAATAACATAGTCTACGTGTAGAATGTAGACTCTCGTTGTTTACGCGTAGAAGTACATCACTGCCCTAGACCTCATTACAAGTAACTTACCTTCCTTGTTAATCATGAGGCCTATGAAATGCCAGACCATATTTCGAAACTCCTTGTCCTTATATCCGGGATGATTGTAATCATACAAAACGGGATTTTGTGCCACTAACTCGATTAAAACTTCCTCTTCTTCCCTGAAGAATGATGGTCCACGGCGGCAAGGTTGAGCCATCATTGCAACTTCTCACTTTGGCAGCCCTACTCTCGAAGTTTGAATAACACGTGACTACTTCCTGCAGCTTGCTGTTCGGTTGGGCGGAGGGGAAGGTAGGAGAGGCAGCGCAGCTGTGCGGCGAGTGCAGCAACTGCTGCGTGGAAAATTCCACGAATCTTTCGAAGGTCACCCGTCTGACACGAATGGGTTTAGGGAAGGGGGAAGTTGAGAGGAAGCTAATGCAAGGGGGAGAAGGAACATTGTACGTTTTGGCATTGCTTACAGGCAGCGAGATCTGCGCAGTGATGCACGTAGTTACTGCGTATTTGCTGCAGGCAGAACTGATATTGATTTCGCTGCCTGAGTATTCTGCAAAGGCAGATGTGAGATGGCCGCATATTTTCTACGTTGTGGCATGCCCCGGTATAACAGTCCTCCCTCCCTTACAAATTCAGTTGTAACTTTTTAAGTCAAGCTCTGTCCGAACTTTAGTTACAGTTCTAACATTTTATCACACTTCAAATATCTTATTTTTGTTCAATTTATGGTCGGGAGTCTCCCGGAATCGAAATCACCCTTCTGATCTCTCGGACAAACTCGGTTTTCTCCCGGAATGAGGAAATTCAGTATTACGTTTTTGGTCGCTGTTGCTCTTAGAGTAAGTATGCAAGGGAATAGAGAGAGCGCAAGCTTGTTTTCTGGGCGAGGGGAAGGGGTGAGGTAAAACCGCCATCTTGGGAAGTGCCACAGTTACAGCTGATATAGTGGTGGAAGTAGGGATTTGAGCGTGGAATGTTCATTTATAGTGCATCTGTACATTCAGTGACACTGCGAGTAGATGATAAATGAGAAGCTCTGCCTCTGTGCGCAGCTTTTGCAACAATAAAAGTGGCAAGAAATGCTTTTAAAAAGAGAAGGAATTGAGAGGTCCCCAAATAAATATACTTACAACATATTTACGTTTATTATACACGTATTTCTGTTGTGATTTTATTAGTGGTATTATTATTAACGGTATGTATAAAATTTTAAATTCAAAATTGTGACATGATCGGATTAGCGAAAATCGTTCGCACGTTTCATAAAGGTAACTATTGCAAATGTTTATAGGTGTTGAGAACTTTGTGAAATGTATATTCATTGAACCAACAAAGAGAGACTTCAGACATGGAAAAAGAGAGATGTGTCACTTGGAAACGAACCATCAGAAATAAATTAGACCTTCCGAACCGAAGCGACACGCCAAGCTGCACGTGTCGCTCGGACTGGGCCGTTTTCTTAATACCGCCTCGGCGTTGGTGGGACATGCACGTTTAATTTTTTTGCTTCAGACTGAAGGAGCCCGTACCGCTTGTGGCCTGAAATAATAGAGATTTCAGATCTAATGTACACGTGACTCATGTCGCGTCGGAACGAGCAAGCCAACGTTTACACCTGCCTTAGCGGCAAGACAGGCACAAGCCTGCATTAGTAAAATCCTCAAAGCGGCACGCATTGCTTGTTGTTTCGGTATGAAATATCTCTATTCAGACCTAAGCGACAAGCAACACGTGCCGCTTGGAAGCGAACCCTCAGAAATCAATGCAACTTTTCGAACCGATGCGACACGGCAAACTGCATGCCACTCAGACTGGTCTGTTTCCCAATAGCGTTTATCGTGTCGCCTCGGTCTCTTTATAAGTAATGCGCGGAGATTTTACATCGAAATCTGGCACGTGGGATGTGTAGCTTAAGGATTTCACCAATCGAAGGCAGGCTAGTGTGACCTATCACGCCTCTATGGTGTGAAACGTTGCTGTTGATAGGCTCGTTCCCAAATGGCATGTGTCGCGCGAGCATCTGAGAATTCACACCGGAGTGGCAAGCGACAAGCGACATGACATGTCGCTTGAGGATTTCTCCAATGCAGCCTTGTGCGGTCTGACTTGCCGCTAAGGCAGGTGTAAACGTTGGCTTGCTCGTTCCGACGCGACACGAGTCACGTGTACATTAGATCTGAAATCTCCATTATTTGAGGCCACAAGCGACACGAGCCCCTTCAGTCTGATGCAAAAAAATTAACTGTACATGCGCCACCAACAAACCGAGGCGACACGATGGACTGTATTTAGAAAACGGCCCAGTCCGAGCGACACGTGCAGCTTGGAACGTCGCTTCGGTTCGGAAGGTCTCATTTATTTCTGATGGTGAAGCTTGTCATGTCGCTACGGTGTGAAACGTTTGCTGTTAGATTGGCTCGTTCCCAAGCGACACACGTCGCCTGTCGCTTCGGTGTGAATTCTCACCAAAGCAAAATATTCACTGCAGATGCGCAAGCAACACACCGAATCGACACTATGTATGTATGGTATTGGGAAATTGTCCCAGTCCGAGTGACACGCGAGGGACACGTGTAATTGTCGTGTCGCTTAGGTTTAGGTTCCGCTTGTCGCTTCGGTCTGAATGCTTCCATTGAATGAACGGGATCCTGTCTTTTCTCGCCTATCGAGTGTCGCGTATCGCCTGATGTTTCGGTCCGAAATCTACTTATAATCTCGACTTACGCTTACTTATTGAGGTGGCGTAAATTGTGTTATTAGTAAATCGTGTTAAACCTTTGTATCTACATAGCTCATATTTTTATATAATAATGTCTTGTGATGCATTTACGAGTGTAGGAATTATAATGCAATTCCTATTTTGATTTTATTATTATTTCATTAAACTCTTTCTGGTATACTAACGTAGCATTACATGGTAAATGAAAACGTCCCAGTACATAAAAAGGTGTAGATATCTTTGTTTTTTCGTCAAAACTAGTTACTAAGAACTTCGTGATATTGTTTCTGACGATTTAAAGATAAAGAAACATATAACAAGCAGCCTTAATTTTCCCGACGAAATTCCCTCTCTCTGAATGTTAACAAATAGAAGCAACAGCCGGGTGGCACATCCCAACATGGCGGCCGCCGCAAGCTATTTATGGCTTCAGCTGACGTCACACACGCTCTCTCTATACCTTCTATACTCTAAGGTGTTGCTGCTACAACTATTTTTCATCTTCTTCTTCTAACGCCCAAAAATTCTTAGTTTAGCCTGTGCTAAGAGAACCAAACCGAACAAGCCTAACGTAACAACCGATGATGTTTAAGATGTCTCCGATAAGTGCGACCAACAGCCAATGGCAGTAGGGGGGTTCACTCATAATAATTGTTCCCATGTGCGTTTCAAGAAATTTGAATAATAGAAATAATAATAATAATTAAAATTTCATAATAATAAACTAATTTATTCCAAACGTATTATTATTGTCCTTATATATCATTGAGGATACTTTTCTACTCTATCCATTAGAATTGTGAATATGCAGCACAACTGTATTTATTATTATTATTATTTTTGTACGTTTCATGCAGTGTGTACTGAAATGCATAGTTATTATATTTTGTTATTAAAATTTAGATACCTTCAGGAAAAATCTTTAAAAGTAAGAGAAATTTTAGTCATATAGTTTATGTTCTTTGACCATTCACAAAACTTATTTTTTTGAATTTTGAAAACTGTGGAACCATTTATTCTTTGGATAAAATGGTAAAACCTAACCTGGTGACTGTATTTCAACCTCAATTTTTAGTTATTTAGTTTCGTTATTACGTTCGAATACTAACTGGACTTCATTTCCGTTATTAACAATAAAACTAACAAACGTTCTGCTATTTTGTAACTTGCAATAAACGATTTCAATTCGGGGGTGGGGGTTCTATGGGCCAGTTCGAATCCCACTTTCCGACGCTCATATTGTTAATATGCTTACCAAACAGCATTATATAAAACCACCATGCACTATACAAGTATGTTTTTTATAGGACCGCATATAGGTTAAATGTATGTAATATATCGACCGCTGGGTGAAGGATAGTGAACGCAATGCGCTACGAAGCTGGATATCCTAGGTTTGAACTCTTTTCAAGGCGGATTTAAACCCATATCGAACAGGGAATTAAAAAGTTGGAACGGGAATTTTGGTAAAGTATAAAACATTAAAATGCTGAGCAAGGCAAATTTATTCCATAAAAAAATATACACTATAAACGTAACGTTTCCACCCTCTAACAGGATGTTCTTCAGCGGCCAAGCATTCACAATAAATTGAAAGAGATCTTTGTTTAATCTATATTTTATTATACAATAAATTTGCCTTGGTCAGCATTTGAATGGTTTATTAACATGGAAACAAGTCTTAACAGTATTATTATTGGGAATTTTGTGACAATCGCAAGGGAATTTTCAGTCTGATCCAGTAACAGCACTGGAAAGAGGACAGCAGAAGTGACAATGAAGGGGTTGCAAGTGAGCTGCAAGAATTCAACCAATTTCCCTCGAATTTCATAATTCAAAATGTTTGAAAATTCTAGCTCGATCATTTCAGCATTGTCTCCCTGTTGTAATTTTTTGAAACTGCGAATAAATTTTTGAAAATGTGTTACAAATTTTGGTTTCTGAACGTCCATTAATCCAACATGCCAGAAGTTTCAGGGGCGGTTGAACCCTAACCCCCCCCTAAATACGGCCATGCACCAGCCAATGGTGATGCTTAAAAAAGTTGTCGCAGCAATCACTGCCTAATTTTTTATGGTATTTCATTTTGTCATAGTAGGGTGTCCCACGAACGGCGCAACTGGGAATTAAGACTGGCGTTACTTTGTAACCGAAACCTGTACATACATAAGTCATACACCAAATGTTAGCCCTGTCCAAGTAGATATTTTTAAACATAGAAACAACAAACGGGGTGCAGTGTTGTTCATGCAGTGTTGCCAAATGTAAGTGAAAGTGCAAATTTATTTTTCCACAAAGTATGGAAAATTGCATGTCAAACATTCGTACGGAAATTTGGACGTCAATTTCCACCTTGGGTAGGTGGACTATTTCGCCATCTATAGTTCAGAGAAGAAAACCGATCGTTTTCGCTTATAGCCAATCCTGAAATGCCTCGTAAAGGCTTACCGGTCCAAATGGGTGTTTTAAAAAAAATATGAGGTACAGTGGCAACACTGTTGGTGTTTGAAGGAAACAAAAGGTGTGTTTAGTGATGGTCTATGACATGGAAATACTGGAAACAGGAAAAAAAGAAAATGAAAATTATGGTGAAAAAAGTGTTACTTACCTACTCCTGGCAACCATGCAATGCGATAACAGCGCCCACCGAACGAGAACAAAAGAATCAGTTAGTTGTGTACTCAGAACTGTTTGAGCCGCGCATTTCGCATTGTTCGTAGGGGAAGATTAGAATTGTTCTGTGAAATGAAGTACTCTTTGGAAGAGAGGGTGTTCATTGTGGAACATTATTTTTGTTCAAAATCGTACGCTAGTGTAAAAACTGTGTTTCGCGAGAAATATCCGAATAACAGTGTTCCAGAAAATTCGACGATATATCGACTTGTTTCCAGATTTCGTGAAACAGGATCAGTTAATGACAAACCCTACCACAGACAACCACCAGTTTTGATACAAGGTGTGCTGCAGGATGTGGAGCAGAGAATATCACAATCTCCCAGGAAATCTGTTCGTAAACTTGCTGCACAGTCAGGTGTATCAAAAACAACAACACACCGAGCGTTAAAACAATTGCACCTACGTGCATATAAGGTACAGGCTGTGCAAGAACTGAAGGAAGCAGACAAAGGTGCACGTGTAAGATACTGCCAGTGGTTTAGAAATTTTATTAGAGACAATGGTGTGAATATTTTGGATAAGGTTTTTTTCACGGATGAAGCATATGTCAACAGTCAAAATTCTCGACACTGGTCAGGCGCGGTTGGCCCTATAGCGCACAGGATCAGTGAACCCCCAGTAATATACGATAATCACCTCGAGAATGAACAATGAACAATGTCTTTAAATTTTCACATTATTTCGCTAAAATTCTACACAATAAGTCATGTATTTGTGCCCGTAACACGGCGAACTCTCTTGCTGAGAAGAAGAAACCGCGAATCGGCCGCCCTGATACAGACCCTCAGTTGAACCCCCACAGGACAGCTCGTGCCATTGTGAAAGCTTCGTGCGGGAGCAGAAGCGCGAGGAGGGTATAGGACAAAATACATGAGAGATGAGATTTGCAGAACCTATGTTCAACCCAACGGTCATGCGCAGTTCGTTCTCTCGCAGAAGGCGCGGGACAAGGCTCCTTTCTCGCTGCTTCCTCCCTTCCAGTGTTGCTGCGTGCGGTTCAAGTTTGAAGCGCACACATTACATATTCAATCTTCTCTTGTATCATTTTTGCACCGAACTTCTTGGAATAAATGCAAGATTGTGTCAGAGATGGATGAGTGGAAACAAATAGAAGCTGGAATTAGATGCGATGAATTAAAATAAAGGAGATACATTACGAAAATACCTTGTGCATGCATTCAGAGGCTTTTCCTTAAAGGTGGAAACACTTCGGGTTCGCGAAAGAGAAAGAATGGCGCGAAGACGTGACTCGCTGTCGCTCGGTGTCAAAGTCTCAAGTTTTTTTAGTTTTTGAAGTGCTTCGATACTTGTTGGAAAGTATTAAGTGATGCTGCGAGTGAAACGAGGGATGGAATTTACCTAGGTTATGTCATTTGATGCAGTGTAGGCGTTGCTGTCCGCGCAGGTAAGAAATGACCGATAGAAATGCACATAATTAACGTAAACAAACTTCCTTGTCCACTGAAAAAAAGCGTGTGCTGGTCGACCAGCCCCAAATTTGAACAAACCTGTCGCGTATAAATGAAAGGGTCTCAGGTTCAATTTCTAGTATGCGCATGCCATTAGTTGCCATTTCCCTTTAACAAATGTAGGACCAGTTCTGATTAGTCAGCATGGACGTCCGGAAGGGGAAAAGGGGGCCGCCCCCCCATGGAAATTGAATGTAAACCAAAAATTATACATTACACGAATATAATTTAATTTCAGTCACAGTAATTTTTGGTAATTATTATAAAAGCGTTGCAGTAACTTCAGACTGAAGGAGTGTTTTTTGCTCCTCGTGGGGAAAAAAATATATTACTTGCCCCTACTTGAGGACGTCCATGATATTCCAACAAAACTCAACTTTTTTCATAAAGGCACAATTTATTGTAGTTTCAGCCCTAAATTTATTCGCACACCCCTACAACAAAACCTTATACTCCCAGATAAAAATAATTCTTGACAAAGCTTTTAAATCCTCCCCCATCCTTTTGTTGGGCGAAGGAAGTATATTTTGCGGAAAGTGAATATATGTCACATCACTTCAGTGAACCCCCGGGTAAATAATGCATGAGCCTCGCCTGACACTGGTCAAGTAACAATCCCCATTTGTTACATGATCAATCACTTCATCCACAAAAGATCGGTGTGTGGTGCGCGATTTCGCGGAGAAAAATAATCGGTCCATTCTTTTTCAACACAACAGTTGACGGAATAGTTTATCGTGACCTTATCACACAGTTTATTTCTCTGTTGGAACGTGATTGTTGGTTTCCACAAGACTCCGCAACATGTCACACGTCTAATGAAACTTTAGACATGTTGGCAGAGTTTTTTGGCGATCACATTATAAGCAAAAACTTATGGCCCAGTCGCTCTACGGATCTGACGTCTCCAGATTTTTCTGTGGGGTTACTTGAAACAAACAGTTTACATTAATAACCCAACATTTGCACAGCCATTAACAATATAAATCAATCAACCTTGCATAAAGTTGCTTCCAACATGATAAAACGTGTTGATGAATGCCTCAGGGAAAATGGTTGTAATTTTCAACATCTTTTGTAAAGCTACACTGCCTGTTACGTGCATTGCATGGTTGCCAGGAGTAGGTAAGTAACACTTTTGTCCCCCATAATTTTCATTTTCTTTTTTCCTGTTTCCAGTATTTCCATGTCATAGACCATCACTAAACACACCTTTTGTTGCCTTCAAACATCAACAGTGTTCCCACTGTACCTCATAATTTGTTTAAAACACCCATTTGGACCGGTACGCCTTTACGAGGCATTTCAGGATCGGTTTCCTTCTCTGAACTATAGATGGCGAAATAGTCCACCTACCCAAGGTGGAAATTGACGTCCAAATTTCCGTACGAATGTTTGACATGCAATTTTCCATGCTTTGTGGAAAAATAAATTTACACTTTCACTTACATTTGGCAACACTGCATGAACAACACTGCACCCCGTTTGTTGTTTCTATGTTTAAAAATATCTACTTGGACAGGGCTAACATTTGGTGTATGACTTATGTATGTACAGGTTTCGGTTACAAAGTAACGCGACTCTTAATTCTCAGTTGCGCCGTTCGTGGGACACCCTGTAGTATGGCTTCCGAAGAGTGTGTATTAGTAAACTGATTTTTGTTTTGTTTATTTACAAAGTGTGGGTACTAGGTTCTTTTGATCAAGTCACTTCAATTTTGTATTTCAGTGGCAAAAAAACAACAGGTAACATGATATTCAGGGCATTTGTCTTCCAGAACATTATAATCCAAAGGGATTGAAGGCTACAAAGAAATATCTCAGAATTTTTTTCTTTATAGTTGGCAAGCCTATTTATGGCATTTTCTCCTTTGCAGGCCCGGGGCTGTAGCCTCCAACCTCCCCTTAAATCAGACCCGGCTGTACGTAGCATAACACAAATACAAGAAAGAAGTTAATGACAAGTAAGCATTTGATTATATTCCAGAGGGTAAGTGCTTCATTTGACTCTCAGTTTGGACGTCCCTGTCCATGGCTTACAGATGTTCGAGAAATTTCTACCACTGTGAATTGTAATTCACTAAATTTCCGAGCTTTCGTGAGCTAACGTTACTTACTCTCATCTTCAGGGATTGAAGCCTGTCCGGCCTGATGAAAACCTCTTTATTCGCCTCCAGGAAAGCTTCAGGAATTATTTACTGTAATTATTGTTTGATATTGTACCTATTTGTCTAATTATTATATGTTTAATGAAGGGTGTCTCTGTGCAGAAGTGTGTGTGTAAGACACTTATTTTTGTATCTATCCTTCTTTTCCTCGTTCTCTTTTTCTTGGTCTCTCTCTCTCTCTCTCTCTCTCTCTCTCCCCGTCTCTCTATTTTTCTCTTCTGTTTATTTCCTTAGCTTTTCCTCTCTCCCTCTTTCCTGTTTATCTAACTCGTCCTATCTATCCTCATTCTCCTGTCTTTCTAACTTTATTTTCTCTTTCTTTCTTCCCTGCTTCTCTGTCTTTTCTTCTTCTTTCCTGTTTCCCTATTTCTTTATTTCCAGCTCTCTTTGTTACTCTGCTCGCTATCTGTCAATGACTTTCTTCCTATCGTTCTCTTTCTTTATCGCTTTGCGTGAATTTCTTGCTCTGCTACAAATGATTATTTATATTTATTGTAACGACGAGACACGTGTACAGTGGGATCCATGAGTATTATCGTGCAAATTGTCCATCACCATGTTTGTGCACTTTATTTTACCCAATAAGAGCTTCAAGAATTAAAAGAAAACTCAAAACAAGATGTTCATAACTTCTGCACCAGCATACATAAAAATCCATCGCTTAAAAACACAGAGGATGTAACAAAAAAATTAATGAAAATATTCATGGACAATTTGCACGGTAATACTCATGGATCCCACTGTACAGCTGACCGCGCAGGACGAAAGAGATGTGACGTAGCAGCAGGTGACTCCACTATTAGGGTCGGGGGTGTGCACCCTGAGTGAAAAACACATGTGGGCTCGTTGTAACTACAGCGCCGTAGTTGTAACCGATGCACCAACGCAAGTCGTTTAGTGTTACCAGAAGTTCTCTTTTACCCGGACAAATCCTGTTTTTCGAGTACCAAAAATGCTCCGGGCGGGTTTTTAGAAAAATTTGGAAATATCCGATCTTTTGGGGTGTAGACAACTGCTTAACTTCAAGATTAGTAACAAAGTGTTATTTGTAAATAATTGTTAATATTGTTTCCGTTTTCAATTTGAAAGTAAAGAAATACAACACTCTCAGTTGCAAGCGCAAAGCAAATAAACTTTTCTTGCAACAAAGAATAATTGTTCGACCTTTGCGTCTCTTCTGTTGTCACCGTGGCGCCGCGTGAGGTTTTAATTTGAAAGCATTTGTGCATTTACCCAGTGGCGTGCCCAGGATTTTCGAAAAGTGGGGGTTACATATACTTTTTCTTGGTAGTCCGCCCTCATTTTGTCATATTTCCCTACCATTGACGTTCTTTTTTTAGTAATATTGGGCCAAAGGGGGGTTATATCCCCCACCAACACACCCTTGGGCACGCCACTGCATTTACCACGGCTCTTGGTGAGTAGCAAGTTTCTGACAATAGGTAAGAATATGCAATTTGCCGCGGCTTACTTTGATTTGAGTTTCATGAGAGAATTCAGAAATAAACAGTATTTTTTAACTGCCGTACTCTTAGTTGTTAAATGCCAGTGGAGAAGTGAAGTTCTGTCGATCAGCGATCTGAACCATGCCAAAATGCAAATGTGTTTTTAGTGACGACTTACAAAAACGGTTTCTTGACTTTAGGTCTGGAAGAAATAACTCCGAGGCAGAATGTCAATTTATGTTATTCTTTTAAAGTAAGAGACCAAGCTTCACAACCGTATAATATTAGGACCATAGTGAATAAATATTGTAATATTCAGACATTTGCCTACAATGAGGCCTATTATTAGTTATACGGAAACCGTGTAAATTATTTTACAGGGGTGTGTGTTCAACAAAACACCAATAAGCACAAAACGTTGTCTTCGTCTATTTAGCAACATTTTGCAATCTAATAATGTCCTCTTTTTTAAAGTTTGACATCTGGTAACCCTAAAGTCGTTGCCGTATATTATTTTTAAAATTCTTTGAAATACAGTCCAAATAATGCACAGGATAAGCAATACAAAAGTTGATTAGCATTCTGGCCACTGAAAGAAAAGTTACTGCGGACACACGCTGTGCGTGATTGACGCAAATCAACTCCCACACACTTCGAAAAGCAGCAGCGGAAGCCTTTTTGCTACCCCTAAAAACTGCAAATGAGCCTGTCCTTTCCTTCACACCCGCTCCCCGTCTCCCCTCGTTTGGGGATCTTCTCGTGAGCGGTGAGCTGTATATTACCCGAGACCAGTATATTTATCAATTCTCGTCAATATTTTCTTTCCGTGCAGTTAATGTCCCTCCCTTTGCAACTATGGATTCGTTGTTACAATAATCAGAGTTTGTACTATCCAATGTTATATCGACATTGTGAAAGAGGATATAATGATTCCTGTAAAGTACGGGAAGGAGTTACGTCACCTATTTTTCGTGTAAGATTATAAAACAAATGTTTGCGTTGAGCCCATCCAGTGTTTTTTCAGGGCCTCCCCGATTGTGTAATGGTATCATCGTAGCGTTGTAATCAAGGGGTGCCGAGTACGATACCTGACAGAGGCACATATTAGTTCGAATCTTACCTTAAACTGTAGGTCCAGTCCTGATTAGCCTTCTCGATGTTTTTTCAGAAGTTGGCATCACTGCAAGCAGAAAAACCAACGCGAAATAAACAAAACAGAAATTGATTACACAAACGCAGAGCAAGTAATACTTTAATATTCTAGGGAGAGTGAAAATCGCAAAACAATGTGTTCGAAGCAGAAGTTGCTCTTTGCACGAGTTCCATTTCATAACGCCCTTTGTCGAAGATGAATACGAAGATCACTCCTACATAATTTGACGTTAACTTTTCTTTGTTTCAACAACGAGATAAGTGCCACTTGTGTGTTCGAATGACTCCCCTTCACACTTTATCTTGTCTTAGGACTTGTTGAAACGCTGTTCGGGATTTCCATTCTACCTTGAACATAACTGAGTGTGATGGCAGGCTCATCAATTTTAATTCAGTCGCTTGTTTGAAAATTGCAGGCAGAACCGGAGTTATTGAACAGGCTCAGTTTTGTAATTAAATATAATGATGTCGCACTAGCGCCACATCGGGAATGAGAAGAAACAATAGTTTAGAAACTTATTAGCATCCCTTAATTCTTAGTTTCTTTTTAACCTTGAACTCTTTCTGCGTATATAAATATTTTTTTTATTAATTGTAAGTATGTTTATATTGTGAATGGGGGCACCTGTACTAAGGAACAAAAATCTTTTCAAACTTCTGAAAAAAAACTTTGGTTAGAGGTCCCACTTAGGACCGGTCTTGGTTGTAGGACTTCCGTTTGTTATATTTCGTCAACTCTTAATTAATAAGCATGTCTGCTGTTATATAAAGGGTGTTTTTTTAAGAGTGATAGAACTTTCGATAGGGATAGCTGTCATTTGTTTTGTATTGATGACATGTTGTTTTGTCATTTCATATCAGTGAGCATTGGCAAATGATCATGGAAAGACTGACGCCGCAACAACGTTTACAAATTGTGGAAATATATTTCCAAAATCAATGTTCTGTTCGCCAAACGTATAGAGCACTTCGGAAATATCGGTGCTGTCAGTGAATTGGCCTCACAAGATCATGTGACCTAACGCCACTGGATTATTTTCTTTGGGATATCTAAAGTCTCTGGTTTATGCTGATAAACCAGCAACAATTGACGCTTTGGAAGCCAACATAACTCGTGTTATTAACGACATACGTCCTCAATTACTTGAAAAAGTGGTTCAAAATTGGACTGATCTTTCAAATGAAAACACAATTGGCTTCAAACTTATTTTTGTATGTGTTTTATTTCAATTCAAAGTTCTATCACTCTAAAAAAACACCCTATACAATGCGCTACTCTCTGTGTATTGAAAAGTAATCTCTGGTGATCTTTCTTCGTTTTTTGAAACAGATAATGCTCTTCTGATTTTCTTCAAGGTTTTTGATTGATTGTTTTGCTTTATTTTACGTCGCTTTTTTTGCCGCTTTTGGCTAATTTGCGAAGATGGGTTGAGTGATGATATGATGAAATTGATGAATGGACACTCACAAACATCCAGGATTCGAACCCGGGACCCCTGGCGTCGTAGCGCGATGTGCTAACCACTCCGCCACGGGGGCCGGCTTTCTTCGCGATTGTTTTAGAAGAATACAATGAGACTCATATCCTCTGTTTTTTATATGCTTTATTTCGTCTTGAAATATAGAAGAAATCGGAGTTTGTAATTCTATTCCTCAACGTGTCTTACAAACATGGAGTTGTTTCTTTACTCCTATTTAAGTGACATTCGGTTTACATCGTCGCCGAATGTTCTAGCTTCAGTGACAAGACTCATTTGTATCTCTAAATACGTACATCTGAAAACGTAATTGTACATTGTTGTCTCATGCACAGTCTTGTTTTAAGCATATTCAATTTTCTGTTCAATTTAAGTTAATATTGATAGACGTGATACATCATGTTTGAAAATCTCACATGCAGGTTATTTTGGTGGCCTAAACGGTTGGCTCAACCAATATTACATTCAAAGGACAGCTAAAATTGGAGCCATCAATATCTTATCCCCAGTTCTCACCATCCGGATAAATTGCGAACTTCTAAAGTCTGTAGTTTAGGAACAACTTAAATTCACGCTTTGAGAGATTGAAAACAAGTAACTGGCAACATTGGTTACGTCACCTGCAAGGCGTTTAGGTGCAAAGTTGGTGTCATTTAAACGCAGCTACCAGAGCTTGTGCGGATATATTTTATTTTATATGTAATATAATTAACAAGAACCCGTGTGTGTGTTTGTATGTATGTGTGCCGAGGCTTAAAGTTCTCTTTCGTTCCATGTGTGTGAAGATCCGTGTGCTTTGGAACACAAAATGTGCTCTTTGAATGTGGAACTTGACGTTGGGCAATCAAGAAAGGTAAGATCTGTACTTCACTATTTGTTTATGTGCACCAAGTACACGATAAATGTTAACAATGCACTTTACTATTTCACAATTGATCATTATCGATGTTTTATATTAATCAACAATAACGATTCCCAAATAGTTTCGATTTTGCATTCGTTTATTTTTTGGTGAATGCTTGAAGACCAATATTTGATTTGATTGAGATTATTTTACGTCGCTTTTCTGCCACTTTGA
The DNA here is from genome assembly GCF_977018435.1 of Lepisma saccharinum. Lineage (NCBI taxonomy): Eukaryota > Metazoa > Arthropoda > Insecta > Zygentoma > Lepismatidae > Lepisma > Lepisma saccharinum. The sequence goes on along the minus strand of NC_139255.1, from coordinate 31,399,794 downwards.
TCACCAGTATTGTTTATTGTTCCGTTAAAGTGAACAGTAATGATAGTGAGGCTGAAGATTATTGTTACGTTGTAATTAACAATTTTAGATGTCTGAAACAACGACTTGAAAATAGAGCAAATGACCAGAATTTGGAGATACGTATAAAGATACAAGAGGTGATTGCGACCTTTATATAGTGTAGAATTTCATTAAATGGTGCATAAACGGAACGGGGGGGGGGGGGGTGAGGGGCGGTGAAGTGATCTTGAATAATGAAAAAGAAAGTAGATGTCCTTTATTTTTAGTCATTACCATGACCTTTTCCTTCCTACTGCAGTGACCTGATTTTTTTGTTAGCACGCATTCAGCCACATTTTCCTATTTCGTTATATTTAGTATTTTATGCATGTATGTGCTAAGCGGGACAGGACCTACAGTATAAAATCCCAGCCAGTGATTATTAATATTGCGTAATTATTAGCCCTCCTAAACACACGCCCGTTAACCACCGAAGTAATCGCAAGTTTTTCCTAGTTCAGACCTTGTTTCGGCACTACGAGCCTCGAAAAACATGAATCGAATCCAGGAACCCTTGATTACAAGACGACATTTTTTTTACACTACGGTGTATAAGGCTAATTCGGACTGGAACTAAAGTTTAATGTGGGATCCGAACCACTGTGTGCCTGCACTGGATATCGAACCTGGAACCCCTTGACCACAAACCGACGACGTTACCGAAACGCATCGTATACGATTCTATAGAGGGCGATACTACGATATGAGGGATACTCTTTTTCATCATAAGATTCACTGCTAATATGCATCTTGAAATGAATAGATATTTCACGTTCGATATTTAAAAGACTTCTGAGAATTTAAAGTCAACAATATGCAACAACCTATACACCATGCCGCATCATTTTGTCTGTAAACGACTGTATTGATTGTTGTCGGGTTAGAAAACAGACGTGTAACTGAAGAAAGAAAAAAACAGCTTTGAAACGTATTCTACAATTATTATCAGATCATTCTTTTCAAATACTATCTTTTAACATTTAACTATTAGTAGATTAGACGAGTAAGGAAAATAAAACCTACAGTACATTTTAGTTCTTTAAAACAACTTCAACCAGGTATTTGTTTTTATTTTTCTGACTTAAAATACCTAGCGAAGAAATTTACTAGTCAAATTTTGAGACATTTTAAAGTTTCCAAATGGCCTGAAGGTGTTGTCAGGCCGTTATCAGTGATTTGGAGTTTTAAATATTGACCGTGTCTCCATACTCATTTTATACATCGTGGAATGGAATTTTTGTTTTGAGTCCACTTTGTGCATAGACAGATCCGAACCACTTTGCAATTAGGGTGACCATGCGTCCCGTTTAGGAGACGTGTCCCGGTCGTCCCGTCCATATTTTAAAAATCCTCAATATGTCCGGTTTTATTAAAATCTAGAAGTTAGTTCGAAAATTAGATCTAAATTTGAGACATTTCATGCTAAAATTAAGTCGATACCTTTCTTTAAACACTGTTTCAAGTTATTCATGGAAATTTGTTATTTTTTATATTTAACGTCGTTGTCTTGCCACATAACAATCCAAATGCTACAATTCCGTCGCGAAGATTCGAGCACGCAGAAGTTTGCTCGTGTAGTGATTTTTATTGTTTGGTATGGATTCCGTTATTTCAACAACAGTGAATAAGTATGACCAAAAACAAAATGTGGGCCTGCACGATGAATTTAAATTCTGCGTATCAACACAAACTCAAAAGAAAATTCCTAATGAATTGGTGAATGCTAACATAGTATCTTCTAGTTTAACTAATAATAATAACAATAGTTTTATGATTGCCAATTTTCCAGGAGGGGTAAGCTGACTTCCTTGAGACGTCCCGTTTTTGGGTCAAAATATTATGGTCACCCTATTTGCAAGGTGCCTCCACCGGGTATCGAAGCTGGGATCCCTTGATCCTTACCACTGCGCCATCCGGGAGGCCTAATTTTTATCGTGTTACGAACACGTCCCGAGCAGGTTCAAAAACATTTAAACGTGTCCTTGAAATAAGGAGAGGAGATAACGTCCAGTGTAAATAAAGTGCCCCACATTCGTAATGGTTTTCGTACTATTTCTGAGTTATTTTGTCATCTCCTCTCAAATAAATAATTTTAAGGGAGTACAGTCACGTACACGTTTGGGTTGTAACAAAGCCACTGCCTCTCAATAGAATCGTTGAAAGCCAGAAGTGTCCAAGGCTGTACAAACTGAAGCCTGTTGGCATCAATAGCTCTAGAAATGAGCGGTGGCATAAATTGGGCGAGAAAAAATCTGAGATCATAGGTATGGAGAATTTTTGAACTGCAATGATCGACATATTGCTTTTTTCCGAATATTTTATGCCAGGTGTCCAAGGTTCGAATCCAGATCTGGACGTGGGCATTCTTTGTGAGTGTCCATCAATTTCATTATATCTTCACTCATCCTAATCTTCGCCATTAGCCAAAAGTGGAAGGAAAACGAAATGAAATAAAACATAATAAAATAATTAATTATATCAAATATTTTACGCACATGAAATGTAACATAACGAATGTTACGACACAGATAAATGCACTGAGGCAGAACTGAGGCTACGCAGGAATCCATCGCTTCAGGGCAATGGTTATGGTGAAGTCAGGCTTGACAGCTGTTGAAATTTAGCAGTGCCATCTCTTGTTCTGTTTGTTAGAATAAGTGGAAGCGAGATTGCAAGTAGTGCCTCTCAGCGCCTCTTAGCGGATTATTACAAAATTTCTTGCGAATTGGGATTCTCAGCAGATCAGTGCACCGGTTTTCCTGCCTTAGATGAAGATCTGCTTATATATCTTTATCTGTGGATACGACAGAAATAATTTTATTGAAACTATCGCATCCCTAGTTGTCAGATTGGGAAGGTAAAACGGGGAGTAGACTAGCATAACCTTGTGAAACTAACTTTAAAATTTTAACATTCGTCGAGTTAAAAGACCAAATGTCCGTAAAAACCTGTGTGCCTGCATTCGTAACGGAGCAAGACGTGTAATATTCTTTAATTGTATTGTTCATTGATTCCATTCACATGAAGATGAATGAAGTATTATTTCTTGTACACAAATGTGAATGTTAGCAACATTTGTACCTTGTTGGATAGCAGATGACGCAAGGAAGTAATTAAAGTAATTTGTACGCTTCGTGTCATACCATTTTTATTATTAATACGTTGCCAAGTAAACTCAGATTGCATTTTTTTATCACCACTTGTAAGTTTAGACCCACCCGTTACTTACATGTGATTGTTATTTGGGAAAAAAACTTTTTTCAACGAACCACTTATTTGTTAGCTATCAGAAAACGCTGAAATAAGTTCCATACAATGAGCAGTATTTTCTCAATTCATCTTTTTATTTGGAAAATTGTCATTTTTTAAAAAAAACAATAGAAATTCGATTATCTCGAAAACTACTAATTTTCGGACGGGGTATCATATGGTCAAATTGATTGCAAATTGTCTCTACTTTAACCCCTTTCAGGGAATACATCTAATTACCAGTCACCCTGTATGTGCAGCAACATAGGCGCACCTGAATTGTCCCTGAAATGTGCCGCGCTCATTTTCCTCCAAACAATTGTTTTCATGCATTTAACACAAAACTGTTTAGTAGCAAGAGTCTAAAGAAAACTTCCCTCTTTGGTAAATTGAAATGCATTATAGAAAATAACGAAACTGCGAGCGAAGCGAGTAAAAAAAAAAATAGATCTAAATTTTTACAATCTGAAAACAATATTGATTTAACATGGCACAACAAATATCATGGGGCGCCATGGCATTCTTTTTTCAATGTTTTTCATTTAGATCGTTCGGCGCCCAGGGCCAACTTCCGCCGCCTTTAGCTACAGCTCTGAACTTGACAAGACTGCAAGAAAAGCAGACATTACGAGCGAAGCGAGCAAGAAAATTTTACGAAATGTATTTTTATTTGTATAAGATTTGATATCGAGGGGGACAATTGCCCCCCTGCAGGTGGTCTTGGCCGTCTGGAAGAAATAATGCAAGAAAGACATGAAAACTAATTCCATCTTGAGTATCCTTTTGTTCTGCTACTCTTAGATTCTACTAGTCTTGCTTAATTTCACCTCAATGTTTGCCCCTCCCCCCACGGGCGTCCGGAAGGGGGGGCAAGGGAGGGCCACGGCCTCCCTTGGAAAATGAATGTGTACCTAAAAATTATATAATTCACATAATTTCATTTCAATCACAGTAATTTATGTTAATTATTATAAATTCGTTGAAGAAGCATGATAATTTCAGACTGAAACAGTGTTTTTTTGAGGGGGCATCACTATTTTGGAGGGAAATATGTGTCCTTTGCCCCCCACCCCCGGAAAAAAATTGCCTTCCTTGCCCAGCCCTGGAAAAAATCTTGCGGACGTCTATGCCCCCCTTCTCCTCTAGAATTGATTTCCATTGAAGGTAAAGAAGGGGCAATGCCCATTGCCCCCTTGAAGTTGCGCCACTGCACCCCTTCCCCCCATTGTTGCTTTAAACTTTAATCGGCTTGAAAATACTTAATTTTCTTTAAGATTATAATATCGTTTAATAATGGCGATAAGATTCCTCTACACTAAATTTCTAGGAGAAAGTATAATAATGTAGAAACATGGACGTCTGGAAGGGGAGGGCAAGGATGGCCACACCTCCCTCTTAGAAATTGAATGTTAACCTAACAAGTATATATTTCACACGTATAATTTTATTTCAGTCACAGTAATTTACATACATTAATGCGATAGCTTCAAATTCAAGTAGTGTCTTTTGAGAGGGCAATATGTCCCATGGAAACTTTCCTTGCTGTTTGTCCCCCGTGGAAAAAAAATACGGTCGTCCATTATTAGGGCGGCAATTGCCCCCCCCCCCCTGCCCCTGCGCACGCCTTTGATTGGTATGACCTTGAAGAAGGAGCTTATATTTAGAACAGTGCCGCTGTTACAGTCCTCGTTATGAGACAAACAATCACAGTTTGTCAACAATGCTTTTTAAGCACATCGCCCACGCGGAGAAATGCGGCTACAGAACTTCCTGTTGTTTGGTTCTATTAAAATCAAATAGTGTAACGCCCACTACAGGGAAACACGCTGAACCGAAGAACGGAATTTCCGTGCCAGAAGTCTGCACGTTATCGCTCACTGAGACGCCGGAAATGCGTCAGTTGCGTTCTGTTGCCGCCTTGCTACGAGACTCAGTTGGGCGTCAAGCTTTACGCGCACACAATGAATTGATATGTGGGAAGCAAATTTTGAGTATGTTACAACAGATTCGGAGGGTTACTAACGGTTTGTTCCACGATTCGGCCAGGGAAGTTAGGGAAATTTATGAGCCAAGAACTCGACCTAACGTTACCTGGTCTTGCTTACCCGTTGCACTTACCAATGATCAGATAATTTCTGCTTCTTGCATATGAGGGAAACAAATATAGATTTTCAACATATTTAATTAATGAACAACTAAACCTAGCATACTTACATAAAAAAGGATACACCCTGGGGGGTAAAGGCGGTCAGGGGCGTGATGCTGATCACATCACCCCCACTCACGACCGGATCAAGAAAGTGTGGGGCGTTACCCCCACACCCCCTATACGCCTTCATGGCGTGGTGCTATGCACAGGGGAACACTTTACCTTTACACTTGTCACATATAAACCCAAACTTATCTCCAATTGATACTTTTTACCACCCACGCTTGTACATACAACTCCATGGTACCTAACTGTCCGGGGTTCGAACTCTCCCGCACACGCTCTACCGTATAAGTTCCTGTCGCACTCTCGTGTTCTTAACGAATACTTGTCTTGCTTGTATAAAATTCTGGCGCGAACTGTCTATTTCGAGCCTCGTTGCACACTGTCCTGTCTTCAAACTCTTTCCAAAAACTGTAGGTTTAGTGGATCACGTGTCTCCCTGACCCAATGAAATCTTCGGGCGTTGTTTTGACCAAACCGTGGGAACAGCATCTCCTGGTCACTGTATGGTCCTCCAGTTTCTGGCACATGTTACTTAAATTAATTTAGTGGCGATGGACAGTGTCCAGTCGAAGGGATACAGGCAGTGATGTGGGTCAAAGCGTAAACAACGATAGTCTACATTCTACACGTAGACTATTTTATACACGTACATTACGTAATATATGTAAACAACATGGCGAAAGGTGATGACTTAGCAAAGGGCGCCGTGGAATTAGAATAAAATTATACTGCGTATCAGTTGCTGATGTTTGAGGAAAACTTTTCATACTCTTTCCTCCAAATTCGAACAATTTCTCACCTATGTTGAATCCTAATATAGGAGATATTCTAGTGTTTTATGGGAAAAAGACCACTCTTGCCTCACGACTGCCATCTGTTGTTGTTTTTTGCAATAGAAGAGAAGAGAAATTTTGTTGTAAATAGGATTCTTTTCATTTCGTTAGGAACCAATATAGTTGAAAATGTCACTTTCCTTTCATGAAACCCTTGAAAATTAATTTTAAGGCACTTTAGATTGTCTACGTAGTCTATGTAAACTACAACCCAATGTAATCTACGCGTAGATTACGTGTAGATAACGCATGTAGACGCAAACTTATAGTCTACGTCACATCAGTGGATACAGGGCTCATTTGTTACTTCTCTCATTCCTTCGTCCTGGTCCCTCGCTGGGGAGGGAAGAAACGCAGCCCACTCAGAAAGAAACATAGTTCCCAGCTTTCCGAAGGACAACATGGAACAATATAGAATTGCTATAATGTCATGTGAAAGATATGAGGAGAAATGAAGGAGACTGGTTCCTGATGATCCGGCACCAGGTAAAACCGCATTGGATGATTGTTTCAAATTTAGTTTCAATATTCTTTTGGTTATTTCAACGCGCGGAAAGTGGTTTGTCGTCTTGTCAGTGTGTTACCACTGATAAAGATATACGATAACACTGATGAACAAATTCCAACTTTTTTTTTGCTCCTTTGAACGAAAATAGGTGATTATTTATAATTCGACCCCGCTGAATCCAAATCTGAAAGTAGAAATGCTGTATCACATATCGTTTTCCCTGGATTTTCATTTTTTGTTTTTAATAAAAAATTAATTCCCTTTGTTATAATACATCGAAATTTGAAATTATTTTTGTTTGTTTGCTCATGAAATAAGATTTAAATATTGAAGTAAATAACTATGAAATATAAAAAAAATAAAAAATATATATACGACCGATTTTGACTGTTCAGTGAAGAAATTTTATGCAAAAAAAAAAGGGAAAAAAAACACATTTTTACTCACATTTTCAAAATTTCTTTCTTGAACTCTGCCGTTTGTAACTGCCACCAGAAACCTCTTCCTTGAGGTTCCAACAGTAGTCTGCTAACATGTTCTATTCCGATTTTCCTGCATATCGTTTCTCCATGACAGAAGTTTCCTGGTGAAATGGCTCGCCGCATTCGTTACTAACCGCACCCAAGTTAGGGGGGAAAGAGTCCAGATGCGAATGTAAAAAGTGAATTTTCAAGGACATATTGCACCCCATGCGCTGATAACACTTCGACAACTTCTTAACAATTCCTTGTAGTTGTCAGCTTTCACATTTCCGAGAAGTTCAGCATACTTGTCTGAAAGCTAACTACAGGGTGGGAAATAACCTTTTGCTAGGGGTCTGCAGGAAAAAGTAACAACAATTAAGAAATTATGGTAATATCAAATGTTTACTACGACAATTGTGGTTACAAAAACAAAATTAAAAGTTAGTTCACGACAAACCACCTTGCTTCAAGGCAAATGCTAAAACCAAGACCTTCTTCGATGAAGTGACATTGACTTCTTCAACAGTTCCGAATGGCCGGGTGCATCACCTGACCTGAATGCAGCGGAGCACTTTGGGGCTATTCTGAAGGACGCAGTTGAGTCCTTGATGATAGTGGAACGCGGACCGGACCGCTATTCCCGGCCAACACTCCTTGCACATCTGGAACAAGTCCTCCGTGACATGGAATGGAATACGGACTGTTTGCGAATCTTCTGAGCTCTTACCCTGATCGTCTTCGTGCTGTGAGAGAAGCAAACTGCGGACATACTAACTTTTAATTTAGTTTTTGTAACCACAATTGTCGTAGTAAACATTTGGTATTACCATAATTTCTTAATTGTTGTTACTTTTTACTGTGGACCCCTAGCAAAAGGTTATTTCCCATCCTGTATGCGCATTTCTCTTTTTCTGTTAGCAATTCCACAAAGTTGTCATCATGAATGATCTCACGGATTTGCGGCCCAATAAATATGCCTTCTTTTAGCTTACTATCAGTGAGTTTAGGAAATGCTTTTCTCAAACCCACAATGTTGTAATGTTTATCTTTTGCCCGGCTGTCCCGTTTTCAAAGAAAGCAACGAAATTCTGTAAACCCAGACTGCATGCCTAACAGTATACCAATCCGCATATCTGCCAACCATATTTTTCATAATTTATCACTTTTAATATTGTATACATATTTTCATATGTTTCCTTCATGGTGGAAGAATAGGCAAGGGGTACTGATGGGTATATATTCCCATTATGCAACAATACTAAATGAATCTAAAAATAGTCTCCATTCGTGTGGGTTGCGACTCCTTCCAAGTTCTTGCAGAAGGCCTTCTACATCATTGCAGTAAGTTAACTCATTACTAACAGAAAAAAAATGTGTCAGTGATTGTTGGCGTTTCCGATATGACACCTTAACACAATCTTGTAATAAATTCCACCCTCGGAGACGAGAACCTAATAATTGCGCTTGAACTTTAGAAAGGCTGAGTGAGGTCTCTGACTAGATCATTTAGTTCGGATTGGGAAATAAAGTGAGGTATATTTGGATCAGGAAAATTTGGATCGGTGTTTGAATATAAGGGTCCAGGTTCGTCATCTGGAGAAGCACTGCTTGGTTCTGTTTCATCCACTGTCCATTCTTTAGGAGGCTTAGGAATTGGTATAAAATCATGACTCATAGGTTTCTTGGCTGAAGGAACATCAGGATAAAATATAGAATGTTTTGAATTAAAACTATATCCCACTATGTTTGTTAAACAGAAGTAACAATCCTTAGTATGATCTTTCTGTTCTGTCCATATTACAGGGTTTCCGAAGGGCATTGATTTGTGAGTGCCGTTAAGTCAACCACGTAAAGTTCGCGAACAATTACAACAAATTTTACCTGGTGCCCAGCTTTTTCCCTCGTCTACTTTACTTCCAAAATACAAGTCATATGCTTTTTTCACTATAGGAGTGATAGTATTTCTCTGTGACTTCGGAGTAAATTCCCCGCAAACATAACAAAACAAGTTCGGGTTGTTCACACATTTGCGTGACATGGCGAACTCATTAATTAAGTTATAATATATTTCTTTAAAAAAAAAAAAACAATTATGAATGCTCTGATCGTTTTGTTACAATACAACTTACACTTCACTTCACTAACACAATATTACATTCATAATTTCACGAACATACAGAAACATAAAATACGGCTACTTGCGAAGGCTACTCGCGAAGTTATCAGAAAGGAAGTTAAGACTCGACTAACCCACAGAAGAACAAATTTTAACAAACAAGATATTACTCTACTACCAGATGTTTCCTCCAGGAACTATTAAGTGCCAGTCATAAACACACAAGGTTGCTAAAAGGTTCTTATATGGATAAGGAACCAAACGTTAGGCCATATGCGGAGCAGGGTACGGAGACCTGAAACCATAAAACTATAAAATGTGGGTGTTCTGCAAAAAGTTTAGGTGATACAGGAAAACGGATGCGATATTCGTTATCAGCACATCTGAATACATAAAGATCACTTAGTTTTATTTAAAGGAGTATTTCATTGTTTATCAGTGTAAGCAGGGGCTCGCTGAGCAAGATTTTCGCTCGTTGAGCAGACAGATCATTTACTTGACGCAGTTTGCTCATTGAACAAAATACGAGGTGTGGCTAGAAAAAAACTGGATTGATGTTGCTATCGACAAACGGCAAGCGCGTCAAGGTCATGAGTGTATAACGTGATATCTTGCCTATCGACTGTGTGATTGCCCAGGGTGCTGGCGCTCAGTTCCTCTGTAGCTTGTGGACGAAGTGCACCGTACATCTGGGCTCCGTCGAAAAAAAAATAAGTGTGAAAGTGGAACAGCGTATCAATCTGAAGTTTCTTATCAAACTTGGAATATCAGCCACGAAACTTGTGATTTGTTGAAGGAAGTGTACGGAGATGAGTGTTTATCACGCACTCAAGTGTTTGTGTGGTTTCAAAGGTTTAAAGAGGGACGAGAAGTGATGGCGAACGACCAGCGTCCCGGACGGTCTTGCACGTCAAAAACGGAATCAAACATTGCAAATGCCGGTGAATTGATTCGAATTGTGTATCCGAAGGTCAAACTGTCAACCAACAGTATTTCATTACGGTGCTGACGACCCTTCGTGGGCGAGTAAGATGACGACGACCTGATTTGTGGAAAAGCAAGTCATGGATTCTTCATCAGGACAATGCTCCTGCTCACACCGCATTGTCAGTCAAGGCTTTATTGGCAAAGTATGGGATCCCATCTACCCTATTCGTCGGATCTCGCTCCGTGCGACTTTTTTTTATTATTCCCAAAGGTCAAATCAGCACTAAAAAGAACCAGATTTAAGACCGTAGAATCTGTGAAAACAAAAGCGACGGAGGTCATGAACATGGTTTCAAAAAATGATTTCCAGCAGTGTTTCCAGCAATAGAAGATTCGTATGTAGCGGTGTATCGATAGTGCAGGGGAGTACTTTGAAGGGGAATATGTTCATATTGTACAAAATAACCAATAAAAGATTTTGTAGCAACAGTCCGGTTTTTTTCTAGCCACACCTCGTATCAATGCCTTTGAATAATCTGTGATGAATATGGCTGCGTCGACTGGACAAGATTTCGGTGTTTGAAAAGTTGTTATTTATGGAAATAGAATAGTTGATGTGAACAAAACTGTCAAAATTTTCATTTTCACACCCCTTGCACAACTTTCCAAAACTACGGTGTATATTTAATATTTATTATTTGGAATAAAAAACACTTTCATTTTTAATACAATTACAAAAACTGGAATATTTCATCACCTTCTGTTACTTGAATTTCATCTCTAATTACGCTATATCGCAAGCCGTTCAATTCATCATAAATATTTCCTCATTGGTCGCCTCGCCACTCGCGGCTCGCCACTCCGCCATTCTCATACAGTTTTCCTCTTCTTCCCTTTGCCTCACGAGATCAAAGTACAAAAAAGTTATATTCTGCGGCTCAAACCTGCGGCGAGCAAGGTTCAAGTTCGCTCAGCGATCAAGTGAGCAGCGCTCGCGGAGCAACACCTATTTGGCCAAGTAGCCGAGCGATCACGTTGCTCACTGAGCGCTCAGATACTTTGACGCGCCCCAGATCTTCATCTAAGGCAGGAAAACCAGTGCACTGGTCTCCTGCTGAGAATCCCCATTCGCAAGAAGTTTTGTAATAATCCGCTGAGAGGCACTACTTGCAATCTTGCTTCCACTTATTCTAACAAACAGAACAAGAGATGTCACTGCTAAATTTCAACAGCTGTCAAGCCTAACTTCACCGGAATCATTGCCCTGAAGCGATGGATTCCGAGAAAACCTTCCACCTGCGAAGCCTCAGTTCTGCCGTTCTGCCTCAGTGCTTCGGCATTGAAAACTAACCGCGAAGGTGTGAATTTTACCTACCTCAGAGATTGCAGTATTACTCACATTTAGTTCACAAATTACTTTTTGTGTATTTTAAACAAAAAATTCTCAAACTTTGAATGCTGGGACTTAGCCACTTCTATTCAAGTAAAAAGAAGGCTAACCTTTTTTTTCTCACATTTTTTCCATTCGAAAACTGATTGTCATTTGTTGCATCTAAAAAATATGTTTGTAATTACTGACTAATTTTTAAGTTGTAATTGTATCATTCCCAGATGTGTGACGCAGAGTATATGGATGAGAACATGTTCTGTTCTGTCTGTTCGAGTCTTCTAACAGACTCGTTCAACTTGGAGTATGTTTCATTTCTGGGAGAATTCTGCCATCTAGAATGTTTCAAGGGAAGGTAAGTAAGGATTTTTAATAGTAAGATTATGTTTATGTAAAGTGCTTTGCACCACGCCATGAAGGCGTATAGGGAGTTAGAGCCCCACACTTTCTTGATCACGGCCGAAGGTGGGGGTGATGTGATCATCACCATGCCCCTGGCCGCCTTTACCCCCCAGAGTTTCCTCCAGGTACCCACTTTATACGACGCTGGGTGGACGCCGGAGCTGCTTGATCAAGTGGGAAAAAATCCGGTTCTCCCCCGCCTGCTCGCATGGTAGTCAGACGCCCTAACGACTGAGCTACCGCAGGTACTTGATTATATGTAGCCTTACTGTTTAAAAAATAGCTCGAGGTCTGTCTAAATATAGTCAGTAATCGATCACTCAATAATGCTTAAACTTTTCGATATATACGAGGGTTAGTCAGAAATTCTCTTTTTTTTTTATTTCCATAAAATATGACGAGCGGTACAGTTTTCTTTAGGAACCGAGAGGGAGTTGTTGTACGTGGTTTGGAGTCAAGCGGAATTTTGAATTTGACATGAGCGCTCGAATATATGTGATCTTTTCTTCAGAGAAACACGCTACTCAAAATAACTTCACGAAGTACTCCAACGGAAAGAAGGAAGGTTGAACTCGGACAAAAAACAATGTTCTGCGAAAACGTTGTGTTTTCCTTCTCTGTAGGAAACGCAAGGGATTTTGTACATATCCGGTGAATATTTTATAATAAAGTTTATTTTGACTTAATACTTGACTAAATACGTTGCTTGTTCGCAGGCACGTATGTAGAAGTATATTTCGGGAGGGGTTCGAACCAAGTGTTTCACATGTAATAATAATATTAAAATTTATAATTAATAGGTTAATAACATTATTTTCAATTAATAATAATATTAAATTTGGTCAAATAATAATAATAATAATAATGAATAATTATTATTACATGAACAGGTAAAAAATAAGACATAAGAATAAAGATATAACTGCACATATTAATTATCTAGCTTACGTGTAGTTAAGTTTACTATAATCTGCATAAAACAGCATCGTACCAAAGAAACTAATATCAATTTTTTTAAATGAATATTTAGTGAATAGCAGTAGTGCGCATAAGCTTTTGCACGCTCTGTCAATAAGATGTATAATCACTATTTCATTCTTACCTTTAGGTAAGTTCTGCGAAAATAAATCAACTTCATATTATACAACAGTTTGTCAACCTCCAGGCCCTAGCATCAATTATACCAGGGTGCGAGAAGTTCTCCTGAAGTTTGCAACTTGCAGCCCGAGCTGGAAACACTGGAAATATGGATTCACCAGGGATAAGAGAAAATTCTTTCTCACCAGTGCTGGTAAGAATTCAAAACCACTAACTAGGAACTGTCTCCAGTGCAGCAACCAAAATTTTAATTTTAATTGGGTGTTTCTTATTGGATCTTAATTATGTAGCTCAGAGCAAACTAAAATATTTCATTCGGTCTACTATTGGATTAAAAATTATAGATAGACCTACTCGAGTTTGGACTCTAATTAAAAATTAACCAGTAGACCTACAAAAAAACGAGTTACATCAAAATTTAGCTTATTATATTCTGCGTTAATCTATACTAACCAAAATGTTTTTCGAGTTTGCCTTATACTTTTTATCGTCGTGAGAACAAAAAAGTATCGATTTTTTGGAGTTATGCAAACGATCGCTTTTTTTTGAAAATCTATAAATCAGAAACGAGTTCTCCAATCGTGGTGGAATTTTAGTATGGTGCAGACAGAAAGGTTTCAAACACAATTCTTAATTTTCAGATTTTTAAAATTTGTCAAAAAAACGATATTTTCAATTTTGCGAAACAACTTTTTCTTAGTATTGGGTAGTCCTACAAATACAATATTGATCGTGTTTTGAAGCTCTTTGAATCTGTTTTTATAATCCATTATCACTGTAAATTCACATTGCGAAACCGATTTTATACAGATTTTTATTCAGTGGAGTAAAGCTGTGCGCGAAACGTGGCAACACGGCACACACCGATGTCCATTGCACCGTGTAAACTCTGGGCTGGCAATGCGAGTCAATGCAAGCGGTGTTGCCACGTTCCGCGCACATACTATAATATACTAATTACAACAACCTGCGCAGAAGCTCGATATTCGTCCTTCTGGCAACCTGTTAATGGGAGCCATGCGCAGTAGGCACCATTAGGTTTAAAATAAAAATAGAGAAGTGAAATTCGGTTTGACGGTAGCTTAGGCTAATTAGAGCACGAAAAATCAACATGATTGTGGAAAACAGGCAGTTGATGGACGCCATATTGAAATAGGTTACTTCTTAAGATAGAGAAATGAAATTCAGTTTGATGGTAGCTTATGCTAATTAGAGAATGGCAAATCAAAATGATTGTGGAAAACCGGAAGTTGATGGACGCCATATTGAAAAATGTTACTTTTTTAGATAGAGAAGTGAAATTCGGTTTCGTGGTATCTTATATGGTAAATCAATAAATTGTGGAAAACCGAAAGTTGATGGACGCCATATTGAAAAATGTTGCTTTTTAATATAGAGATGTGAAGTTCGGTTTGGTGGTAGCTTCTGATAATTATAGCATGGCAAATCAACTTGATTCTAAAACAATGGAATTTGATATTTATTGCACATATTTTTCACAGGAAAAGAACATGCATGGATTAGATTTATGCATTTCAAAGATCCACAATTATGTCTCTTTCGCAAACGCAAACCGCAAGCAAGTTCGGGCGGAATGACGTACACACACACACACACACACACATACATCTACACATCCGAAGAGTGTTATATATTCGCATGCATATCCCTCATAAGCATAGTATGTATGAGTGGCGGCTCGTGGTAGTGAATGACTCTTTCGAGGGATATCAAAACGTGTATCACGTTTCGAATAACATAGTGGATATCTCTGGTTATGGACGCAGGATATTCCGTTAATGCGTTGTGAATACCGTATAAATATGTCCAAATATGCTATGTTGTAACTGATAATACAAATTCGTAAATATAAGCTCGTTAATCCATATAAAAGTGGTCTAGTCCTCGAAGTGGTTGGTCCTAGTCCAAAGCCTGGGTTTATCTGTTCTTTGTGAGTATCACTTAAATCATACCATAACTCCTCCTCATCCAAAAATGACAACAAATGACGCTTTTCAACAAAAATAAATGTACCCTTTAAAACATTGGTGCCCATCAACTTCCTGTTTTCCAAAATCATGTATACACATCATGCTCTAATTACCATATGCTATAAAAAATCGAATTTTACTGTTCTATGAGTATCATTTTGTCAATATGTGGTTCATTTATTCCATCATGTTGATTTATCATGCTCCAGTTAGCATAATGTTGTTAGTGAATGTCCATTCATCAATTTCATCATTTCATCACTCATCCCCATCTTCGCAAATTAGCCAAAGAGGCACAAAACGCGAAGTAAAATAAACTAAATCAATCATAAGCTACCATCAAACCGAATTTCACTTTTCTATCTTTAGAAGTAACATTTTTCAATATGGCGTCCATCAACATACGGTTTTCCACAATCATTTTGATTTTCCACGCTGTAATTAGCATATGCTACCGTCAAGCCGAATTTCACTTCTCTATGTCAAAAAGTAACATTTTTCAATATGGCATCCATCAACTTCCGGTTCTCCACAATCATGTTGTTTTGCCACGCTCTAATTAGAATATGCTACCGTCAAACCGAATTTCACTTCTCTATCTTAAAAAGCAATATTTTTCAATGTGGTGTTGCAACAGATTTGGTGGTTTAGTAACGGTCCGTTCCAAGATTCGGCCAGGGAAGCTAGGGGAATTTACGAGCCAAGAGCTCGACCTAACATTACCTGGTCTTGTTTACCCGTTGCATTTACCAATGATCAGATTCTTAATATCTACCTCTTGCAGATAAGGGGAACAAATATAGATTTTAACATATTTAATTAATAAAGACATAAACCTAACATACTTACACAAGAAAAAGGATACACTTGTTACACATGATTGGCACTTATCGCCACACACGATTGTACACTTATAACACAATACTGTCCCGGGTTCGAACTCTTATGCACACACTCTACCGTGTAAGTTACTCTATTCCAAGTCTCGTCACGCACTTTGGAGGATAATGTTCCTTTTCGAGCCTAGTCGCACACTGTCCTTTCTTTCAAACTATTTCACCAAAACTGTAGCTTTTTGTTGATCACGTGTCCCCCTGGCCCAATGAAATCGTTCGGCGTTGTTTTTACCAAACCGTGGGAATAGCATCTCCTGGTCATTCTCTGGATCCTCCAGTTTCTGCCACATGTTACATAAATTAGTTCGGCGACGATGGACCGTGTCCAGTCGAAGGGATACAGGGCTGGCTCATTTGTCACTTCTCGCATTCCTTCGTCCTGGTCCCTCCCTGGCTGGGAAGAGAAGAGCCCACACAGGAAGAAACTTGGTTCCCAACTTTCCGGAGGAAAGTATTCTCAACTTTGAGCAACATAGAATTGCTATATATTCCCGTTCCCCCGGGGAAAAATTTCTGAACTTGTGAAGAAATTTTTCATCATTTGTCCTTCACTAGTGGAACACCCTGTATATGATGAGATGAAACTGTCTTTCACTCGTGGAACACCCTGTATATAATCACATTAAACTTTGTTCATTCACTTGGTGGACACCCTGTATATAGTTCAGCTGGACTTTTGTCCATTAAGTTCTGTCACACCATGACATCTTCTTCTTTCTTCATAAGGTTGGGTAAATTTGACTTAATAAGGTTGAAGGGTATATTTGTCTTCTCGGTTAACAAGGATTAATAACTGCCGATGTCTTCGCAAGTCGTTGGGATGGGAAGGAAAGAAGGATGGGTTATCTTCTCTTCTTTCTATCTGGAATGCCAAACGTCACTGGGTTTGGACTTCTTAAAGTTTTGGTGTTCTCAGGTGTCTACAGAGGAAACAACTCTTTTGTCACTTTGAGTCTATGGGGAACTTCTGGAAGCTTTTCACAAATTACACCACGGCATGTCGATTAACTGGATGTGTGGGTAAGGGACACGTGATTTCTTTCGCACCACTGATGAGAGTTCATCTCCTTGGCGAAATGTTCAGATTGTCTCCGATGAAATGTCCTATCACCATCACTTCACTTAATGTTTGTTTAGAAAGCGCTTAATCACATGTTATTTAATGTCAATTATTGTGTATCCTAAATATTTCATCACCATGCATTACGAATATACTCGTTTTCATTTACTTCATTTTTCCAAAAATTGCAGGATATATTATACACATACATTTTACTTAATGCTATTACACGTATCATGATTACACTTAGTAGAGAATTCTCAACTCGAATATAATTATTGAAAGTCAGAAAATGAATGTGACCATATCAGTTATATTAATAATATGATAATGGCGAACTTTAATAACACTATATTAAATTTCCTTACTTTATAAATGGTCATTTTGGAACCTGAAAAGTACATGAATAAATGCTGAATAAAATAAGTAATTATCTGACCATCATGATGATAAATTAGACAGATTTTCATAACCCATTTTTATAATACCTCATACACGTAAACATAAAAAATGATCAATAAAATACACTAATAAGCAAATGAAATTTCAACTTTTATCTAGCATCAGTAAATTCTAAGCATAAAATATGGGACATTTGAATATTACTAAAATGAAATTAAAACATTCTGAACTCAGTTACCTCCTTATGCATTAACATAAGAACACAGGTGTTGATTCTCATGCACATACACCTATAATTGAAAATAAACATTCTACTTAAGTTTCATTTTTGAAACTACCAGATAACATATTTATTTTGAAATTGATTAGAATTATGATATTGAACATAATAAACAGACAAGAGTTCAAGATGTCATTTTTCCATGAGTTAAAAGTTGACATAATACTCATATTTTCAAGACATAATCTATCAGTAAAATACTTATTTTTTTTTCTATCTGTTAATTAGATTTTTATATGATTCTTCATAGAAACTTAAGAACAAAATACCAAAACATGACAATATGTAAATACTTTTTTGCCTTAGAATATCATCAGTATAAAATAGATTTACAAAGTATAAATACGTCAATAGTATGATCTCGTATTGGCCTATCAACATGTTAATGTGATTAGTTCATTTTTATTACATAAGTTTGCGATCGTCACTTTTATATGTATAGTTTTTCATTTATAATAAGTAAACAAAATACGTAAAAAGACAAGTTTGCAAATTTACCGTGACCATCATTAATAAATTTTCTTCCTAAATAAATTTATTCCAGCACATACTTAACACTTTACCTACACTCAAATTTAAGTTTTTAAACTACTACTGAAAAACATAAAATATGCTCATAGCAGAATAAGTACATATTACCACGCAGATAAAATCTCAAATATCATAATTGTTGCTTGTTATTCGTACTGAAACAATTGTAATCTTTCTCAGGCAATAACCCAAAATCACACCTTAATATTACGTGTTTCACAAGTTTATCAAGAGTACTGGAAAAAGTATACATAACTTAGAACTAAAAACCTCTTTCTACCATCCATTACTTCGAAGAAAATACCTATTTTATTGATAAATTGACACACAACAAAATTTTCATAGATACGAGTACAATAGTATTTGTTAGAAAAATATGTGTACACATCCTTAGAATCCGTTCTTAACTAGTTTGCAAATAATAACGTATATGTGCATTTATTAATCAATAAAAGTTACGTAAATCATCTTAAATTTCATAACATCCTCACACAAATTAAGTGTTATAAATATCAAGTGTAAACACACAGCAACTCATTTTCTTATATATAAGAAATGCTATTTTGAAATGAATATGGAAACTAATGTGCTAACTTCATTGTCATAAAAATACTATAAAATTCTCTTTATCATTTGATCATTCTATCATTCGACCTAAGAATAAATTTATCTTTCTAACTTCACCTTCTCTCTCTCACCAATTAGTAATTAATCACGTGCAGCTCATACTTTAAGAAACGTGTTAGAAAGTGGATGCTTACTTGCAGAATAGGCAAAGTTAGTTTGAATACACATGTCTAACATAATCTTATAATCTATTCCTATAGCCTACATACTTAATACTTGTAATACAAATGCAATGAATACAATATGCATTCCAATAAAGATATGAAGTAATACTCAAGCAATAAAAAAATACTCTAAGCAACCCCTATCGATACTTGTTTATAAAGTAATAACCATAGCACTACTCAAATACATTCTTCTAGCTACTACTAACTATTTTCTAGAATAACCCTTATTATTTATTTCCAAATCAAAATACTAAATTAATATGATTACCTACAAAATTAAATTACCTTCTATCTGGAACCTCTTCTCTCTCTTTTACTGACCGACTTACTGATTACCTTCTTTCCTAATTTCCAAATGTATAGAACAAAATAACCTGTTCGCCAGTGAAGAACCTGTTCCTTTAAGAAATCCTAGAAAATCAATCTGAATCCAAACAAAAAACAAAATGACACTTGTTGCAACACTAGGTATAGTTAACTAGATCAGAAGAGCTGTTCTGACATAATTTCCTTAAAATTAAAAAGCTAAATATGAATATCCTTATATTGAAAAATTAAAATAATATGACACTTGAAATATAACTTTGCTTATTTTTAACTATGACACTTGGAACAAGAATGCTATCCTTCGAGCCAGATGTGCTCTTCAAGGAAACTGTGTCACTAGGGTAGACCATCCCTTTTTTCGTCGCTGTGACCTTCACTCCGGCCACCCCAGCTGACTGACCATTCCTACCCTTCAGGGGGAGGGGTATTTACGAAATAGAAACTTCTCCTCTTTTGCCTGAAAAGACATAAACCTGGCCTTCTAGTACCGTGATATTCCTTTACACACACAATAATAATAAAAATCACAAAAATAAGAGAAAGTAACTAATTATATGATACCTTCAAACATTTACTAGTGATATAGTATGTACCAACTGCGTTATATATATTTTTAACAAACAATAATCATTTCCTTGTCATGTGCTGTGAGTACGAGTGCGTTGTGAGAGAAAGAAAAACATTGACCTGCGAGGGATGGTTGCTAAAAGACCCTCTCTTCTTCCTTGCCTTTTTCTTACCTTTGTAACCACTGACAAATTTATGGTGGACCCTAGACCTTCTTAATCTAATTTTTAATAGTAAATTTGCATTCATTGACGCTGCATATAAGTAACTATAAAATACTTCCAACTTTTAAATTTCACTGCCGAGCATATCTCAAGCAAAGTAAAACAAATTACATTTATCTTATAACATTGTGCACTATCCAATTGACTAATAATATAATTTTCCATTTGTGACATTATAATTGAAGCACATTTCAGCATGTAACTTATTCATCCTGAAATAAAAATCGTCGTATATTCCCCATACTCTAGTAAAATATCCCTACTTAGCATCGTTCCTACCAGCGGAACTCGCACACAAAATAAACCCTTCGCTCTCTGGCGGACACAATAATAAAATTCTTCGCTCTCTGGCGGACACAATAATAATAATTACTCGCACTCTGGCGGTACTAATAATAATAATTCTTCGCACTCTGGCGGTACTAATAAAACCAACTTCATCGCTCATTGGCGGACTTAATACAATAACCTCATCGCTCATTGGCGGACACAATATAAAAACTTCATCGCCCATTGGCGGATACAATTAAATAAATCTCATCGCTCTGTGGCGGATTCAATAAAGTAACTTCATCGCTTTCCTGGCGGGCACAATAAAATAAACTTCTTGCTTCTTAGTCACATCACGTCGTCTCACTTTAAACTTAAATTTCACTTGAATGTCACAGCATTAAATTTTTCATATTACTTCAGCTTTCAAAAATGAAAATGTGCACACATTTCTTGACTTTTAACCAAAGTTCACCTTCTCATGTACTGAATATTTCCTTTTTCCACAGCTTTTAATTATCATACTGTTGGATTACGGGTCACCACTTAATAGGTTAAATCTTCATTCACCGTGTAAACTGACGTATTTTAGATAATTTTTACTCATTAAACACATTACGACACTCTCACGTACACTCACTATCAATTGAACAAAACACCTTAATCACTCACTGAATATCACTTTTCACGAAACACATTAAGCATTTAATTAATTTCACTGATGAAATAACGCAATTGGCACAGAAAGAAAATTTACACTAAGCTTAACTGTAATTTTTTTATAACATATTTACATTTCAATTGTTGGCTCCTCGATTATGACTAAGATGGACGGTTCCCTTGGTAGTTTATAGGGCCATTTCCGGTAGAATCCTGATGATGGAGTGGCCCACCTGATGCGTTTTCAGATATGGGCGGTTTCGTAGGTGCACTCACTGTTGCTTGCCTATGGTTATAGCCACCACCGCGATCAGCCTCGTGATTTCTTTGTGGAGGGATGGGTCGCCGCTCTCTCGGGAGACCCTCATACCAATGCAAATCGTCCCATCTCCTTATCCTAGTCCACCTGTTATGTCCATCGGTTCCTTTGATATTCCTCAAATAATACCTCCTTTGCCCAATTGAACAATTCCGAATCTTCATGTGACTGACATGTTGATTGACACCAACTTTACCTATCTCGCAGTCGAGTAATGCAAACGTATTTGGGGTTTCTTCCTGTAAGCAATAGGAAGGGTCTTCGTAGGTATCACAATATCTTTTGGTTCTTTGATCTAGCAAGCTACTCAAGTAATGAGTCTGCGAGAAAGCCAGAGCAAGCTCTTTCATCTCAGGTCTGTAAGACCACGCTTGGCTTTGTTTTGCTTTTCTTTTCTCCTCTTGACACTCATTATTAGTCTTCGTTAGTCCCATCTTTATTTCCCTCACAGAATTATCACTATCATCAAGCTTTTCATTCAAACCTGGACTCTCATCTTTTCCTGTGAAATTACCATGCATATCATTCAACTTTATTTCAATTTCATTGGTGTTTTTCTCTTGAGTGTCAAGTTGCTCTTCTAGCTTGTTTTCCAATGCTTGAAGCATTTCATTTTGTTGCTGAATTTTTTTGTTTTGTTCCTGAATAATTCCCTTAAGTGGGGAGACGGCTGCTTCGATTTGTTCCCTAATAAACGCAGCAAGTTCGGCGTCCATGGCGCGAGTTCTGGGCATAACTAATAAATCATTAAAAAATGAGTTTTCCTTAAGAGCAACAGTAAAAAAAATCCCTTTTAGTTAAACTTAAAAAGTCACCACATCTCGCGAATTATTAATATTTAGAAATTTAGAAATTCCAATTGGGGTTGGGTCACTCCCTACTCTCATTCCTTACTTATCGCCTGTTTTATTCCTCTACATGCTGTGAGGATGACGCGCATGCAACACTCCCGAACAGACGGCAAATTAAGATCTGATCATGTTAATTGCAACGGTTCAATTTGATAAATTTAGGTCCCTGTTCAAGGGCATGGCCATATGCAACAGATTTGGCGGTTTAGTAACGGTCCGTTCCAAGATTCGGCCAGGGAAGCTAGGGGAATTTACGAGCCAAGAGCTCGACCTAACATTACCTGGTCTTGTTTACCCGTTGCATTTACCAATGATCAGATTCTTAATATCTACCTCTTGCAGATAAGGGGAACAAATATAGATTTTAACATATTTAATTAATAAAGACATAAACCTAACATACTTACACAAGAAAAAGGATACACTTGTTACACATGATTGGCACTTATCGCCACACACGATTGTACACTTATAACACAATACTGTCCCGGGTTCGAACTCTTATGCACACACTCTACCGTGTAAGTTACTCTATTCCAAGTCTCGTCACGCACTTTGGAGGATAATGTTCCTTTTCGAGCCTAGTCGCACACTGTCCTTTCTTTCAAACTATTTCACCAAAACTGTAGCTTTTTGTTGATCACGTGTCCCCCTGGCCCAATGAAATCGTTCGGCGTTGTTTTTACCAAACCGTGGGAATAGCATCTCCTGGTCATTCTCTGGATCCTCCAGTTTCTGCCACATGTTACATAAATTAGTTCGGCGACGATGTACCGTGTCCAGTCGAAGGGATACAGGGCTGGCTCATTTGTCACTTCTCGCATTCCTTCGTCCTGGTCCCTCCCTGGCTGGGAAGAGAAGAGCCCACACAGGAAGAAACTTGGTTCCCAACTTTCCGGAGGAAAGTATTCTCAACTTTGAGCAACATAGAATTGCTATAGTGTCCATCAGATTCCGTTTTTTTAAACAAATTAAGTTGATTTGCCATGCTCGAATTATCAGAACCTACCGCCAGACCGAATTTAACTTCTCTATCTTAAGAAGTAACATTTTTCAATATGGCGTCCATCAACTTACGGTTTCTCACAATCATGTTGATTTGCCATGCTCTAATTAGCATAAGCTACCATCAAACCGAATTTCACTTTTCTATCTTAAGAAGTAACATTTTTCAATATGGCGTCCATCAACTTACGGTTTTCTACAATCATGTTGATTTCCCATGCTCCAATTAGCATAAGCTACCACCAAACCGAATTTCACTTCTCTATCTTAAGGAGTAACATTTTTCAATATGGCGTCCATCAACATACGGTTTTCCACAATCAATTTGATTTTCCACGCTGTAATTAGCATATGCTACCGTCAAGCCGAATTTCACTTCTCTATGTCAAAAAGTAACATTTTTCAATATGGCATCCATCAACTTCCGGTTCTCCACAATCATGTTGTTTTGCCACGCTCTAATTAGCATATGCTACCGTCAAACCGAATTTCACTTCTCTATCTTAAGAAGCAATATTTTTCAATGTGGTGTTGCAACAGATTTGGTGGTTTAGTAACGGTCCGTTCCAAGATTCGGCCAGGGAAGCTAGGGGAATTTACGAGCCAAGAGCTCGACCTAACATTACCTGGTCTTGTTTACCCGTTGCATTTACCAATGATCAGATTCTTAATATCTACCTCTTGCAGATAAGGGGAACAAATATAGATTTTAACATATTTAATTAATAAAGACATAAACCTAACATACTTACACAAGAAAAAGGATACACTTGTTACACATGATTGGCACTTATCGCCACACACGATTGTACACTTATAACACAATACTGTCCCGGGTTCGAACTCTTATGCACACACTCTACCGTGTAAGTTACTCTATTCCAAGTCTCGTCACGCACTTTGGAGGATAATGTTCCTTTTCGAGCCTAGTCGCACACTGTCCTTTCTTTCAAACTATTTCACCAAAACTGTAGCTTTTTGTTGATCACGTGTCCCCCTGGCCCAATGAAATCGTTCGGCGTTGTTTTTACCAAACCGTGGGAATAGCATCTCCTGGTCATTCTCTGGATCCTCCAGTTTCTGCCACATGTTACATAAATTAGTTCGGCGACGATGGACCGTGTCCAGTCGAAGGGATACAGGGCTGGCTCATTTGTCACTTCTCGCATTCCTTCGTCCTGGTCCCTCCCTGGCTGGGAAGAGAAGAGCCCACACAGGAAGAAACTTGGTTCCCAACTTTCCGGAGGAAAGTATTCTCAACTTTGAGCAACATAGAATTGCTATAGTGTCCATCAGATTCCGTTTTTTTAAAAAAATTAAGTTGATTTGCCATGCTCGAATTAT
Organism: Lepisma saccharinum; assembly: GCF_977018435.1. Lineage (NCBI taxonomy): Eukaryota > Metazoa > Arthropoda > Insecta > Zygentoma > Lepismatidae > Lepisma > Lepisma saccharinum. The sequence continues at coordinate 31,375,014 of NC_139255.1, read as the reverse complement.
CAGAACCTACCGCCAGACCGAATTTAACTTCTCTATCTTAAGAAGTAACATTTTTCAATATGGCGTCCATCAACTTACGGTTTCTCACAATCATGTTGATTTACCATGCTCTAATTAGCATAAGCTACCATCAAACCGAATTTCACTTTTCTATCTTAAGAAGTAACATTTTTCAATATGGCGTCCATCAACTTACGGTTTTCTACAATCATGTTGATTTCCCATGCTCTAATTAGCATAAGCTACCATCAAACTGAATTTCATTTCTCTATCTTAAGAAGTAACATTTTTCAATATGGCGTCCATCAACTTGAGGTTTTCTACAACCATGTTGATTTCCCATGCTCCAATTAGCATAAGCTACCACCAAACCGAATTTCACTTCTCTATCTTAAGGAGTAACATTTTTCAATATGGCGTCCATCAACATACGGTTTTCCACAATCAATTTGATTTTCCACGCTGTAATTAGCATATGCTACCGTCAAGCCGAATTTCACTTCTCTATGTCAAAAAGTAACATTTTTCAATATGGCATCCATCAACTTCCGGTTCTCCACAATCATGTTGTTTTGCCACGCTCTAATTAGCATATGCTACCGTCAAACCGAATTTCACTTCTCTATCTTAAGAAGCAATATTTTTCAATGTGGTGTTGCAACAGATTTGGTGGTTTAGTAACGGTCCGTTCCAAGATTCGGCCAGGGAAGCTAGGGGAATTTACGAGCCAAGAGCTCGACCTAACATTACCTGGTCTTGTTTACCCGTTGCATTTACCAATGATCAGATTCTTAATATCTACCTCTTGCAGATAAGGGGAACAAATATAGATTTTAACATATTTAATTAATAAAGACATAAACCTAACATACTTACACAAGAAAAAGGATACACTTGTTACACATGATTGGCACTTATCGCCACACACGATTGTACACTTATAACACAATACTGTCCCGGGTTCGAACTCTTATGCACACACTCTACCGTGTAAGTTACTCTATTCCAAGTCTCGTCACGCACTTTGGAGGATAATGTTCCTTTTCGAGCCTAGTCGCACACTGTCCTTTCTTTCAAACTATTTCACCAAAACTGTAGCTTTTTGTTGATCACGTGTCCCCCTGGCCCAATGAAATCGTTCGGCGTTGTTTTTACCAAACCGTGGGAATAGCATCTCCTGGTCATTCTCTGGATCCTCCAGTTTCTGCCACATGTTACATAAATTAGTTCGGCGACGATGGACCGTGTCCAGTCGAAGGGATACAGGGCTGGCTCATTTGTCACTTCTCGCATTCCTTCGTCCTGGTCCCTCCCTGGCTGGGAAGAGAAGAGCCCACACAGGAAGAAACTTGGTTCCCAACTTTCCGGAGGAAAGTATTCTCAACTTTGAGCAACATAGAATTGCTATAGTGTCCATCAGATTCCGTTTTTTTAAAAAAATTAAGTTGATTTGCCATGCTCGAATTATCAGAACCTACCGCCAGACCGAATTTAACTTCTCTATCTTAAGAAGTAACATTTTTCAATATGGCGTCCATCAACTTACGGTTTCTCACAATCATGTTGATTTGCCATGCTCTAATTAGCATAAGCTACCATCAAACCGAATTTCACTTTTCTATCTTAAGAAGTAACATTTTTCAATATGGCGTCCATCAACTTACGGTTTTCTACAATCATGTTGATTTCCCATGCTCTAATTAGCATAAGCTACCATCAAACTGAATTTCATTTCTCTATCTTAAGAAGTAACATTTTTCAATATGGCGTCCATCAACTTGAGGTTTTCTACAACCATGTTGATTTCCCATGCTCCAATTAGCATAAGCTACCACCAAACCGAATTTCACTTCTCTATCTTAAGGAGTAACATTTTTCAATATGGCGTCCATCAACATACGGTTTTCCACAATCAATTTGATTTTCCACGCTGTAATTAGCATATGCTACCGTCAAGCCGAATTTCACTTCTCTATGTCAAAAAGTAACATTTTTCAATATGGCATCCATCAACTTCCGGTTCTCCACAATCATGTTGTTTTGCCACGCTCTAATTAGCATATGCTACCGTCAAACCGAATTTCACTTCTCTATCTTAAGAAGCAATATTTTTCAATATGGCGTCCATCAACTTCCGGTTTTCTATAATCATGTTGATTTGCCATGCACTAATTAGCATAAGCTACCATCAAACCGAATTTCACTTCTCTATCTTAAGAAGTAACATTTTTCAATATGGCGTCCATCAACTTACGGTTTCTCACAATCATGTTGATTTGCCATGCTCTAATTAGCATAAGCTACCATCAAACTGAATTTCACTTTTCTATCTTAAGAAGTATCATTTTTCAATATGGCGTCCATCAACTTACGGTTTTCTACAATCATGTTGATTTCCCATGCTCTAATTAGCATAAGCTACCATCAAACTGAATTTCATTTCTCTATCTTAAGAAGTAACATTTTTCAATATGGCTTCCATCAACTTGCGGTTTTCTACAATCATGTTGATTTGCCATTCTCTAATTAGCATAAGCTACCATCAAACTGAATTTCTTTCCTCTATCTTAAGAAGTAACATTTTTCAATATGGCGTCCATCAACTTGCGGATTTCTACAACCATGTTGATTTCCCATGCTCCAATTAGCATAAGCTACCACCAAACCGAATTTCACTTCTCTATCTTAAGGAGTAACATTTTTCAATATGGCTTCCATCAACTTCCGGTTTTCCACAATCATGTTGATTTGCCATTCTCTAATTAGCATAAGCTACCACCAAACCGAATTTCACTTCTCTATCTTAAGGAGTAACATTTTTCAATATGACGTCCATCAACTTCCGGTTTTCCACAATCATGTTAATTTGCCATTCTCTATTTAGCATAAGCTACCACCAAACCGAATTTCACTTTTCTATCTTAAGAAGTAACATTTTTCAATATGGCGTCCATCAACTTGCGGTTTTCTACAATCATGTTGATTTCCCATGCTCCAATTAGCATAAGCTACCACCAAACCGAATTTCACTTCTCTATCTTAAGGAGTAACATTTTTCAATATGACGTCCATCAACTTCCGGTTTTCCACAATCATGTTAATTTGCCATTCTCTATTTAGCATAAGCTACCACCAAACCGAATTTCACTTTTCTATCTTAAGAAGTAACATTTTTCAATATGGCGTCCATCAACTTGCGGTTTTCTACAATCATGTTGATTTCCCATGCTCCAATTAGCATAAGCTACCACCAAACCGAATTTCACTTCTCTATCTTAAGGAAGTAACATTTTTCAATATGGCGTCTAATTTCCAGTTTTACCAAAATCATGTTGATTTGCAATGCCCTAATTAGTATAGGTCAAACCGAATTAAGATCTGTAAGTTGAAAGGTAACTTTTCTCAATATGACGTACATTAATTTCCACTTTTTTCTTGATGTATTAATCGGTAATATTCTAATTAAACTATCATCATGTCGAACTTTGAATATCTTGCTTGAAATAACTTTTTTCAATATGTTGGCATCACCTTGCACCCTAATATCACGTTTGTTTGTTATATAAAAATAACGTTATTAATAACAAATCTCAGTATTTCATATTTTTTTTTATATGCATTGCCCTCAACCTCCAATAATCTTAGTTATTATCGATTGTTCAAGAATTCGACAATGAATGTTTTAAAGTGAAGAGTTACGTGACATATATTTCGTGATACATTCAAATACCCATTTGATTGTTGAAAATAGGTTTTGTTACAATTGTACCGGATCCCAAAGTTTCAGGTGTACCCATCATGAATTTGTACCGGTATGATTCTAAGGAGAGGTACGTACCGTAACGTAACCGGTATTCAGAGAATGTTTATGTTCCATGCTTTCTGGTACGGGTATTTTAACGTTGCACTCTGTGTACCCAAAGCTGTCGTCCCCGAAACTCTCGGTAACGAACGGAACGGTAGAGCAAAAGCGTTACTGTTTGCCTTACCAAGTGGTTCTGGTATTTTCCTTGGAACGGTCCACTACACTTGGGCCGGTACGCGGTACCCTGTACGGAAATAACGCGGAACGGTGACAAATACCAATTAATTGTGTTACGTTACAGGTCCCTGTTTAAAAGCACGCCAAATGATGATCATTCAATACCCAGAAACTTTCGTTCATCTCTCACTTAACACCAAGGAGGTGCACCTGATCAAAGTTAAGTGGAGGCAACTTTTCGGACACCCTGTATTGTAAAAGCTAGCTCAATAAACATAGATTTGTTAAAAGAAAACCCGGTGGAATTATCTCTTGGAATTTACGTGCAATTATGGATCAAAGATTTAGTTACCCAACTTTTTTGGTCACCCTGTTGTTTCCTAGAAAGGTAACGCTTTAACGTTACAGTTAACCGATAACGTTACTTGCTCACAAATACTGTGTATATCTGTATTGTTAATTGATATAAAATTGCATTGTTTACTTTTCATAAACGAAATATGTTTTTTCTTATCGCTTATTATTTGTCATTTCAAAACGATAAACATCTGTTCTGGTCTGCACGTCCCGCGTCACCAAAACACATCAAGAACATCTGTTACGTTACGTGGCACCTGCAGCCTTTTAAAATTTAAAGGTCTTGTTTATGCGCCTCACTTCCCCGCTATTCAAGCCTTCCCTCCCCTCCAAGTCTGACGGCAGAGCCAGAGCTAGCCTCGCCTACAGAACTGAATTGAGGCAGTTTCGTAACATTAGCTCGGTCCAGTTCTGTGTTAAAGTTAGCCGGTGAAGAAAAAAAGGTCCTTGAGAACAACGTTGTTCCATTGTATTGACACGTCAAGGTTCTTATTTTCTATGTTCGATGTTTTGAAGTGTTCATTACGTGTTCTTTCACTGTGAGTTTTATTCTTCTGGGATCATCGTCTGCTTCCAACGTGGCTGGCACGTAGCACTGTATGATTTTATGCGGTAAGTGTTCCGAGGTTACGTGTTTCATTCCTACCGAGTGGTGGCTCTAGTGCAGTCGAGAGAACATTCACTTTTTTTTTTTAAATAATGAAGTGCTTTCATGTGTCATGGATGAGTTGTAGCACAAATGGTTATACGTAGCTCTTATGGTGTGGTAGTTATTTTTTTATCCCTTCCCCTCCTCTAGATAATTGCATGAACCCGGTAGTGGAGGTGGGGGGAAAGAGGAGGGGAGAGTGACGAGTTATCCCATTTCAATATCACTTCACTGCTTAGTTTATTTATCTAACCAGTGAAGTCGGAAGTTTCAAGGCTTAGTAGGCGGCGCTATCGATCCTCGGCCTACCAATGGCAGGGCTACGATCGCGTGACGTGTCCCACTTTCCACCATCCTCCGTTAGTGTCATGCGAGGGAGCTTGCGTCGATCTAGATTCTAGAATACTCATGGAACCTGAAGTAAATAGGCGGCCATATTGGTTCCGGAGGTCATTGTTTGTTTGCGTCGTCTAGCATGGCGGACAGTGGAGAGAGAGAAGTGAAAAGGGTCGTGAGTTGCGCAAGAGACTAGTGCACCACTAGTACTAGGAACGGTGGTGGGAAAGAGCTTGGGAACTTTGCCGATAGGTGCCGACTCAGTTTCCGTGTGATATCGTGTGAAATTTTCTGACTCGAAATAGGATGTGAGGAGAATACGAGTACAACATATATTTATAGAAGATCACTGGTATGTATACATACATTGCCAGCTCAGTCATGAGTGGTACACTGGTGTAAACCAGTGTTGCAATAACAGTTTTAGAAATTTGCCATTTTTATCATACGGGAATGCAACAACACTGTCAAGAATACTAAAAGCTATTGATTTGAATTGTTTTGTTCGGAATGGTTAATGCGAAGAGACAGGTTGCGAGTTTAGGTTACGGACAGTTTTCGAAACACAAAACGTGTTGTTGTTGTGAGGAAGTGATCGAAATAGGTTCATGTTGTTTACATGGTAGGTTGAAATATGTTAGCGATGTCAATTTCTAATGAGAGCAAGGGGAAATAAATAAGGAACGGTTATGAGTCATACACTTAGTAAGAGTGTATTTATTAAACAGTTTTAACAGACACGCCCAATAGTTGGGTGGATCGAGTTGTTTTTTCCCGCGACTATTTCAGAAGAGTATGACCTAATACAGGAAGCATAAATCATTTGTGCATTATCTTATTTTTTTTAGGTAGACATATTTTTTTGTAATGCTAACATAATGTACTGTATGATAACTAGTCAGAACGTAACGTTAATTTCCGTCAACTGATGACACGTAACGACTAATTGTTTTCATTTCGACCATGTAATTTTCCTCCGATGAATCAGCGGTTAAGTTGTTGATTGTTGATCCTCAGTTAACCTGTCTTATTACGTGTCCCAACCAGTGGCGGCGATTGGGTTCCAAAACGGTGGGGGAAGGGGGGAAGGACAGTTTACTATAAACCTTTTACTTTCCTTTGGTATATAAGGTTTTCGTGGGGGGTAAGAAGTGGGGGGCAACTGCCACGCCCACCTAATCGCCGCCACTGGTCCTAACTGTTTCTAAAGGTCAACCAAACACCTATTTATTTCTAATCACGGAAAGCAGATTTGATTGTGATTCCCGATAGTTACAAATATGAATAGATGGGAACACACGCAAATCTTCAATACAGGTCCGATGGTAATCAAGGGGTCCCGGTGGACATTCGGATCACACTTTAAACTGTAGGCCCAGTCCCTATTGGACTATATGTGCATAATGTGTACTTTATAAAAAAATCAAACTTAAGGCAAGTTCCGATTAGCCTATGAACGTAAAGTGAATTTGAGGAAAATAAATGTGCTTTGATCAACTACCTATGGAGCGTTTATTAGAAATTATTGAACCACACAAATGACGACAACACGTGATCATAACGCAAATGTTTTGTTTTTGTTTATTTTTGTTATTTAGCTTGTCTTTTCTGTCCCTTTTGGCCAATCGCGACGATGAGGATGAGTAATGGCATGATGAAGTTCATGAAGGGACCCTCACAAAGAACACCCATGCCAATACCAGGATTCGAACCCTCCCCCCTGTCGTTGTATCGCGCTGTGCTAACCACTCCTCAATGGAGGTCGGCATAACATAAATGTTATTATAGTAACTATTAGAGGGTTAAGTCAATATAATCATTTCTAGGAGATTGTTGATATCTCGCAAGCGTACTTCCTGAGTGAGGATTCTCCGTGGTTTTTTTTCTCGGTCACTCCAAGCGATTGCATGAGTGGTACCTTAAATAAAGGCCACGGATGCTCCCTGTCGTTTTCTTGTTCTCTTTACCCAGTGTTGTATGATGTTCCTCATCGTCAAGTGACGTCAAACAACCCAATTAATAAGCAATTTATATAATTTTCTCGACGTTTTAACCAGAGATTTACAACATAAATATAAGTAATAAGAATATTGCTTGAAAAGTTCAAAGTTGTGAAAACCTCGTTTAATTTTTAACCTGTAAGTGAGGGAGAAATTGTTATCGCTTGTATTAAGTTTTTGCAAATCACTAGGGGTATGTGGGACCCTGAAATTTGGGAAATAATATCCCGATTTTGTGTATGCCAAACAATCAATAATCGTGTATTAAAAATCCTTAATTCTCGATAATTTTTGCACTAAAAATTTCGTAGAAATGTCATTTATATTTGAAATGCAAAAACGAGAGTTTCAGGGAGGGGTTTAGCACACACACACACACACACACATGCAGATACAGGGTGTCCAAAAAAATAAGGTGCATAGCTTCAGGAATGTGTTCCTCATATTTAAACAATGGAAAAAAGTAAACATAGGTTCGGGCTTGGATATTCAAGGTCACATCATGTGACCTTGAAATAACAATTTAAATGTTTTCATATAAAAATATTTTTTTATGAAAATTATCCTACTTTAGCTTCAAAACAAGCCCAATATGAAAGTTATACCATAATTATAAGCAAAGTTATGAATTGTTTTACTTGACCTTGTAAGAATAATTTTTAATGTTGGCAACTCTGCTGTATGAATACCGTGTATCACCGAGGACTAAAATTTTGCATATGTCGTTGACCTCATCACAAAATGTCGTATCTCAATTTTCACACATTTTAAAACTATTACTACAGAAATAACATTTCACTTCTGTAACTAATATTTTGGATGCGCGTATACTGAAGATTCAAGTTTCTTCTCAAGCAATATTCTCAAATATTGTGTTGTATCTAGTGGTATAAACAGGAGTATGAACAAGATACGACAATTTTTGACGAGTGTGGTGTCTGTCCGAACGCTTGAGATACCTACGTCACCTTTTTAAAGGTGCGTCTTTACTTGATTGAGCAACTTCTTGCATTATATTTTAGCGTATTGACTTGTTGTTACTATTTGTATAATGCTGTATTATTGTGGTAGTTTATCACGTTATTTTTCCTTGCTTTTCCATGAAAATATGAAAAAAACTGTTACAAAATACTTGTAGAAAATGATTGTAATTTTTCGATTGGAACGAAGCATTCAACTATAAGAATAGAACTTTGATACTGTGCTTCAACACATTCATTCTCTACTTTTATCTGATTTAGGTGAGAAAGGGGAAATGTAGATCCTATAGTGGCAGCGAAACACAGTGATTGATTCATAAGCATTTCTGTCAAACTTGGACGAGTCATACCATTAGCAGCAATTACAGTCTTTAGTGCTTGCATGCCGTGAAACTGTAGTTAACAAATTATTGTTTATAACATAGTGCAGTTTCCTGGCATTTAGACACGTAAATAACTTGTTGTAAATCAGATTCAACGGGTCTCACATTGGTACTTGACAAGGAAAGAATTCTCACATCCTCTTTATCAGTGCATTCTGACGATCTGTCAATTTTCCATGTAGGTCATATTTAGTTTTCATTTTCAATCATTAAAGGTTCAGCAGATAGTGCACAGTAATTTTGTGGGTTAATATAAAGTCAAATTCACACTTAAATTATTTGTCGTGTTTTGTGAAACTACACCGGTGAAGGAATGTTGCACAGTGATTCGTATCTCGCTTCAAACTGTAGGTCCAGTCCCGATTAGCCTATCTGCACAAAGTGGACTTAAAACTCGTGTTGTGATATTTGTGTCTTGTGACCTACGCTGCAAATAGCTGTTCCGCAGCTCACACCACATTTCCCCACTCCATTCTCCGCGGCGACGTTGGTTCGCAGTGTTGCAACCTGGAGGGAGCGGAATGGTCGGAGGATTTTCAACGAAATTTGTATTCGCTTTTTCCTGGGCTGTTTTCTACCTGTCGGAGTACAGAAATTCAGCTCACCTTTCGCCAACGACTCTTTTCCTTCTTTTAAAACTTGGCCTCCCCGATGGCGCAGTGGTAGCGTCGTCGCCTTGTAAGCAAGGGGTCCCGGGTTCGATTCCCGGTGGAGGCACATAGTGGTTCGGATCCCACTTTAAACTGTAGGTCCAGTCCCGATTAGCCTTACTGTGCATAAAGTTGACTTAAAACAACAAATCAATACAATCCAATTCTTTTAAAACTTGAGAAACCAATAATTTAGATACTCCCTTGGCGGCGATTGTGTACTCGACAACATTATACTTAAGTTTAAGTAACTCCTTCTGATTTCGCAAATATGTTGTAAGATGGTAAACAATTTCTCTGGCCTGTCCTCTAAGGGGCTTTCCAGAGCAGATTGTGGATTTCTTTGGACTCGGCATGATTTGATTTTTGCATTTCAAAAATATGCAGCCAAGAGTAAAGGGCAAGAACATTGCAATACTTTAAAAAAGAACACAGGCAAGTGTGTAATCAGATTGCCTTCTCGTAGTGATTGTTGTACGATAAACAAAAGAAACCCCACCCCACTCGGCTTAAAAAAAAAAAAGGTCACTGCTCGATGTCGCACTCAGAAAATGAAGTCATTCACCCTGTAGTTTCTCTTCGTTATAAACGTTAACGCGCATGGGTAATACTACAGTTTACGATCCGCGCACCGCACGCATTTTCAAAGACCGGATTAAATCAAATGAACCACTGATAAACTGATATAATTAGAGGCCAGCATAGTCTGCCTTTTACCTACCCACTGCCCGCTTGCACGCGATAACAGGTTTACCTGCTCGCCTGCCCACGGCAACGAGTCGACTTGCGTCTTTACCCGGGTTCTTGGTCTTTAAGGCGCTCTGCGCTTACAAGGTACCTGGGCATTCAACAAGACCCGGGCGCCTGCAAAACGTGCTGGAAGGAAACAGCCCTCCGGCAGCGTGTCGCTCCAGGTGTTTCATCACCACGTGGACGGCTGCAGCCAGTGTTGCCTACTTACGTAGCTACAAAATCCTACGAAGTCCTAGGAGGAGCTTCTTCTCCAAGGAGAATTTATATACTTAGCGATTTCAGTTCAGCGTAAGCAGTTTTTATTTTATTGCCAGGAAATGCACGCAATATTACAGTTTCATTTATCTAAATGAACGATCGAGCAAACAAAAATCTCCTCACTGAAAACTAATTGTTTTTCATTGCATGGTGCCTTAACAAGGCACGCAGTGGCGCAACCAGAGGAGGCAGGGTGCATTGCTCACAACCTTAGACGGAAATTGTCTAGCGGAGGGGTCAGGGTGGGGGTCAAACATTAAAGTACAAGTCTCATCAAGTTCAATGCCGTAGCAAGGGGTAGCGGGAGTCGGCCCTGAGCGCCGAACGATCTAAGTGAGAAAAGTTTTAAAACAGAGAATGCTATGGCGGCCCGTGATATTATTTGCTATTAATGTTGGTTTGTTACGAGTTGGATGAATTAATTATGTAATACGTCGCTCCATGTGAAAAGAAAATATTGTAGATGGAAATTTTACATGCCATATGTATGTACATTCGGAATGCATTTATCATGCACTTTCTTTCTTTCAAAAATAGTTTGTGTGCTTGTTTTCCATTATTAGCTAATGTGAAATTGACGTGTTGAAAAAAAATGTTTCTAATCCTCTGTTTCAACACAAATGCGTGAGAACCGATTTCTACCCCCTTTTTGCGTGATTTATGAGGATAATAATGCCTTTCATGCTACTTTATTACTATTATTGTGATTGTTGTTGTTGTTACGTTTATCCAAGTACTTGCCCCCCCCCCAAACGAGGGTAACGGCAATGCCCCTGGCTGGCTACGGCCCTGGTGTTCGCAGTAGAACAGTGTGTTGTTTGACTCGCGACCTCAGCGTCGAACGTGACATGTTTCAGTCCTGCCCTATATCACTATATATACGTATATTGGTTATTTACGACATATACTTATGGATCCTGTGCCACGGAAAACCTATTTCAATGTGTGTGTGTGTGGGGGGGGTAGCAACATTCGTAAATCTCATTTCATTGGTGATGTGGGTTACGAAGCTTTGAGTTCCCTTTTTTAAGTAGTGAAAATCTATTGCAGTTGGCAACACTGCAGAACGGTGTGGGCCCGGTGCAGTTTCTACTCGAAGCAACTACGTCATGCAGAGGGAGGGGCCTGCAGTTGATGGAAAGAACGAACTGAGACTTACTAGGTATCGTAAGACTGCGGGTACCCGGCGGGTCTACAATGCCTGCCAGGAACGATCTGGGCAGGTGGGCATACAAGCTGCTCAAGCGAGGATGTTGCGCAGGTTGCATGGCATTTCAGGAGCGATGTCTCGCGAACGGGTCTGCTCCAGGTCTTGTGCAGGCCTCTGGATATAATACGTATGAGCACCGTCAATGTAAAATCGTTTATCATATTTGTTTTAGCTTAATTTTGCTGAGTTGGCACCACTGGTACTCTCAAGGCCAGATCAGTACGTAGAAGAGTGGTGGGGAGGATGATGTAATAGGAAGTGCTCCGCAGCGATCTGCGCATATTGGGACTTGTCAGGTTATAGTAGAGGAAGGGAGAAGATATTGATATTTTTCTAACAACGAGCTACTTCGTTGATTGTTCAAGTTTGTGTCTTGAACAGAAACAAACCTAGCAATAAATTATCTTTTGAATTCAGAGTTTTCATAACATAACATATTTGCTCTTCTTCACCAGATCTTAGTCGACACATTTTTCCAATCTTTTTACACTCAAGTTCTTTATATCGTTATCTCAGACGGTGCTGAGGAACAAACTTCTTCGTTCTAAGATTCCAACCTTGACTTCTTAGTCTATCAGCTTCTTTATATGTGTTAATTTTGCAGACCAATCTTGTTCTGACTCTTGACTTACAAATATTCAGGATTCGTTGGCTGATCGTCAAAGGGAGTGGTTGTTTTCTTAAAAATCGTAATTGGTTTATGATTATTTTTGCACCTTATGTCTTTTTTTAAATGATCGCAGCACACTAAATGCATACAGTTGGTACAGGCACAACTTTCTTCTTACATTAAGCAATAATCACGATTCTTGTTCTTTTGTTCTCGCTTCGAATAAATTTAACTTCATAACTTGTTTTAAAGTATTTTCACTAGAAAAAAATCAATTGTTTAGTGGACACAACACTAAATCTCAAATTTCCGTCTTGCTTCTTTTTCTAGTAACAAATTACTAGAGGTAAGCAAGTATAGAAATATGTGTCGTAGACTGTAAACAATGTACATAAGTACCATTGTTCAGTGGCGGCCGGCGGCAAGTATGATGGGTAGTGCCAACGTGATCAAGAAATCGAAAAAAAAATACTCCGCAATGCCCCCGCCCCCTCCTTGAGGTTGCCCCATTGGCCAAGATGTTTATCCTCGTTTGGTAACGTGGAAAACAGTGTGTGTTTAAGTAATAACACACTAATACGATTCATCTTCACTCACTAATCTATCTTTTTACACTACAGGACACTTCACTAAAACATAATTACAAGAGGAAGGGAAAACATATCTTTTCACCTTCTCCTCCCCCATGCAGACGTATTCCAACTGGATGTTGAAAATATTCTAGACATTTGATGTAAAAAGAAATTGTCGAAATGCCAAAGGAAACTCGCATCACCATAGGATTTTTTACTTTTATCTTTTTAAAAAGTCTGGATGGCCCTCTAGGCGCATCTATCTATTATCAAAATGTTCATTCAACTTTGGAAAAATACTAGGTTCGTTTCTCCAAAAGTTGGCAGAATTACTTCACCAACGGGTCTTACAAATCCATCGTATTTAGCGACTTATCTCTGAAGATGGCAACCGTGTCAACACTGCGAAAGTTCCCTCGCTGTGCCAAGCGAAAACGGGCACGGCTCGTGTCTTATGGGCTAACACCACCCCCTGCCACCTTCTTCCCGGCTCATGTTGGAAATGTTACTCGCTGAGACTTCTCCAACCCTCTGCACTTGTTTCAACTTGGTTAGGCAAGCTCTTGGTTGGCGCGGACCGCTGCCTCGCCGAGGGTATGAAACAGCTGGCGATGCAGTGAGGAGGTTGGGGCGGTTCATATCTAGTCTGTGGTTAGGGCGGTCGTCACGTCAGCTTGACCGATTGCAAGATTCGAATCTCCTTGTCTGTAAACTATCAATGTATTAATTTAACAATACTTGGGCTAGGTATGCATTTCTTCTAAGGGTAGTGCCATGGCACGGCGGCTCTCCCCCTTGAGCCGCCGCTGCCATTGTTAATGAATGTAAAACCTTCTGGGGTTTCTTTTTCGGTTTTCGACAAAGTTAGAACCTTTTACTTGCAACAGTATGTCCAACTTTTCGGTCAATGTCAAAAATATTATCTTCCCATCGAGAAAGATGGTGTCAACAAACCAGAGACCAGACGGGCGTTGTCTCAGTTTGTGCTGGAAAATTTTCGTCACAAAGAAGACGTAACTCAAGATACGACAGTTTGTGACAATAACTTTATCGTTAAATGCTGAGATACGACACTTTGACATATCCTAAAAAACTAAATATCTCGAAAACGGGTGATAGTTCAGGCACGTCAATTTGCCAGATTGTGGGGACCATCATATACTCTACACGTAGGTAAAATATCTCAAATTTCGCTTCTTTTCTTTCTTTTTTTTTTCGAAACTTTGTGATTGGGTCGACGATGCAAGATTCTTCATGTCCACTACCATCCCACCAAATTTCATGAAAATCTCAAATGAAAAGTTCATTTTTGGTGATGATTTGGCATGGAATGATCCCAAATCCAAGTACATAAAAATTGTTTGAAGATGATTTACTAATAGATGTAGTGCGAATAACACTACTTTTATTGCATAGCCATACTTTAAGCTTCAATTAAAAAAAAAAAAACATTGGCGTGGTAACTGTAGTGTCTCATAGTGATAATGCAAATTTAGTAACGTGAGACTTTGACACAAAAAACAGAGCATTACATGCATTACAAAATTTTTTTCTGACTCGCAGTGCAAAGGAATCTTGGTGACATTTTTTTATGGAACATATATACGTATTTATGAACTTAAGAAATAAGTTTCAAAGTGATTTGTATATTTGACACTGGGATATATATTTTTCTGTCAACCACTGCGGCCTACCACGATGGCCTCGGCAATGACCAATGCATGCCATGCAAAATTATGAAACTTGAGCCTCCTGTTTCTCAGTAACTATGAGGTCTAAAGAAGAAAAAAATTGCATGTGTTCATACCTTGGTAGTATTAACAAATACAACAAGTATCATCAAATTCTGAATCGGTGGGTGTGATTGACATGGAATGAGTCACATTGAATTAAATAGTATCTTGTGTTGCAGGTAACCTGTGGGAGATAAGACATTGCGGTTAGCACATGTTGTGAAAGCCTATGTCTCAGAAACCAAGCATTTCCGGACCTATGTACATCAGAATATTTTCATTCCTTACATGTGACGAACACGTTCCAGAAGTTATGCCGCTTATTTTTGGGACACCCTGTATGTGTGTGTGCGTGCGTGTACATGTACAGTCACGGACACGGGCCTGATTGTTCCTAGTTCAGCCAAATTCCTTACGCTTTAGGTCAAATAGTCTTTACAACGTTACGAAAGTTGTACCCGCCTAAGTTACTTCCGCAAAACAAAATTGGAACCTTAAAAAAATCAATACAAACGTGTTAAAATATTGGCGACACGCTACATTATCCCATTCAGCTCCGGAAGAAGACCGAGGGGTAACCTAATAATGGACTTTTTTCTCCCTTCGCCCGCGGTTCGGGGTGGGGGAAATATTCTTCTTTTCTGGTGTGAATTTCATCCGCAACCTTGTAGAGGGGCCTTTCACTCGACGTGTTGTTGCCTTTTTTAAGAGCAATTATTATTAATAACATGCATTCTGCCCGTATACTTCGTTTTCATATAGGCTACATCGTTCAATTTCTTCGCCTTTAAAGCAAACATAGGGTAACGCCATATATTGTGTTATAATATCTTCTACCCCAGATCACTTTGGGGCCGGTTGAATCCGTATAAATCCAGATCCTTAATTATACCTAATATGATCCAGCACCGATGCCAAAATTTCCGCTCATGACGTCATCGACGCCTGCAAACCTTGCCTGAATCCATCGATTGTCTTAGAATAGACCGGAACCGTCTCCTCGTTAGTGAATAAAACGCATTAACTTCCAAGTTCCCACGAGTGCATGAATCAGCCTTGACTCATCCTCGCGTATAAGAAAAGCATAAACTGACTTAGAATAGGCCGGAACTGGGTAGCTTGAGTTAGAATATGCCGGAACCGGGTTCCATAATGGTATCTATTATGCACGAATGGAAAACCATTAAAACCAAGCTCCCTCGTCGGCATAAATCGTCCGTGACTCATATCCAGTTGTAACGCATATATAAAGTACAATAATAGGTTAGGTTAGGGTAACAACGGGACACATAATAGTATCTTTTGTGCACTAATTGAAAGTCAATAAATCCAAACTCACACGTGCGCATGAGTCATCCATGACTCATCTACCGTCCTCCTCTCCCCTACACGCTCCTCTTAACTAATTAGCATAAAAACCCATTAATCATAATTAAAAATGACAATAACAATAGCCGAGCATCGTTATGAATAAAATAATGTCCGGGAAGTATTTTCAATTCTATTCCTCTTTCCTCTCCACAAACCACCCTTCATTTATGCAAGGTCAAGAGCCGAGTTCTTGCAAAATCTGAATAATATTCAATGGTTTCTTCGTAGGTGGTTACAGGTTTACATAAAAATATTTCATTTTTCATGGCCCCTTCGTGACATGACTTTGGATGTTGATAAAAGGTCAGAAGATCGTGAATCATAGTCAATGAATTTGCATCATTTAACAGTGTTATTTCATAAAACAACATACGAGAAGTTACTCACGGATTCATTGTAACCTGTGTCAACTATTTTTTTTTTCTATTCTGCTATAATGTTGTGAGTTCTGTATGTTGGAGCTGCTACATATCATTAAGGATAGACGCGTGGATATGCGTAAGCAGGAGATAATAGCAGAATGCAGCGAGTAAGTGGCGCTCATCGGAACATAGAGGCCGGGACTGGTCGTAGGCTGGGGTAGAAAGGGCTACATTAATTTTTGCTCAATGACAGAAAGAAGTGAACTAGCCTGGTTACTGATGGGTGAATGGAGGCAGAACAAGCTGAAGGGGCTGGACGAGAGTGCAATGTGCGTTGTGTTGTGATGTTGAGACGATCTAGCACATTCTCGTCCAGTGTTCATGGTCAACTCCGAACAGACAGCGCAGACGAGGCTGCGAACAGGATACAAAGAACTCTGCGTACGATAATTCAGGAGAGATTGCCGACGGAGAACGCGCAGCATGACATCAGAGCCCTAGGTATCTATCTGAACACTATCTGTAAGGAACGAAGGCAAACTTTGCAAGCTTTAAGGGAAAATGAAGGGTATGACATGCCACAGGAGGGATAGGGGGACAGCATTCGGGGCAGGAGTGACGTCTGTGCTTTCCATCATGTATAGGTGTAATACGTAACGTTCCTCTTCTGTAGAGTGAACACGAACTCTACTCTGTATATGTGTGTATGGATATGGAGTTATTCATGGAACATTATCTCTTTACATAATTGTAAACTCACACTTGGTATGTATGCGTACAGCCTGAGGGCTGGCATTTCAGAAATAAATATTCTATATAATTTGCGGATACCACCTAAACAACCCATTCAGTTCCTTTCTTCTCCTTGCAGGTGTGCAATGAATAGTTCCTTTGAACTTTTGCCCACGGATCCAGTTTCTGAAGCAGGTAAGGACCAACATATCTTGACATGTGGTGGAATGGGTTATGCCAAGGCGGTTACGTACAGGCCGGTCAATCATTGTTAGTCAACGGGTTGATAAGAAGTGACGTCATTATGTTGACAAACGTTGGTAGAAGCACAACCACGCACTTGATTTCCATGGAATCTGGCACGGAGCGTATTTGTAGCAGAAGAAAGAATATCGGAACAATGAAAAGTATAAATCTGCAGGATACCGCGGCGGATAAATAACATCTCATAGGGGGGTTGGATTATTTTTCTTAGTTGTCATCTAAACGCACGGCCATGAAAATTGGCGGCTGGACAGAATTGCGCTGGTGCCACGTGTGGAAAAAGCAAAGCGAGAACGGGACAAAAGTCGCTGGTTCCGTGTACTGTGTGGCAACTCTCTCCGGGACACTTTTGTGTCATCCATGACCTTTGGAGTAAATACTGTCAGTTTGTATCACATGGATTACAAAGACCAACTCTACAACGAGATCTTTCATTCTCTTAAACCTCTGAACACGGGGTTGTGCTCCGACGTGGCAACAGCGCGAACTTCTGCCACGCGCCTAATTTCATGGCCGTGCGTTTAGTAGATTTGATGGAGGTTTATTGTTAGTTTTGGACATCATTTCCGGCGGTGATCGCTTAATTTTAGATGTCACAGCGAGACGATCGCCATTTACTTTTATATAAATTGACAATTTATTATTAGTTTTTGAGATTTCGGTACAGAGGTGATTTTTCAACTTCAGATAACTTTTTTAAACTAAAATGGGAGAATCGCTTTAAAGTAACTTTTAGATATACAGAATAATTTAATTAAAAGGCAAGAACGAAAACAATTGAAACAGATTGTACACGTAACTAATCATCTTAATAGAATGAGCAAGAACTCCGCATGTTTAACACACTTTTAATTTACATACTGGAATTGTGCTACATGTGCGCTTATTTGTCACTACAAATTTTTTTGTTATTTATTGTTCTAGGTGAAAAAATCTTCTAACATAAAAGAGCAATGCTCAAGTTGCAGAATATACAAGCTGATTGACCTACCTGAATGTGCCCACCTTGGGGTAAAATAAGTATTTATAGGAACATGTAGGGTGTAAAATGTATAGTTCATCAACCTATGTAAGTTGTGGGTAGTCTAGTGAAACTTTCTTGAGCATGATTTCTTTGCAAAAGATTGTCTATGGCAGCGGAGTATTTATACATTCTGGCGATAACTTTTAGTGCGTTCCTGAAAGTTTTTATAATCTACCAGCTACCCTGTATATTATCACGGACAACCGCAACCCCCCTCCGATTATGACCAAATTTGCAGCTTTTGTTCCCTCAGGTTCCATGCAGCATGTATTTCACCCCCCAAAAAACAGCCATTTCATTACAGGATCTTGAAAATTTCAGTGTTTTTGTAGTACATAGTATGTTGATTAATTTTCCACTGGGTTTTCAATTTTACTTTTACTCGCATCGAAACATCATTTAGTTTGATATATTCATGTTTACACTGCTCTAAAAATATGAGGAAATGCGAGGATAGTTGAGGCTGTCCATTTCAAACGGAGGATGAGAAGTGGTAGAATGAATCTGTGTTGTGAAAATGTTGAAAGGATGATAAAATATGCAGTAGGGTCAAATCGAGGACTATCTGCCACTACTCCCTCCGTTTTTCATTATAAAGGGTGTTTTTTTTAGAGTGATGGAACTTTGAATTGAAATAAAACACATAAAAAAATAAGTTTGAAGCCAATTGTGTTTTCATTTGAAAGATAACTTTCTGACATTTACTTTTTGAAAATGATTTCCGGCATATGTTCACCACGACTAGCTGTGATGAACCGGATTCGATCAGTCCAATTTTGAACCACTTTTTCAAGTAATTGGGGACGTATGTCGTTAATAACACGAGTTATGTTGGCTTCCAAAGCGTCAATTGTTGCTGGTTTATCAGCATAAACCAGAGACTTTAGATATCCCAAAGAAAATAATCCAGTGGCGTTAGGTCCAATGATCTTGTGAGGCCAATTCACTGACAGCACCGATATTTCCGAAGTGCTCTATACGTTTGGCGAACAGAACATTGATTTTGGATATATATACACACAATTTGTAAACGTTGTTGCGGCGTCAGTCTTTCCATGATCATTTGACAATGCTCACTGATATGAAATGACAAAACAACATGTCATCAAAACAAAACAAATGACAGCTATCCCTATCGAAAGTTCTATCACTCTTAAAAAGACACCCTTCATTTGTGGATAGGTTCTCTGGGCATGCATGTAAATTTGAAATTAGGAAAAGGCAACCATTTCTGAATTGAAATTTTGATTGTAGAATATTATAGGACAAGCATCATCCCATACAACGCAAATCTTCAAGCGACATCCATTAGATATCCAGTTTTTATATCCACTGGACATCCATGAGATATAGAGTATTGCATATACGTTTTTGGATATTCATTGGACATCCATTAGATATATAAATCTGGATATCCTGGCGACATCCGTTGAATGACAACCTTGATTTTGACATCCAAAAAAATCTTACATTTATCGCATATCAAAATACTACACACGCTTTGACAATGCGTTAGAAATGAAATAAAACTGATTTCCATTTAGTTCAATCATCTTGACACAAAAGGTGCTTAAAATCACAAGTCGCAAAAAAATCACCGGAAGTCGTAGCGTCACTAAAAGATCCATTGCCTACCTAAAAGAAAACTGCGTACGTTTTTAGAAGCGATGTCGGGCGGAGCCACGCAGAGGGTGTGCGTGGCGACCAGCCAATGGCAGGAGTGCAATGTTTTACAGTTAGGATACTGCGGCGCGCAAGTTAAACGCCGTGTTCTGTATTTTTTTTTTTTCATAAAACGCGCCACTTTAAGGTTCATCATAAGATGGGGAAAAACATTTTGAACCTGACTGCAAGTCCCATGAAATTTCCGTCGCCTACAGTCGGAGATATCGCTTCTTGAAGAAACACGGGAAACAGAACGTCTCGACACACACACACAAACAATAACCCTTTTAATTTCCTTCTGTCCTTTTTTTTTCGTTGCCACCGTGTTGACGTTGCTGAGTTGTTGTGTCTTGGAAAAGCTATGGGCGTTATATTCAGCTGAATATGCACAATGACCCTTCATTATCGTCGGCGTTCAGGATCAGTCTGAGTCAGTTTGAGTGCGGCGTTTTCGTAGCAAGGCCGGTGTAAAATTATTTTACTTGTACGCCACGAAGAACAGTTGTCAGAGCGAGAGGACTCAATAAAGTCCTTATTCATTGATTGATTTAATTTATATTACTTCGCTTTTCTGCCACTTTTGGCTAATCGCGAAGATGAGGATGACTGATAATATGATGAAATTGATGAAGGGACACTTACAAACAGCCATTCCCGGGTCGGGATTCGAACCTGGAGCCTCTGGCGTCGTAGCGCGCTTTGCAATATAATCGTTATGTTCGATAGTTGTGCAATAGTATGTGTTCCGTGAGTGTTACTTAATAATGTCGCTCTCGAAACCTAGCACCAGTAGGCTATTACAGGCACCAAGAGTAAAAATAATACGTTCGCAAGAGATAAATCTAATTTTTAAAGTACATTCTTACTTCAAGGGACTGGCGTCGGAAGAAGTGCGTGCTGAAACAGTGTTTTCTCATAGTCGAGGACTCACGGGTAAATCTTGTGGTGCAGGTCTGCATGCTGTGTCGCGTATTATAAAACAGGGTAAAATATCTCCCATAGAAATCGGTAAACCCCTATTCAAATCTCCTGGGAAACATGCTAGAAAACAGAAACGAGAGAGAGATGATGATGATGATGTTGCAGTTCCTCTACAATAAATACCTTCACTCTTCTTTCAGGTACGAGTTTCTCTTATATGCTGCATTGATAGGATATTATAATCCTGTGTAGAAATAGTCAGGAGTGAAACAAGGGGATGGCCTTTCGGCAGTATTATTTAATCTAGCATTGCACAAAGTAATGAATGTAGTTGATCAAAAGGGAACCATATTTAGAAAATCCAGTCAAATATGTGCATATGCAGATGATGTTACAATCATTTCTAGAACAATAAGAACACTTAAGCAAATCTATGAGCAAATGGAAAGAGAAGCAATAAAAATAGGGCTCAATGTAAATGAAAAAAAGACAAAGTATATGATAATGTCTAACTCTGAGATCAGAAGAGCACCTCAAGATCTGACAATTGGAGATAATAAGTTTGAGGGAGTTCCTTGTTTTAAATATCTGGGGACAATGGTATATAGTGATAATGATATGAGTAAAGTAATAAAGGAAAGAATTAAGGCAGGCAGTCGTGCATATTTTGCAAATATGCAGTTGTTTAGAAATAGACTGATCGCAAGAAATACAAAGTTTAAAATTTTTAAGACACTGTTACGACCAGTTGTCACTTATGGATCAGATAATTGGACTTTGAAACTGTCAGATGAAAATGCCCTCAGAATATTTGAGAGAAGAATATTAAGAAAGATATATGGACCTGTGAAGGAAGATGACCACTGGAGAATAAGATATAATGCAGAGCTAGATGATTTAATAAAAGGCCAAGATATAGTGAGATTTGTCAAAGCCCAGAGAATAAAGTGGTTGGGGCATGTGGAGAGAATGATGGACGATAGGATGCCAAGAAGAATGTTGAAAGAAAAGCTTCACCACGCAAGAAGAAAGGGCAGACCACCACTTCGATGGATAGATGACGTCGCTGCAAACTTGCGGACAATGAAAATTAAAGGATGGAGGAGAAGAATTGATGATAGATTGGAATGGAGGCTGATTGTGGAGGAGGCCAAGGCCCACCAAGGGCTGTAGAGCCAGAAAGAGAGAGAGAGTAGAAATAGTCACTATATTATTTTACTGTTCTCAAATATAATGTGAATGCATTACATATAAAAAAAAAGCTGTATATTGGACACAGCGAATTCTCTGAGTTCCCCTTCCGCTAGCAGTTAGTTTGGCAACAGCGCAAGAGCACTGGCTGCGTATTGGCTGAACTCATGTTCCTACTAAAAGCATACGCCGTATAGTCCAATGGGCGAAGGCAGCAGCTTGAAAAGGTGGAGTCTTACTGCCCTGTTTTACGTTCCTGGAATCTGGTCAGGTCCTGATAACATGTTCACTTCATACGTGTCTAATATGCAAGAGAAATCACCAAATCATACCTGGGTACTGAATGTAACGAGAGTTAGGAATTCGATATACGTATATTGAATATCCGCGCAAGCCCGTTGTCGGTTCAGCTCTCGGCAACGAAAGGTCTTGGTTTATGTCGTGGCATGGACATTTGTGTTCTTTATTGTTTGTTTCTCTGTCAGCAGAAAT
Source organism: Lepisma saccharinum (assembly GCF_977018435.1). Classification (NCBI taxonomy): domain Eukaryota; kingdom Metazoa; phylum Arthropoda; class Insecta; order Zygentoma; family Lepismatidae; genus Lepisma; species Lepisma saccharinum. Next base: position 31,352,519 of record NC_139255.1, on the reverse strand, counting down.
AAGTGAATGAAGGAGGGAAAAATTAATTAAACACATTCATAGGAAAATTGAAATTTATACTTAGATGAAGAAACGATTGATCATTGTTTATTATAATTACTCCTGGAAATATCATGATAAAAATACTTGGTTTTGTTTAACATTGTTCTTTCATATTGTTTGCAATAATTCTAGACAACTTATAATTCCATTAACCGAAAGTGGTGCGAAATCACGTCTCCATCCGTGCTAAACATTCTTTGAATGTACATATGTCACCGTTCTTGTAGTGACTTCACAGATCAGAACCGCTGTAGCTCAGTCGGCCCCGTGGCGGAGTGGTTAGCACATCGCGCAACAACGTCAGGGGTCCCGGGTTTGAATCCCGGCTCGGACATGGATGTTCGTGATTGTCCTGAAAAGTCTTGAAAAAGAAATTTGAATGAAGCTTCCCCTTAGAGGCTTTCCTTTATTAAAAAAAAAATAATCGTTAGGGCGTATGACTGCCATACGAGAGACTCGGGTTCGATTCCCGGCTGGGAAGAACAGGGATTTTTTCCATCTGTTCAAGCGGCGCCCACCCAGTGTCGTATAAAGTGGGTACCTGGAGGAAACTCTGGAGGGTAAAGGCGGCCAGTGGTGTGGTGCTGATCACATCACCCCCACCTTCGGCCGTGATGAAGAAATTGTGCGGCCCTAACTTCACACACCCTGTACGCCTTCATGGCGTGGTGCAAAGCACAGGGGAACACTTTACTTTTTACTTTTCTGTGTAAAAGATCACATATTTTTATAATGCTCATTGTTATTACAGAAGAGAAAGGAACATCATGCGTTTAAAGTTTAAAATGGAATAGTCAGAGTTGATGTTTTGTTTAGTGTAGCACAGGGGTTCCCAAACTTTATGAGATTGAGCCGCCCTTCATATGTCACATTTTCCGAGCGACGCCCCTGTACCATTTTTTTAAAAAAATATGCCCAAATTCAGTTTGATTAGGTAGTAGCTATGTTTTAAGAAAGAACATCTCGTCCTGTATTTTATGATTTAATTTTAACTTTTCCACTAGCTACTAACATTTGAAAATGAGACAGATTGATACATGAAATATATGTTCTGGAAGAACAAAGACATTGAACGTAATATGTGACTGTGTATAATACAAACAAGAACAAATGCATGAATCTCTTTCACTCTTCATTTCGCTTTGACTTTCATCTTAATGGGATGGGTGATCTTGTTTCTCGTCACGCTGGATATAATGTTCGACAGCTACGCGGAGCTCCTTCTCGGCGTTAATTTTGCTTCTATATCTAGATTTTATTACCGGACTTAATAATCTCCGGACTTACGTACTAAACTACTGTGTACGGTTTCCAGGTGACGTTTCAGATTATTTGGAAGCATACTCTCAGCTGCCAACATTTTCAAGCAGATTACACACCGAGGACGGTCTTCGTTCTTGACAACAGTGCACGTGAAACAGAAATCCAAATACGTGTCAACATATTTTCTGCATTTGTTCCTTCCCGTCGATATAGAACTGTAGTCAAACCCAGATATTTCTGCCGCGATCAGCGCAGTAGAACGGGAGAACTTCTTCTTCTTCTTTCTCTACCCCTTATGCCATTACATCGTCGGGGATGCCTCAACCCACTGTTTCCATTCTTCTCTCTTTTTGGCCATCTTATTTATTTCTTGGAGTGTCTTCCCTCTTTTCCTTCCTAATTCTTCCACCATATCCTCATACGTTTTGCTTGGTTTGCCCCTCGGCCTTCTTCCTTCTGGTTTTGCCTCCAACAACTGCTTGGTTTTCCTTTCCTCTTCCATCCTGGTTACGTGGCCAAACAATTTCATCTGTCTTTTAATTAGATGGTTTTCAATTATGTTTGTTCCAGCTCTTCCCTTATCCTTTCATTTCTTACTCTATCTCTTCTTCTTTTGCCTACTATCTTTCGGTAGCACTTCATTTCTAAGCCAAGCGTCAGGTTAACCTTGCAGCAGGTTTTCGCATATGTAGATCCAAACGTGCGCGCAAGAGTATAGTTCCACTGAGACGGGTTCTATTCCGACACAACTGCATACTTGCAAGAAAACAGTTATTTAATTTGTAAAATACAGACAAAATAATACATCCATTAGCAGGTGTGGACTTGATCGGTTGCAATCACTGTGCAGACGAACTTGGATCCGCAGATTCGCCAACTGGAGTTTGTATTGAGCTGAGGAATCCCTGAAGCCCAAGTGCGAGTCGAGCAAGACTGAATACGTTGCAGAGCGCGTGGAATCCGTGATACCAGTGTTGCACATCCCACTATTTTAACCCTATGTTTATTGTGATTAATAATCGTGCTATACAGCGGCGAGAATGGCTGAATCAAGCAAGGTCTCCTGTTCAGCGAGTGTTATTGTGGGCTTCATCCGAAGGGAAAAGCTCTTCAAATCAAGCAAGTTGTTTAAAATGCATAATCCTCCTTACGGAAACAAGATCAAAGTAAAACAGGGCGTGAGGTGATTTTCCGTCAATGGGCGCACGAACTGTATCCCGGGTGTTGAATGATTTGCGGTTTGAGTTTAGGAAGAGGAAACGATTGTTTGTTGTTTGACTACAAAAGAATGTCCCCGGTATTAAAAGATATCCCCGTGAGAAGAAACATGTTTATTATTTGGACCAGACGTGCTTTAACTCTGGGAGGGGCGTGGGCGTTATATTGATTTTATATATATATATATATATATATATATATCTCACCATGCAAAACCACCGCCAGGGCTGAAGAAACCGACGAGAAAGGGAGATTGGAAGGGGGAGGCTTATTGTTTCACCCACTGACGGCAATGACGTCTTTGTTGAAGGCGCATATATTTACTGTTCCGTGCAAGGAAAGGGATGGATGATTAGCAAGAAATGGACAGACCAAGATTTGAATCCTGGTTTAGTGAAGTGATTCATAAATTGTAACCAGAATAATAGCAGCAGACAATGAACCTGATTGTATATATCCACAATAACAAATCATACTTTTTTTTTTTCTGGTATAACTTGAAGTGCGTGTGTCTTACAGTAACAAAGGTTTTCATAAACGTATTTTTTTATAAACCAAAAACAATAATTTGTCATTAAATTCAAGAGGGCCTGTCGTTGTTTACTTATATCTTTGTTTATTTTTATTTTTGCGTGCTCGAAATATACACACATGCTCATGGGCGTCCGGAAAGGGGGGGGGGCAAGGGGGCCGTCCCCTACCTGGAAAATGAAAGTCAACCAAAAATTATGTATTTCACACATATAATTTCATTTTAGCCACAATAATATGTGTTAATTATTGCATTAACACAATAAATTCAAATTTAAGCAATGTTATTAGGGAACTACACTCTTTTGGGGGAAATGTGACTTGTTTGCCCCCCTGGGAAAAATACTCTCATGTTTCGAAGATATTTCGCATTTATATTAAGTAATGACACATTTTTTTAAATAATTTATGCGCAGAAAGTACTTCTAAAATGTTATGTTTCAGGAGACAAAAAGAAACACAAATATATTCCGCTTGACATGCATGCGGGTTTTGATGTGTTGTGCGGTTGGCAATACTGTGGATTTTCTCAGTGTCTGCGATGTAAGCAGCTCGGCGGTTGAGGCAAGACTGGCACGGAAGATTCCGTGCTCAGTTCCCGCGCGGATTGATACATAAAACCTGCTGCAAACTTAGCCTGACGCGCGGCTTACAGTTGTTATCTTACTAATTTCCTTTCCTTTCGTTGGCCAAATCTCTTCCCTATTTCTAGTTTCCCAAATATTCTCTGGTTCAATTTATAGTATGCATTATTTGCTTTTCGGATACGATTTGAGACTTCTGGCTCTATTTTCCCTTTGATGAAATATTGTTCCAAGGTATTCATAACTTCGGACCTGCTCGAGCTGATTTCCATTACAGTTTATGCTTAGGTTTCCTACTTGATCTTCTGTTCTGCTCATCTTCATTACTTTACTCTTACTTTCATTAACCATCATTCCCTTTTCCTTTAATGTTTCTGTCCATTCTAGTACTGCTCTTTGTAACTTTCCCTCTGTGTTTGCAATGAGTACTATATCGTCTGCGTACTCCAAAGTTTAACAATACACTGGCCTCATTCTCCACATTTCTACCTTGGTTATTTCTGTTCTTCGTTTACCTATTTTTATCACTTCATCCATTACTGTTATAAAGAGTAATGGGCTTAAACTGTCCCCTTGTTTTACTCCTCTATGCATCGTAAAGGTTTGTGATGTTTCGCTTTTCAGTCGAACAACTCCTTCTACTATCTCATACATCGACTTTACTGCTCTGAATAGTCTTGGTGGGACCTTCCTCCTTTTTAGCAATTCCCATATTACCTTCCGTGGTATCATGTCGAAGGCAGCTTTCAAATCGAGGAATGCCAGATTTGCTTCTTTTCCTCTACTCAAAAATCTGTCCGATATGGTTCGCATTGAGAATATATGATCTTGTGTCTGTCTCCCTGGGCGGAATGCCGCTTGTTCCCTTCGAAGTCTGGTTCTACACAATCTCACAATCTTCGTTTCAATATACTTGAGTATATTTTCATTACTACCGAAGAGAGGCATACAGCTCTATAGTTTCTACAGTCTGTAGTATTTCATTTCTTATAAATGGGTATCACTAGCTAGCCAATGAACATGCACTGCATGAAAGAAGCAACCACTACGCCGTGCTATATTGCCACATTACCGTCCCTGCCGAACGGTGTGAACCGCGAGTTGAAGCGCTATTCAATTGTTTTCAATGATGTTTGCGCGAGTGTGTCCAGTAATGGAATGACAATATGGCAACAATGGCGAAGGTTGGCGAGCAGGGTAGAACATGTGAGAGAGAGGGAGACGAAACGAAAATTGGTATCTGCGCAACGGCAGAGATAGCTGCGTCGGACTTTTTTTTTACTACTTGCAACTTCTTCTGCACCACGTTTTTTTTTATTAAAAACTTCTCCATTATCACACACCAACACACGCTTACATAGACAACCTAGTTCATAGTTATTAAAACACAGCAGCTCAGTTCTAACGAATGGTAATACACGCTACAAATGTATCGAATCACAACTGCGTACCAAACCCAACAATGTGGCGACAGAATGTTATCGCTTGACCTTGGCTCCAGTGGCGTACGCAAGGGGGGGTTACCGGGTTTAAACCCTCCCTTGGGCTTTTGAAATATTATGGAAAATGCTGTAGAAAAAAATGGCTAATTTATCAGTCAAAGATCTGCGACAGTAATAATAATAATAATAATTTGAATTATTATTCCCATGCAGTATGAAGAAAAACACAACATTCCAAGCACAATCTAAGCGGCCGCAAAGTTCAATTTTGCAATTTTTTTTGCAAAAAGTCGCGCAGTGACTCTTGCGAGAATTGTGAAAATTCCTTGCTTCCTCGCAGTGTGCCGACCTTATTGCAAACGTTCTTCCCGGTACTGATTTCACATCCCCTTGTGAACTCTCAAGTGATGCTGAGTCTACATCCACATCATTAAATAATGTTGAAGAAGTGCTTTGTGAATCACCTAGAAGTGATAAATGTGTTGGAATGTCTTAAACTTACTTTTCAACGAAAACATAGACTCAGTAGAATTTAGCAACATGTATTCTCGCGCTTCATCATCATCCTGAGCGAGTTCCATAGGTAAAAGTAATGTAAATTCCCCCGTGCATATAGCACCGTGCCATGAAGGCACACGTAGTGGTGTGGTGGGCCCCAAAGATTCTCGATCTCGAACTATTTTGCAGGTGATGTGATCAGCACAATGCTCCGGCAGCCTTCATCCCCCAGGGTTGCTCTCAGGTACCCATTGCTATGAGGCTGGGTGCGGAGACAAGGCTGGATAAATTCCAAGCAATTCCGGGAATCGAACCCGGATATCCCACGAAGTTGTCAGACTAGACCAGCGCGGCTCCTTGAATAAGTTTTATATTTCGATTATTTCAATAAATTTAATATATTTGCTTGTTTTTATGGATTTTCTTCACACTTAAAATGTCTCACTTATCATATACAAATAACCGTTGACTAGACAATTATTTTGTAACAAAGAAACAAAAGAAATGTAATTTTGTTCTATTTCTTTCATAAATAGCAGCTGCATTAGTAGTAATTATTAGTAGTAATTAAACTAATTAATTATAGGAATTATTAATTTATTATTATTATTAATTAAAGTATAATAAAACAATGGTAATGTGAATTTGTAGAAAGTTTTCGAAATAACACCCCCCTTGTTGAAATCCTGCGTACGCTACTGCTTGGCTCAGTTCATTTTCAGACGGTAAGGGAGAGAGATCTGCACGACGTCACGCCAAGTTTTTAAAGAGCGTTTGATTCCGGAACTCATATGAAGAGAGCGCTTTCACAACAACAAACATTATATGTTTTATTTTTAATTCATTCTTTAAAATACATACACGTATTGAAAATTACATGTTGAGATTCACATTATGAATTATAAGTTTCAGTTTTTCATTATGGCCGCGACGCCCCGGACCTACACTGGCGACGCACAGTTTGGGAATCCACCGTAGTATAATTCTAACACAATTGGCAACACTGGATATGTCTGGAAAAGGCGATGATCACTCTGCCAGTACGGACGAGAAATCACGGTATGCAACCCACTTATTATGCAAGTTGGCTAACTTCGGTTGACATAACATTAAGCAGCAGTTTCCTCCACCTTCTGTCTTGAGAGGGACACAAAACCAATCCGCTAAGTGATACCACTAACGTCAGTCACCTATAAACGTTTGGAATTGTTTGAAGCAATTCCAGTCCGAACCAAAACTCATGCTCACTTCGGCAAGAGAGAAAGTTGCTTCTCCAGTTTCAGTTCGGGCTAGAGATGACTGAAACTAAGAAGAATCCGTTAACGGGCCATATTTTCTATGTGGGCCTGTGCTCTCAGTTGGAGAAAACACGACAGACGATAATATTGTTTACGTTTACCCATCCAAAAAAAAAAAGACGAAATAAATATTTTTCGTTTTTCATTTTCTTATGCTTGGCCCTTCATTATTTTTATTATTATTGAAACCGGATTTAGGAACTGATCTTTAGGCGTCGTTAATTTTTTCCTCAAATGCTCACTTCCTACGCGTCGTATTTCTTACAAATAAAAATAATCGCTAGTTCAAGTAGCTATCCTAAGTTCAAGTTTGCTAATCGGAGAAAATTCGGGTTAACTTTGACTTCAGATCACAGAGATAACCTCAGTTCAAATTTATATGCAACACAGAATCAGAGTTCAGCGTGACTTACAAGCGCCGAATCAAGGCACTTACTGCCCCCCTCCCCCGATTTCTTCAAGAACTTTGTGTATACAGATATAAAATAATATAGTTTATGTTGATGTCACCCTTTCCCACATATTTATGTAAAATTGACGTCACTGGCGTCACGCAGGTCAATTTTACTGGCTAATCGAAGATCAGCTGTCTTATACAACCCGCCATCGATTAGTTTGATTGATGATGTTGCAGTGTTTATACTGAAAGAATAAACTCCAAATCAGTACGTACATAATATACTGCTCCTGGACGGATATCTACTGGATATACGTGGATGGCTATTGGATATTTAGTACTTCGGCACGGGTATCCAAGAGACATCCATTAGATGTTCCTTTGACATTTTCTTGCTGTGACCACTGGTGAGGGAAATCCTCTGTGTCTCCGGGAATTTCGCACTCTGACTGTAGTACAGGATCTGGAGAGATAAAAAAATGTTTTGTAAAAAGGAAATGAAAGTGTTACGAAAACTTGTTGAGGTGAAGAGAAGCTGAGACTTTCTCGCACCTGTAGAACATGCTCTTTACATTTCCCTGGCTCAACCGCACACAACGAGGAATATGAAAGGACAGATGTCCCAATTCAGGAACTATGACGAAAGTTCCCTATTCACTATCAGAATGGAATGTTTCGAACTTAGTAACCGTGGCTTAGGGAGGGAAGGGGGAGAGGTGAGTAAGGACCAGTTTTTGAGAGGTTCTTATCCTTACTCCAAGGGGCCTCCCCCATGACGCAGTGGTAGCGTCATTGCCTTGTAATCAAGGGGTCCCGGGTTCGATACCCGGTGGAGGCACAAGTGGTTCGGATCCCACTTTAAACTGTAGGTCCAGTCCCGATTAGCCTTACTGTGCATAAAGTGGACTTAAAACACCAACTCAAACCAAACCAAACCTTACTCCAAGTTACCATGAAATACTACGTACACAGTGTGCGTGTATGTATGCGCGCGCGCGTGTGTGTGTATTCATTTGCAGAAGTAGTACTTACGGGCAGTTTCTTCTGTCTTGTAATATGTTTTGAGTATATTGCAAATTTTTGCTTGTAGGTTAGGTGTGCGTAATGTCATATAAAGAAAAGAAAAAAGAGAAACCAATTCATCCTCCCCCGAAGCAATTAGTAGGACGTTCTGAGTTGAGAAGACATTTCACTGAAATATTCAACTTGTAATGATGCGATCATTACTGGATCCTTTTTATGTTATAAATTGTGTATGTCTATGTATTCCTGTAAGTTTGAATTCTTGGCCGTTGGGGTAGGTAGGTGTGTCGCTGGACAGCCGACCGGCGGAAAGTTTCCTGTAACGGCTTAGGTCATTAGCGGGGCCTAATTGAAGTGATCGGTTAGTTCGTATGAACTTTCCAGCCTGATTATTACCAGTTCGTAGTTAGAGATCGGTTAGTTCATTGAACTCTCCAGCTTAATTATTGCCTATTTTTGTGGCACCAGGAAAAGGTTTATTATCCATTTTGCCTTGACTCATCTCACTCAACAGGTCGCTAGGTGCCGTGGCTTGCCGCGAGTTGATAGCTTCCTAGAGATGAGGCCTTGCTCGAAAAGTTTTATTATCCCGTGGGCATCAGATACAGTATTTGGCGGAGTACTACGATGTAAGAGGTATCTTCTTCTCTAAGGGGAGCGGCTGGGCGAGCTTTCTTTCCTTACTATGTGAACCGACGGGGATGTTAACTTTCTTTCTTCTTATACACAAAATTCAGCCAAGAGAACGCACGTAACTTCGTCAAGAGGAGCAAAACGAAGATGTACCCCAGATGCGTTACAAGCTGATAAACAAATTCTGATCTAATTTCAAAAGGGAATGTTTTGTATATATTGTACATAGGAATCTATCTTTCCTTTATTCTATCTTTCATTTCTCTCTGATACCTCACATAGTACTCATACAAAAGCGTCGTTCCGCAGTCAATTCCATCGCGAAATTAACGCAAAGTTAGTGCGTATTCTTTCACCGCGTAATTTCGTCGGGAAGCCGCAGTTCGGTGGCGAGAAATGCAGTGAATAGCAGTGACATCAAATGTAGAGCCAGTTCGATTCATTCATGTGGAAACCGGTCGAAGCGGTGGCTTGCGATCTCTGCAGAAACGCAGAGCAGTGGCGTAGTGCGTAGTTAAGAGATCGTTTAGATCATTGAACCCTCCAGCTTAATTATTGCCTATTTTTGTGGGAGCAGGAAAAGGTTTATTATCCATTTTGCCTTGACTCATCTCACTCAACAGGTCGCTTGGTGCCGTGGCTTGCCGCGAGTTGGTAGCTTCCTAGAGATGAGGCCTTGCTCGAAAAGTTTTATTATCCCGTGGGCATCAGATACAGTATTTAGCGGAGTACTACGATGTAAGAGGTATACTTGTTGTCCTGATTCCAACCTCACTTTACTTCAAACAAAGTTCCGAAAGATCAGTTTTCCCCCTAACAACCACATGTCAGGTTCACGTGGAGTCCAATAAATCGTCCCTTGAAACCTTTCCCACCAATAGCGTTCGTTCAAGAAATGACAGCTCTCGTCAAGTCCACGTGTACTAAATGAGATGTTGCTAATTCAGTTTCTTTAGAGATTTTTGAACGCGAATTTGCGGTTGCGTTATCTTTGCTAGGTTGTGTTATCGTATTGTGCTACTTTTTTATACAATATAAAAATCTTGGGAGTATAACCTGTCAGTGAATGAATGGATGTCTAAACACTGCAGGCAAAAGTGACAACATCGCTTTACAGAAAAACAGGTGGTGGCTCGAAAACAGATACTGTTCCGGTCAGCTTCCTCTGGGGTTGGGTCAAAGATGCCGAACTGCTACTACGTTCAAGACTTCAGCTCAGTGGCGTGCCCAAGGGGGGGGGGTTGGTGGGGGTTATAACCCCCCTTTAGCCTAGTATTCCTAAAAAAGAAAGTCAAATGTAGGAAAAAGTGGCAAAATGAGGGATGACTACGAAAAATAGTGTACGTAACCCCTCCCTTTCGAAAAACCTGGGCACGCCACTGCTTCAGCTATATCTTCTTCTGTAAGGAGAGTGGCTGGGCGAGCTTCTTTCCTTACTATGCGAACCGACGGGGATGTTAACTTTCTGTCTTCTTATACACACACTTGCTCTTTTCATATCATTTCAATAGTACATTTCATGTGGGAAACCGGGTACACACGTGCACATCCCTTCAGCCACCTTTTTTGGTACTGAAGGGCTATTTTTTTTTACTCGTGAAGCCAGTATCTACACGAGTCTACACACTCTTCGGGAAGGGGGGACAGGGCACACTGAAATGTGGATTTTGCGAATAACGGCCAAGATTTAACTTATGTAAATAAGATATGAATAAACCTATATATATATATATATATATATATATATATATATATATATATACACGAGGGCCGCACTGAAAGTTTCGGGAAAATGACATAAAGAAGAAGAATGAAAGTACATCAATTTTTTATTGCTTTTCAAAATATTCACCCTTTACAGCAATGCATTGTTTCATGCGATGGAACCAATTGTTGAAACAGTTATGTCAGTCTGAGGTTGGTACCTGCGAGACATGCATTTCGTATGCTTCGATAGCCTCTTCGGGAGTGAAAACTCACTGACCACGCAACTTGTTCTTCATTGTTGGGAAAAAAAAGAATCACATGGGGCTAAGTCAGGTGAATAAGCTGGATGAGTCATGAGTTCAACTTGTTCATGATCCAGAAAGTTCCTTGTGTCAGATGCTGTGTGCGAGCTGGCATTGTCGTGATGCAGAATGATTCAACAATTGGGGTTCGAAGTTCTGAGCACGTGGAGTACTTGTGGCAGGCAAATTGTGGTATACCATTCTGCATTGACTGTTCTACGATACTCTAGTGCAACAGTCGCAATGTGACCTGATTTACAGAAAAAAAAAGGCAACAATTTGTTTCGACACACTACGTGCACGAACAATTTTCGTTGGTTTAGGCTCATCCTGGAACACCCACCAGCAGATTGTCGCTTTGTTTCAGGATCATAAGAGTAAATCCATGATTCATCGCCTGTGACGATGTTAAACACAAGATTTGATGATCCCGACTTGAACCGTTTGATCATATCCTTGCACCACTTCACACGGTCGTCTTCTTGTGCTTTTGTTAAATTGTGTGGGATCCAACGGGCACAAAGCTTTTTCACACCTAAATAATTGTGCAAAATTGTTTGTATTTGACTCATGCCAATACCTAAGGAACCCTGAATTTAGCGATAAGACACGTGTCGATCACTATTTATTAGTTCACGAACTGCATCAATGTTTCCTGGCACAATGGCTGTCGATGGGCAGCCTTCACGAATTTCATCACTAAGGTTAACCCGGCCACATCTGAATTCTTGGAACCAGCGATAAATTGTCGTCTTTGATGGGGCATCTTCGTGAAAAGTTTCGATCATTCGAGTAACACATTGTTGCTGTGTTAAACCTTGCCGAAAATCATAATAAATCATGGCACGTAAGTTCTCTCTTGTTAATTCCATTTTTTTTACGAACACCTCACTTCAAAATTCTATCCTGAAACGAAAAAGAATCCGTGTTACACCAGTCCTTGTATTTACAGTCGACAAATATCACAGTTTATAAATATAGCAAAAACTAACCGATTGCATAGTTGCCAGTACCTGATTCCTGAAACTTTCAGTGCGGCCCTCATATATATATATATATCAAAAGGGAAATGGGCGTTTAAGTTATATTTTGAAGAAATACCTGTCTATTGCTAATAGTTATATCCACAGAACTTCAGATACTGCATGTGTTGAACATAGACACAATGTTTTAAAATGTATGGGTGCGTACGTTGTGTATGTTGAAGGCGCGAGTTGTGAATCGCTTAAAAAAACATGAATTATACCTCAACAAGCTGGTATAGAACAGTTCCTGAAATGACACTGTTTTCATTGGAATTGCAATAGTTCCTGAGTTGGGAAGAGATTTCACTAAAATATCCAACTGGAATAGACCAGTTCCTGAAATGACACTGTTTTCATTGGAATTTCCTTAGTTCCTGAGTTGGAAGAGATTTCACTAAAATATCCAACTGGAATAGACCAGTTCCTGAAATGACACTGTTTTCATTGGAATTTCCATAGTTCCTGAGTTGGGAAGAGATTTCATTAAAATATCCAACTGGAATAGACCAGTTCCTGAAATGACACTGTTTTCATTGGAATTTCCTTAGTTCCTGAGTTGGGAAGAGATTTCACTAAAATATCCAATTGGAATTTACAGTTCCTGAAATGACACTGTTTTCATTGGAATTTACATATTTCCTGAGTTGGGAAGAGATATCACTTAAATATCCAACTGGAATAGACCAGTTCCTGAAATGACACTGTTTTCATTGGAATTTCCATAGTTCCTGAGTTGGGAAGAGATTTCACTAAAATATCCAACTGGAATAGACCAGTTCCTGAAATGACACTGTTTTCATTGGAATTTCCATAGTTCCTGAGTTGGGAACTCCTGAATTGGGAAAGGTCCTTCTAGAACATTGGTGCAAACCTTGTGACCAACAATATTAGAGAATGTTAGATAGGACTTGAGGCAAGAAAGAGTTTGATTTTTGTTTTGAGTCCACTATACACAGATAGGCTAATCGGGACTACAGTTTAAAGTGGCATTCGAGCTACCTTGTGACTCCACCGGTTATCGAACCCGGAACCCCTTGGACGCAAGGAAAATTGATGAGAAGGTTTAGGTAATATGAGAGAAGATAATATCAATTTGTAAAATAAAATACATGGAAAACGTTGACGATGACCATAATACTAATAATTTATGTGGAAGTATCCACCACCCTTGGCTGAAATACTGACTACGCCTATGTTGATACGTGAGTTGTGTGCTTCACTCCACAAGGAGAGAACCATGCTCTTAGGAATTGGAGTCCGCCCCAGTCCACCACTTGTCTTCTAGCGTTGGAAGTCTGCCGCCTCTGGAGATTGTAAGGAGGCGTGCAAGCATAAATGACTTGGCACGTGACACCTCCCTCCAACTCTGTAAGCTCCGTCAAGGACATCGCAACGAGTCGGGAAAACGCATCAGGTGTCCTCGGAACTATCTCGTGTTGCTGAAGAGAAAGCAGAGGATGTCTGCTCAGGTGACATCAAATGTATCTCATGGAGAGGCCACGGCGCTGCCATGCGTGTAACAGTGTTGCCGGCTCTAGCGACTTCATCAATTTTCATCTAATCATCATTCAATCTCATCGTTGCGATTAACCTAAATTGGCAGAAAAACCAATTGCCAATGATGAAACAGGAGCATTGTCTGTTATCGCTGCGCTGTATTACCAATGTATTGTTGCTCCACAAGAGAAGGTTTCTCCACATAATTCATCCTACCGCTATTCACTTACAAGTAATTTCGGACAGCAATTTTAGGTATTATAGCGATTGCGGAAAACAGTGATTGATCCACCGTTTATCATGTGGTTATCCGTACTCATTAGCGTATACTTTCTGCTACAATGCGTATACTTTCTACTTTCGTTTCTGTATATTTATTTATGTAATTTGGACTTAACTGCAGTGAACTTATTGAGAACTGCCTTTTGCTATCAAAGTCAATGCAGAAGTTTACATTTACATGACTTGAGATTTCGAAGTATCGAATAAGTCCCATGAGAATCTTCTTCTTCTTACTGACCCTATCAACTGTGAGTCGATTTTGGTCAACTTGTCTGAATTTTTTGTCAAAATAAATTTAGTTCACTATTCACTTGTTATCCACAAAAAACAAAGAAAGAAAAAAATAACTGTTTGCTAAATCGTTAAGTTACATCTTGCATATCCACAAAGGAGCCATATAATGGGAGGGTTGGGATCCGTGAGGACGGTAATTAGGGTTACAGGGAATGGAACACCATGACGGCGCAAACCATTATATCGTATCAATCCCTAAGATTATATGTTTATTTTATAAAGTCTCTGAATGCTTCACGTTGACCAGGGCATTCACTTGTTTTTCTCATTCATGAATAACTCTAAAATCCACTTTTAATCCACGTTGTTAATTAATTAAAATGTTAAAGATAAAAAATTGTTTACTGTGCTTACTACATCCTCATAACCAACGTTGTGATAAATTTTCGTATCCAAAATCATGTAAAAAAAATTCTAAAATCACTGTCAATGCAAGAAATCATCAAATCTAAATGTCTTATTCTCCTACCTTATTTAAAATTCTGGGAATGGTAAAATTTTCCAAGGTGGGAATTCTGTCGTAACCATGGTACCGAGTTCGTGAGCGAACCACAGTGCTACCAGGAGCGGATTGATGGGGAATCGTCCACGGACGTCCCTGGGCCAGCCACATTCTTGATGAAATGGGCCTCCCTAAAATCCGACATCGAACCTTCCGCCACGCGGAATGCCGGACGCTCCTGATACCAAAGCGCCAGCCCGACGCGGGTAACCGCGACGGAGCTAGGGCGCATGTTCTTCTGCATTTTACATTTCGCTGATTACCGACCCAGACTCGAGGTCGATAAATTTCATCGCATTCATCCTCATGTTAGACTAAACATCTATCATGGCATCAAATATTCTTCTCCCCCCATTAATGTTAAAAAAAACCTTTAAGTCCTATGCCCTGGTCAACGTGAAGCATTCAGAGAGACTTTATAAAATAAACATATAATCTTAGGGATTGATACGATATAGTTTGTCTCGTTCTCTGTCGAAATTTGGACATTGTAAAAAGAGATGTGTGGCATCTTGATTAATTTCCCCACATGTGGAGGCTTGTTTAGTTCTTATGTGTAAACGTCCTAGGTGATCATTAGTGCGAACATGGCCCGTACGTAGACGCATAATAAAAATTATAACTGATCTTGGAAAATTAAATGAATAAAGACTCTTATTTCTCCTTTCCACAAGAATTGGTGGCAAACTATAAAGGCTCAAATCGTAAAAACCCACAATTTGTGAGTCTCTTGTATTACAGTTTTAAACAGGTAGAGAATGAAAAACTATTTTCCAATTTTTTCATTTTCAGAGTAATTAGCAGTATTATTAAATTACTAAAAGCATAGAAACTGGTAATTCACGAAAGCAAAATTAACAAGAAAGGAAAATATAATAACATGCTACGCGTTTGATAGTTTTTATTTTAAAAATGCCTCTTTTATGAAAATTATGGATATAGCAGCATCATCTTCATTAGTATTCTACCATGAAAGATATTTTTTTGTCGAAGATAATTGCATTCATCCATATATTTAATCGAAATACAATCCAAAGTTAATATAAACATGGTCTCCGTAAACTTTTCACGAAACAGCTTATACCCCATGAAAATTTTGAGATTACAGTACTGGCTAACACCCTCACAAAATGTTAACAATGGTTTATTTATTTACATTTTATTTACATTTTACTTGGGATTACTTCACAATGGTTGGAATTAGTAGCACAACACTTTTTCTTCTTCTTCTTCTATCTATCCTAACCTAACCTAACCTCACATTGTCTGTGGTCACACTAATGACGTCACATCACGTCAGCCAATCGGATTGCTTAAAACTTTTGTGGCAGCGATCACTACCTTTCTCAACACCTCATTAAAGTTTTCACAAAGGCCTAAATTTTGGTAATATTGGCTCTAAATTTACCCTTACACCCCCAGATGGAAAATTTGGAATATGCCTCAGGCAGAAAATAAGGTTCCTGTATGTTGGTTTTATCAACGAGTAAACAAAAACAAATCGAATGGCACAATAGATTGTAAAACGTCAGCGCAGCAACTTTTGGTCTGGTATAAATGCAGGCAGGGCCGGATTAAGACGAAATTGGGCTTGATGCTTGAAACAATAAACACAACGACGTTATAGTTACGTCACAGCGAAAAGAATAATAGCAACTGTATAATAAATAACGCTGTGTCTAGGCGTCCGAAATTGTGGCTCCAAATTTCATTCTAAGATTTATTTTCAGGTTAATATAGCAAAAGAAAACTGTTCAGCTTTCGGAAAATTCTCGTCTGTTTTCATCTGGGCCTATTTCAGGAATGGGCCTAATGCTGCAGCATCAATAGCACCCACCTTAATCCGGCCCTGAATGCAGGTATTAGGTCTCATCTCACCTAAGTCAAACACTTTCTCGGTCGAGCTCCGTATTTCGTCTTCTGACGTCAGATTAAATGCTTTCGTTGTTAGGCTAAATGTAGTGCATTCATGCTAAGAGATTTAACATAAGAAGCCTAACCTAACCACGAGAGCATTCCGTGCTTACATATGGCGCTTGACTACGAAGGTTAGTGTTGCCCACGAGACGAGACTTTGGCCTGTCTCGTCTCGAAAATATTCGTTTGTCTCATGACACATCGTCAATCTCGTCTCGTCTCGAATTTTTAAAAGTCTGTCCCGTCTCGTCCCGTGGGCAACACTAACGAAGGTGTTTGACTTGCGTGCAATGAGTCACACCCCTAAATGTTACTGCAGGTGGGTAGTTCAGGAGTGTACTCCTGGCTTTTTTTCTCTTTTGTGTTTCAAATTAAATGGATCACATAATCACATACGATTTCTGAAAGAAATGGAAAAGGCCACAAATTAATAATCAAGAAAGTTACTAGCTGTTTAAATCCCGTCGTGACCCTGTATAAAATTTGCATCATCCTGTTCACCGAGACATTCAAAGTCTGCGCAGTTTCTATACATCCGTCAAATTATGCTTATACGAAGCTGCTGATACTGGTACTGATGATGAAGCAAATATTATCGTTGTAATTTAGTACATGAATGATGAATGCATGTTCAATACGTCTGCATGTGTACAATTTGCTTGTTGTAGAACAAATAGCATGTGGAAAACGCTCATTGGATAGTAGGTTGTGCAGTGTAAATATAGAATTGTACTTTCGTGGAGGGAGATATTGTAGATATGAATTACTGTTACAGTAGCAAATACGAAATAGTAATTAATAGTATTTCGAGTGATAAAAATGTCATAACCGGGGAATGGATTTCTTTATATTTACAGGAGAAAGTACTTACGGAATTGAGTTTCTGTGTAATTTCGGAAGGTCGTAGAAGTGTTTTCTGGCATTTTTCAATGTATTTGGCCGCTAAATCATGTATTTTTCTATAATAATATCCGTCCGATGCACGAAAGCTGTTGCTTGCATTTCCATCCATGTACTTGAACCGGATGTTGCGAGCATCTGATGACGTTATCCTCGGCAAGTGTTTCCAAACGCACAGTTTTTTCGCTATATTGCCCAACCTAAAGCAACCTAACCTAACCTTACCGTGATGGTGCGTGGGGCTATCGTGAATGGTTTTTGGGGCTATTTGTGGATGGTTATACGATCCAGAATGGTTTTTGGGGCTATGCGGGAATGGTTTTTCCGGGAATGGTTTTTGGGGCTATTCGTGAATGGTCATACTATCCCGAATGGTTTTTGGGGCTATTCGTGAATGGTTTTCGGGGCTATGCGGGAATTTTTCTGTTAAGTAGGTTGAAACACAACGCTAGTCAAGATTTGCCCGCCATTTTGCGTGTTCAGGAAGCGAGAAAAAAACGAACAATAATTACTCGATATGTCGAAAATAGATACTAATTTCGTTAAAAAAAAAAGCGAAATCCCTTGTTAAACAATGTTTCGCAATGCAGAATAGGTAAGTACGAATGTAAAAAAGTAGAGAATGTTAGTCCATTCTTCCTTCCACTCCTGGATGATCTGGGACTTAATTCGGCAATGGTTGGGGCATATCTGCCAATAACTTTGTAAACTCTCTCTTCTTGGCCTTCCTTGCATGGCGGCTCTATGTTTGATTATTTTGTCCATAGCTCCATAATCAGTAATGTTGTTCGAAATGCACCTGTCATTCTAATGATCGCCTTCATTTGTGATGATGTTATTTTTGTTACATGTTACGTTGTACAGTGCGTTCGTTTCGGCTATGGGTCGAGATAGCGAGTGAACAACTTTGAACAACTCTTATAAACACAGATTATTTAGTACTCGTTATGCAATATAACTTATAATTGTCTACATGCCAAAGATATGTGCCTAAATAAGCGAGACGTTACGAGACAAAAATGTATCTGCGCCATGTCACACGCTATCTCGGTACAGAGCCAAATCAAACGGAGTAAGTATTTTAGGTAGTCTACAGTGATGTGCCGTACACTATAAGTTTACGTCTACATGCGTTGTATACACGTAATCTACGCGTATATTACATTTGGTTGTAGTTTACATAGACTACGTAGACAATCTAAAGTACATTAAAAATAATTTTGAAGGCTTTCATGAAAGGAAAGTAACATTTTCAACTATATTTGCTCCTAACGAACTGACAAGAATCCTATTTACAACAAAATTTCTCTCTTCTCTTCTACCATCTTCGAAAGAAAATAAATCGTATGCAAAAAAGACAACAGATGGCAGTCGTACAGCAAAAGTAGTCCTTTTCCCACAAAACACTAAAATATTTCCAATGTTAGGCTTTTTTTCTAGGTGAGAAATTGTTCGAAAATGAAATGAAAAGTATGAAAGGTTTTTCTCACACATCAGCAACTGATACGCAGTATAATTTTGTTTTAATTCTACAGCGCCCTTTGCTAAGTTTACACCTTTCGTCATGTTGTTTACATAGATTACGTTATCTACGTGTATAAAATAGTCTACGTGTAGAATGTAGACCATCGTTGTTTACACGTAGACGCACATCACTGGTAGATTGGTCTGTCGAAGGAAACTATCGCGTTCAGGGGCGCCGACTTGTCAAAATTATTGGGGGGGCTCTGATCACTGAAATAAATTAATGAATGACTCACTCCCTCCCTTTTTTAAAAATAAAAATTACGTCTTCGTACAGCAGTTTTTAAGCAGCTATTATATTCCTCATGCAAATGAAATGTAACTTGAGAAACGTCTAGAAAATGTTTCAAAGTCTCTTTATGTCTTTTGTGTCTGTTCATTTGTTTTTTAGATAACAATTAAAATTTTTATTGAAAAGTATGTATTTACATTAAGAGACCAACCTAACAGTTTTATGCCGGCGTCGGTAGGCGAGCGTGTTGGGTGGTCGACTCAACTAGCTTTGATCCAGAGGTCTCGGGTTCGAGGGCATGGGTGTGTTTTAATGTCCGCAACAGACATGTAATGGGTTGCAAATAACCTTAGTGTTGACGTACCCATAAAATAACGACTATTTACAATATTTAACAGTTTTATTTAATTATTGACATAAATGCTAACACAAATCGCAGGAAAATAGTTTACTTTTTTGTTCTTGCTATAATATTTAACTTTATAAATTTAATTTTGCAATAATAAAAAAAATAGCATGTACACTAAGATATAAAGTGACATACACAACAAAAACATGTGAACATGATTTAAAAATAAAGCAAAAGTTGCTCTATGCAGTGGGTTATTTTTTTTATGAACTCATTAACGAGCAGTCTCAGGTCCAAATTATCAAGCACAGTTTGATGTATTGGAGTACCGCTAAGCTGCTTAGTCTCTTCTGCCTCATTGTAGATCTCAAATATGTATTTAGTCGGCGAATAGCACTGAATTAACTTTTCGGTTGTGGCTGTCCTCACTATCGTGAGGACCATTATGAATTTGGCAACTTCAAGCAGAAGCTCCTGGAGGATGCTGATTGATTTGTTGTCTTAAGTCCACTTTATGCACAGTAAGGCTAATCGGGACTGGACCTACAGTTTAAAGTGGGATCACCTGGAGGGTGCTGTCTTCCAAAAGAAACTTCCTTATGTCACGCATGGTACCACTTTCTTCTGTTTGGCGATATCACCAAGCATGGACATGTGTAAGGAGGGCCTATCGGCATCCAAATTTTGGCAAAAGAATTCTTGCGTTTGCTGAAAGTTTGTTGTGCAACTGTTCACAGTTGAGATGCATTCTTTCTCTACGGCTGTTATTTTTTGTAGTCCTGTAGATTCATGTCCTTGTTTAAAACATGATTTTGCTGTCACACACGTCAGTGTATATTGATTTATAATACTATTTTGGAGTGTAGAACTTGTGATGTTTGACAGCATCAGGATTTTCAAGTCTCTTAGGGACGTGACGTTGCCGGGGCAATTCTGGCTCATCAACTAGGCTGGGTTTGCCCTCTGTGCATTTCAGCCAGAACTGCTCAAAACACATTCGCTTTTCATGAAAGATGTCAGTCAAGTATTTTAGTTTTGATTCCACTTCTGTAGCACCAATGCGTGGAGACTGAATCTTACAGTTTACCTCTTCTATTGGACCTAGTGTTGCCCACGAGACGAGACTTTGGCCTGTCTCGTCTCGTGGAAATGCTGTGAAATGCTGTCTCGTCTCGAAAATATTCGTTTGTCAAAGGGACACATGATCAATCTCGTCTCGTCTCGAATTTTTAAAAGCCTGTCCCGTCTCGTCCCGTGGGCAACACTAATTGGACCCATCACATGGCAGTAGAGGGAGAGAAAGAAAAATGTTTTGAAGTGAAGCATTGTCTCCAGGTATCCAGCACATTTTAATGCTGCGTCTGTAGAATCTTCTTCAGTAAATTTCTCAAGAAAATTGAGAAGGTTTTCATAGTTCCTTAAGATCTGTTGCACACTGGAGGCTCTCAACTTCCACCGACGAGGGCAAAGTGGTTGCAGTCCAGTATGGCCAGCCTTCACATTCACATCAAAAATATTCCTAAATATTTGCATTCTTTTAGGGGATTCCCAAACAGTCTTTAACAAGTCCTTGGCTAAATTCATTATGTCTCTGATTAATATATGTATAATAGTAAATAATAATTATATACTTAGTATGTAGTAATATAAGTCATGTGTTTTGCTGTCTCCGGTCATAGCTTCCACTCCCCAAAGTTGATGGTTTAGCAGTCTCAGCCCCCCCCCCCCCCAAAGTTGATGGTCTAGAACATTTCAAATGTGTATTTAAAGTTAAGTTCATGTGGCACAATTCAGAGAACTTTACAAGAGAAGAAAAATAATGCATTAGATCCTCTTAAGCAAAATTATGGGCTCTGCCCCCACATCATTAACATTGGGGGGGCTCGAGCCCCCCTAAGCCCCATGGAGTCGGCGCCTATGATCGCGTTGTAGATTATGAATATGTATGGGTTTATAAGCGATATTGGTAGTTCGAATGTATTCGAACCTATTGCTATCAACTTATTTATTACAGACTCAGCTTTTGAAGTTACGTAATCCATGTCATCGTTGCATTTCACACCTAGATATTTAGCTTCTTTTACTCTTCTAAGATTTTTCTCTTGATATTTTTCTCAAAGGATAAATCCTTTGGTGTTTATTAGGATTCAGCTGAACCCTTTAGGATTATAAAGAGGGTCTCCTGGGTGGCAATCATCAATTTCGCCGTATGGCACAAGTCCTCGAAAGAGTTTATCGCAATACTGGACTTCCTTTCCAACTCTGTTCTTGAAATGCCTTATATTACAATTATTACGTCATCTGCATAGTCTATTTGTGCTTTTGATCCCGAAATATGTCCTATTTTTTCTAGAGATGGTTCCAAGTTTAGATTCCACAATTCTGGACCTAGAATTCGTCTCTGTGAACATCTATTGTGTTGTTGATTTTGAGGCCGTGAAGTTAGGACATCTGAAATGCTTTCCTGTCAGAGCAATAGCTTCCATAATTCTGTCGAGGGTTCCTGGGCAATAACCTATATGTCTCTTAAGATCCTGAAAAGATGCGGCTTGATTGGTACAGGTAGATGTCAGTTCAAAGCCTCACAACGCCGTCAACGTCTCTACCATCTGTGAGGGCCTCTTTTTTTCAGTTGGAAGAGGGACGAAAGGCCATTTGTACCTTACGGCCTTGCGCCGGAGAACCAACTGCAATCGACTTGGTATATCGCTTGCAAATACACTCGATATAAATGTCGATTGCATCTGTGTATGACAAGATCTCGCTTTCATGTCCATAGCGATCTCTTATAATACACATTCTTCCTTTTGGGTCTGCAATACTGACATGGTTAAATCTAAGGTAATAAAAATTGCACGAAATACTTGAAATACCTATCAGTCAACATAACCTACAAGCTTAAGGAATTACTTCGCAGACCCAAAAGGAAAAACCGTTAGTGGTCTTACATTACATACCTACTATTTGCATACCTACACACACACACACACACACACACACTGGCTATCAAGACTTACTTCATTACATAGCTACATTTCCCGAAGTGACATGGAAGATCTCAGGGATTACTGCTATTACTGTAATTGTACCGTGGCCAAGTTCACCCCAGCATAACAACAGTGGATGCTGAGCCAGAGCAGGACCTTCCCAACCCAGTAATATTCCAGAGCAGACGAACTCGTACTAGCTCGGAGAACCTCATGTACTATCACACCATAGTATAGGGCCACCAACGCAAAGGCAGGCCCATTGTCCTAGGTGGAACTTCCACGAGGTCTCCTACCAAACGGTAGGGAAAAACCTTATCGGGAGAGGTCCTACAGTTTTCTTGCCATCCGAATAACAGGAATCCATGAGATATAGGGTGGAAACGTAAAGTGCTTTTAATTAAATTTTAAAAATAAAAGAAACTGCCTTGGTCAGCAGCTATAGTGTGTTTAATATGGAAACAAGGCATAATCGTGTTACAGATAGAATCCAAGTTACTTCAGGAAAATCCTGTGTGTTATATTTTGTTAGCACAAAATATAACACACGGGATATAACTAATAGATAAAATAGCAGATAAATTGAATAATTAGTATTCATTCTGCAATCTAATCTATCAAGCTGTATACAGCAGCTGTGATGGAACTCTTATGAGTTCACTAGGCGCCATCTAACTGAAATCTGGTTGGCAGGCTTTGACACTCTTAAGACCTGTTTGCCACAGAGTTTGTATATTTCATAGACAAACACCTTTGAACATATATAGCATTAATAAGGGTCCCGGGTTCGAATTCCGGCCTGGGAATGGGTGTTCTTTGTGACTGTCCCACCATCTTCATCTTCGCGAGTAGCCAAAAGTGGCAGAAAGACAAAGTAAAATAAGCGCAGTCAATGTAGCATTAAAAACAGAAACACGCCGCTTCTGCGACCGAGTGTGTTATGTGGCCGACTTTCGATCTTGCCACAGGAGTTCCCGTGTTCGAATCTTGATCTGCGCATGGGTGCCCTTGTAAGTGTCCGTTCTTTAATCACATCATCACTCATCCGCATCATCGCTATTAGCTAGAAATTACAGAAAAGCGATTGAAAATAATGAAATTAAGAAACTTACGTACTATCCTGCAGCTGCCAGCATCTCTCCCCTTTTGAATGGAAATCCGGTATTAAGAACTTTTACCTTAAGTAAAAGTAGAATAGAATTATTATACGCGTCTGGCCGTCAGTTTTTGAATGTAGTTCCATAGCTACTGTAACGAGCTTCAACAATGAATAATAAGTGTTGCATGTTTAAAAAAACATTGTTGTGCTGTTGTGTGTTATATCACGTTCACCTAAGTTACAAAATAATCTAGAATGTAAAAGAAGTTTCGAATATAAGGAAAGTGAATATTGAAACTGAACGTGAAGTTAGTAAATCTTCGGAGGTAGCTAATTTTACTTTTTTTTTAATGTAGCCATTTTGACTTCGTTGCTCATTTCCTGTATCAGTTCATTTTGATTTTCAGAACGTGGATAATTATTGTGAATCTCATTTTGTTGTGTACGTCTGAAATGTTTTTGTGGTAATTGATCATATTTCGAAAGAAATTTCACCAAATACGTGAAGTTTTCTTAATTTTCTGTTGTTTCTGCTGTGTATAGGGTTTTTCGATGTTCTCGAACCGCTAAGTTATGAGATGTCAAAAAATGTGTTTATGCTTATCAATGTTTGTAAGAGAACGTTTCATTGTTGTTGTTTTGGCTTCCTGAATATTCTAAAATCAGACGGATACCACCCGGTTTATTTAAAATACTAAATAGTTGACGTATTCAAAGTGTAATGTTTTACTAAAATTTATAACCTGTTAAAAACATAATGTGTAGTTTTATCGGCCACAAAAATTAGCCGTCTCCATCTATTTATTATACTAACACAAATAATAAGCCCACGGAGGCCTCCCCGATGGCGCTGTGGTAGCGTCGCCACCTTGCAATCAAGGGGTCCCGGTTTCTATTCCCGGTGGAGGTACATAGTGGTTCGGATCCCACTTTAAACTGTAGGTCCAGTCTCGATTAGCCTTACTGTGCACAAAATGGACTTAAAACACCAAATCAATCAATCAATCAATAAGCCCACGGGACGCGAGGCCCCGGGTGCTCGCCCACTATTTGCTACGCCTTTGTTGTTATCGTAATTCCTCCCAACGCTAAACTGAAGATCAGATATAAGAAGTAAAATGCATAACCAAAGAAATAAAATCGCATTCTCTGCAGTGGTCTCAGCTCCCATTCCCTTTTAACGCATCTTGTAGACTCGTTCTGATCCAAATTTAAACTGTAGGTCCAGTTCCTATTAGCCTATCATGAGCATAAAGTGGACATCTCGAGCGTTTTAAATGTAGTGATAAAAGTACAGAACGAATGAGTCTTGAATATTATATATCCAAAACATGGCAGTTTGGAGAGGCGATCGCCCTCCCCGTGGATCCTCGCCTGCAATATATAGTCATATAATATACTGTATATATATATATATATATATATGTATATATATAATATATGTGTGTGTGTGTATGTACATGGTGAAGTATGGCATTTGCAGTTGTTGACCAAATAATTACTATTTTCGCTCAATTTGTTGCAACTGAAGTTCAGCATGAGACTGCGAAACTTTGAATTTAGTCCTGGCGATAATTCTTGTGTATCTCGCTGCGTTATAAATTAATTCCTAGACTTTTGTGTATGCCGATGCTAAATGAAGTAAAGATTTTTAAAAGTATCTCAACGGAAAAGGTTCTCTGATTTTAAAAACCGGTTTCAATATATTTAGAGTTCTTATATTATTAACGATCGAAGTTGTGGTTACACTACTTTGGACCAATCTGTACACTGTTAACATGAACTGCTGAATAATCTTAGTTTGTATTTTTAGTTGCTGTCTTGTAGGGTAATTTTATATATGATTTGGGTTTGCTTGATTGGATGCAAGAGAAGATATGATATAATGCATGCTGGATTGGTTACTATCCTGTGCTTTGTAGATTTTTATCTGTTGGGTCTAGTAGTGAAATTAGAAAATACTTCCCTATTACACTAAGGTTGTAGTATTGAGAGGTTGGGCGGTTATTTTCAGGTGTTTTGCTTCCTACATTTAGTATTTTTTTGTAAAGCCTTTCAGTATGAACTAACACGATATGAATTCAGTCTGGAGGTATCCACATAGGCTATTGCCAAGATGTCAAGAGCCCCATGGATTAAGATAACATTGCAATGCTGCTGCTGGATTAACTATACAACAAGCAAGATATGCTCATCTAGACGTGAAGATAACATGATTACGACCAGCATTACAGTGTGAAGAAATAATCGTGAATAGTGAAAGTGGAGACAACTGCTGCATCCAAGTACCAAGAGGTATACTGTTCCATTCCGACCACAGCACTGACTGTGAACATGGGCAGTGGTTGAAGCTCACAGATAAGACTGAAAACTTTAGAAATGTTGAAAGACAGAGTAACTATGTCCTGAAGCATGCGCCTACGAAGAGAAGTCTATGGGAATCAATTGTCCAGAGAGGATGTATAATGGTCTGAGACATGGAGCAGTGCAGAAAACAATAACCGAGAGGAAAAGTAAGAAATAGTTTAATTAGTGAAAAGATGAACGTCCAGCACTCAGTAATGGATTTTGTTCAACGCGAACAGATGGAATAGTTTTGGCGTGTCAAAAGGATGTAGGAAGTCAGACTGCCAAAGAAACCACCAGAGAAATGGAAAAGAAGACCTAATGAGAGAGAGATGACTTGGAAGCTGGAACGAACATAATGAAAGGAAATATAGAAGATGCACGTACAACATGTTAAATAAAATAATATTTGGAGAAAGAATGGAAACAAACGAAGACCTTTAATATGCCAGCGTCAGCGATTGAGGTCAGTATGCGATATCAAATGATTGCGCCTAACAAATCTAAGCTGACCAAAATCCACAATTCTGCGTTCAGTCGTCAAGACAGAAAGTGAAGAAAGAAACCTGTTTCGGGGGGAGGGCAAGTAAGTACATGCCTTTGCGAACCAATGAACGTTGAAGAGACCGTCATGCTTCAGACTCGCTTGCAATGCAAGATTAAGATATGAACACGGACGTTTTGCGAAATGTTGAGTAACTATCGAACAAAAAGATGGGAAGAGACAAACTCGCTCATCAAAAACACCTCATACTAGAATTAAATAATCAAATTTGTAAAAGTAAATAATGATGTCCGCTCTTTGAAGTATAATATCGTCTGTGAGCCAATGTCGTCATCCGTTCCTGTAGTTTGCTGAGATGTGTCTACTTCACATGAGGAATTAATAGGGTCCGAAGGTGATGAAAGTGGAGGACACGTGACCCTAACAATCCACATAATTCAGAAATATGTTTGTATGGTGTATTTTATTCTCTACCCTATTAATTCAAAAGTACCAATGTACATGCTGGAATCTGCCTATGAGTCAGCCTTGCAATATTTTCTAATTGTACTGGGACAGACTTTCTACATACCAAGTAAAATGCTCAGTCAAGATTCCTCTAGAGAAGAATTCAGCGATTGGAAGACGGTAGACTGAAAATACGTACCAGAGAAGAATTGAGGAAGGGATATTCTTGAAGAGGGTGCTACCACAGATTAGTGCTACG
The DNA here is from genome assembly GCF_977018435.1 of Lepisma saccharinum. Lineage (NCBI taxonomy): Eukaryota > Metazoa > Arthropoda > Insecta > Zygentoma > Lepismatidae > Lepisma > Lepisma saccharinum. The sequence goes on along the minus strand of NC_139255.1, from coordinate 31,325,416 downwards.
GTTAACGGAAAGAAGATAGAATTCGGCACAACTCGACAATATATGTCCGTCTAGTTCACTGTACTTTTTGACTCTCTTTGCACTCACGCGTCTAGTTGGTTACAAATTGCAACTTTGTAATACTTCGTTGATGTAGATCGGTGTCATGTAGGGTAGTTGGTGTCTGCACTGTTCGCACTACGTTCTGGAGTGGTACACAGTGCGATGTATGGTCACGTGGTACATGTTGACTAATCAAATGAACGTTTAAAGCAGCAGGCTTTTGTTGAATGTTCTGAACTCTAACATCGCTTTTCTTGCCTACAGCATCTGCTTGTTTGAAAACGATTTCTTTGCACCAGCTTTACCTGCACTAAACCTGGTGTCAAAAAGTGCAGCGAATTAGAAGAGGCCACAGTAGGATCGGTTTCATATCTGGCCTCCAATAGCACAAGAGTGCGGGTAAATTTCAAGGCTCTGGCTGTTCATCCATCTGATGTGACGTGTAGGAAAGACATTCCTGTAAGAACCAGTCACGTCGCCTGACGATCATGAAAATCGTTATTATGAATTTAGTTGAACAACATTTTTTTTTAAATGAATGCATCCCGCGGATCTCATGTATGAATACATACCCAAGTTCATTAAGAAGTACGTTGAGTATACCAATTTCCAGCCCATACTTTTATTTTAATTTGGGCAATTGTGAGGAAGCAGTAGCTAGCTATTCTCATACAACGTTCTTCCTCAAGTCACTCGTTCATCTGTTTAGCTTGTCTGTCCTGCGCAATGCCTTGTGGGAACAAAAGTATAGCGACAAGTATGGCAACGAGTATCGTGTGAGGCGAAAACTAGCGGGCGAGAATGTACCACACGACTAGTCCAAATCTAAGCAGCAAATATAGCCTCGTGGGATTGTCTTAACTTGAAAAGCGTGACATTTATACTTGCTTTGCTAGCTAATAGTCGCGATATTTTCTTCCTCAATGTGTTAACAAATAATGTCGTACATCCTTCTCAACTAATCTTTGTTCAATGTTTATTAACGTAACTTTGACTTTGATAACGATGTGCGATAACTTTAAGATTTTATGTTGTAAAGGTTTGGTGTAAAAGTTATCTATTATATAATTATGTGGTTCTATTGAGCATAATATTAATTTTTAAAAATATTGTATATCTCTCTCTCTCTCTTTCAAGCCCGCTGTGATGATAGGCAATTCGGATACATCAAATATTTGTGAAGGTACTAATTGTCTTTTTAGTCCATGGATGTTTAATTATTATTATTTAATTTTTGCATATATTCAGATGCACTGTATTTATATATGTGCCATCCTGTTAGCTTTGTGCAATGTAAATATTAATGTTTTTTTATTGTTGTTGTTTTTTTCTAAAATGTTAGGACAGCGATTTTATGTACGTAAATTTTGTTTGGTTATGTTTGTGTTTCTGTTAATGCTGTTGTTTGTTTGGTTTTTCTGTGTGCATATATACTAATTTTAAATGCATGAGGTTGCATGGAAATAAAGACTAATTTACTAATACACATTACTAGTTTCACTGAGCATAGAAGTTTTAATTTTACAGGTTTCAAATTGCCTACTTTTAAAGGACATCGCCTTCTACTGTAATATTTATCTTTTATGTAGGATAAATATTACAGTAACACACATTACAATGGCATACCCCTTCCGTGATGTGTCAGTCTTTGATTTAGAACTGATCGTACCCTGATTTACGTGCATGTCCATTGTCTGATGCTTTTACCTGGGGGAAGTTCGGAGGATATCGGACACCTTAGATTTTTTCAAGATTTGATTTTTCTGGACAGTTAAAATTAATTGTTTTACACATTACATAAAACTTCATGCTTATACTAATCCACGCCTTAAAACATATTTTTCTAAAAATAAAACCAGTTCATTTATTTTGGTGTTTCCAAAGTCGTCGCTTTTTTTGTACTTTTGATATTTGGAGTGTGGTATCAGACAGAAACAGTATGCAAGGAAAAGGTTGTTCATTGACTTGATAAACAAAATTTATTTGTTCTCTGGAAGGTCCCATTATTGACTGTGATTGTTTTATTAGGATTTCTTGCCCTGCTTCCACATTTACAAATCTGTCCCCCTAGTGTACTTTGCTTCCCTAATTGTCATTTCTTTAGTTATTACTTTATGCTTCTTTCGTGTTGCTCTCTTCCTGTTTCTTTTAGTATCTTCTCCATATTTATCTACAACAAAACGCAGTCTCGCTGATCATAAAGATTGTGTGATGCCACAAGCGACCTTTTTGTCCTATGTAATCCGAATGAAAAATTAACTATAAAACGAGTATTAGTAATACTAGGGGGATTTGTAACATACAACTTACTGACTAATATATAATGTTTGCAATGGTGAACTAAAAACAGTTACATTTGCTTCAAATGAAGTTACTAGTCGCTGAAATTATCTCCGTGCAGCCATAATCACCAAAAACTTAACAAAATGTTCCACAGCTCACAAACGGCAAGGCGTCGACTTAAGATATGGCGAGGTCTCACCTCTCTTCGTTACATGACAGCTTCTGCTTCCAGCACCAAATGTCCGATACCAGCCGCTGTCCGATACCCCCGGGCCTTCCTCTATACTTCTAACATTAGATTTCGCGAGAGCACCTCTTCTCTTCTCTTCAGGTGAACAGATTTATTTTTCCCGGTGGTGGGAATCTAACTTATGACTAGGGAGCGGAAGTTGATGACCTAAAAAATATAGGTATATGACCTATAGAATGTCCTAAAAAATGGAAAAAATGACGTAAAAAATGACCATTAAATTTGTTAGTTTCGGGTTAAAAATTTAAATAAAAAGGAAATTAAACAAAATGCAAACTCCTTATCTAATCTTAAATTTGAGTTTGCCCCAGTCGGACACCTTGTGGTTTCACCCGACACAACAAAGACTCAGCAGTTCAGCATTTTTTTGCTCGAAAATTACAATCCTGCGACATATATATTTCACCTTGGTGAATAGACTCAAGAATATTACCAAAATGAAAGAAGTGACAAAATATGACGGGAAAATGCCGAAAATCGGGGAAAGGACCTAAAACTTAAAAATTGGCAAAAAATGCAAAAATGCACTTTAAAATTACCTCTTTTGGGTTCTAGACGAAGTGTAATATTGTGTATATTTAATGGGCATCGTATCCGAGATGTCAGAAAAAAGATGACATTTCATCAACTTCCGCTCCCTACTTATGACAGACCCTACTATGGTTGACTGATTTAAAGCAAGAACTTTCCATTCAATCCTGGTAAAGTGCTAGTTTTGAATGTTCGGCATCTTTGACAGAATCCCAGAGGAAGCCGACCGGACCCGTATCTGGTTTCGAGCCACCACCTGTTTTTCGGCAAAGCGCTGTTGTCACTTTTGCCTTCAGTGTTTAGACATTCATTCATTCACTGTGACGTTTTACTCCCAAGGTCTTTAAATTACATAAAAAAAATAGCAAAACACAATAACACAACCTAGCAAAGATAGAGAACCGCAACCTCGCGTTTAGAAATCTCTAAAGAAAATGAATTAGCAACATCTCATTTAGTCTACGTGGACTTGACGAGAGCTGTCATTTCTTGGACGGACGCTATTGGTGGGAAAGGTTTCAGGGGACGATTTATTGCACTCCACGTGGACCTGACATGTGGTTGTTAGGGGGAAAACTGATCTTTCGGAACTTTGTTTGAAGTAAAGTGAGGTTGCTTTGGGGACCAGCACTATATATGTAAAAAGTTGAGCAAATATTTTGAAACTATTTAATTACGCATTCTTGAACCCAATACTATTGGGGCCTCCCCGATGGCGCAGTGGTATCGTCTTCGGCTTGTAATCAAAGGGTCGGATCCCACTTTAAACTGTAGGTCCAGTCCCGATTAGTCTTACTGTGCATAAAGTGGACTTAAAACATCAAATCAACAACAACAATAATATTGTTATTATTCACTCTATTTATTGTTTTGCTTTAGCAAACAATGGGAACTTCCGTCAATATGGATCGAAAGAATTGCTTGCGCTCTTCAATGCATATCTTAAGATATATGTCAGTGTCCAAGGCAGGGGCGGCGTCAGAAAATTTAGACCGGGTGGGCAGGAGCCAAATATTGATAAATTAGGGTGGGCAGATATAAAATATATGATTTTCACAGACACGTATTATCTCGCCTCTCCTGTATTTCTTTCGCCTTTTCTCTTTGCTGATGTATGCCTTATTTATCTTTTACCACAAATTTCCTCTGTTTGTATTAACCCCCTCCCCCTCTCGCTTTCACACACATGCGTGCGCACGGGTAATCCGTTCGCCAAATCTTCTGATTGAATTTCCTTTTATCCACTCCAATCTAGGAAAGAGTAGGAAGTGACTTCATGTCGTCACCTATGTTGTAAAACCGCTTGGCTCATTTAAGTGTCCCTTCCCTTCAATATGTCTCTCTGCACATGCCTTCAACTGCTCACTGTGTACTTCGCTTTGTAAGTGGATATTTTGTCACCCCTTTCAATGAAGATGGAATTTAACACATACTATACTTAATCAGCGCCGGTGGCAACCCATCATCGTGAGGAAATTGGGAAGCTCCGAATGAGTGAGTGGTAACCTGGTCGAGAAGACCTACAACGGCTGGGGGTTCGACGGGCTGACCACCCGTCACCCCAATACTGGTCTAAGATCTCCACGCTACAACAGGTGACGGAGGAACAGTGTGGGAGGGAGACCAGCAGTCGGTAGGTAAGCCAAGGCCCTCACGGGCTGTAGAGCTGCGGGTTATTATTATTGTACTTAATTAGCTGAACGCAGCAGATTAGAATAATTGTTTTGATTGGTTTGTTTAATTTAACTTCACTTTTCTTCCTCTTTGGACTAATCGCAAAGATGAGGATGAATTGTGATAAGATTAAATAGATGAAAGGACAGTCGCAAACACACATGGGTCACAAAACAAGGTCCACAGAGGAATGTACTGGATGTGAGTACAGACGCCAGAGCCTCGTTAGTCTGAAAAATGCAGTCCAGGGTGTAGCGTGGAAGAAAGATTGACATTTAGGTGGCAAATTAGAGTATATTGCTTAATTCATGCGACAATTATGGAACAAATTATTTACAAATGCAAGAGGCACCGAAGGCTACAAGTAGTATTTATATGTGTGAAGCTAGCGCCGTCCCTTGCAGAGGAACGAGGCCTAATGCTTCATGGAGTGAAGCAACCTTGCAGCAAAACTATTTGAAATGTAATTTTAGCGTTTTAGATTCGGAAAGCAAGTTATGCCAAAATTCAACATTTACAGTTGCGCAACTTTCAACTGTCCTCCTTTATTTGCTACTATTGACGTACTTTCCAAAACGAAATAACTTTTCTTGCCATACAATGTTGTATCAAGGATGATGACAGAAAGTATGATAATCCCCGACAATTGTGAAGAAACTTTTTTATTTGTCCATAATTCAAATGAATGATTTTGAATTTACCAATTTAATAATATGAGTTTTTCACTGAAAAGAGCACTGCTTCTTCGTTGAGGTGTAATGAACAGTGATGGACAATATCGAAAATTTGATATCGCGATATATCGTCACAGACGATACGATATTTTTCCGTATCGTGATATCGGCGATATATCGTCTCCACGATATATATATATATCGCTAAAATAACGTAACGATATATCGCCAAATATCGTCTGGACGATATACGCTATTGTTCAACACTAGTAATGATAATGGATGATCCTTTTGCTTGGCTCATAGGGGTGTTCCAAAGTACCAGGTGTATAAGCTTAAATCTACTGTTTGCTCATAGATGGCGTTAGTGAGCGTATGAAGCTACCATGGGCACGCCATACCTGGTGTTTGTATGAGTTGGACATCTGCCAACACGAATCAGTGCACATCGTCAGCACGTGCAGACAACAGACAGTGTTCCTGTGGTATAGCCTGACAAGTTAAGTCCCGATATGCGCAGATCGCTGCGGAGCACTTCGTATTACGTCATCCTCCCCACCACTCTTCTACTCACTGGTTTGGCGTTGAGAGTACCAGTGGTGCCAACTCAGCAAAATTAAGCTAAAACAAATATGACAAACAATTTTCACAGTTTAGCGTGACGGTGCATGCAGGCTCCTATTATATCAGTGGTTCATTTGATTTAATCCGGCCTTTGAAAATGCGTGCGGTGCGCCGATCGTAAACTGTAGTATTACGCACGTGCGTTAAGATTTATAACTAAGAGAAACTACAGGGCGAATGACTTCATGTTCTGAATGCGACATCGAGCAGTCCAGTTTTTTTTTGTTTTTTACCGAGTGGGGTGGTGGCTCGTTTGTTTATCGTACAACAATCACCACGAGAAGGCAATCTGATAACACGCTTGCCTGTGTTCTTTTCTAAAGCATTGAAATATTCATGCTCTTTACTCTTGGCTGCAAGATTCTTACTTTGAAAGAGATGGACTTATGGACGAGCGTGTAGATGAACTGATAATTAGACTTGGTGAAGCCGATTCAGACACGGACACAGATTCATCGGTAGACACAGACTCGGATGAGTGGGAGAGTGAAACTGATGAAGGAGAACTGGAAAACATTTAGAAGGTGAGCTCAGTTCTATCGTTTATATTTCATCGTTTTATTTCATACATTTCTTATGCTGCTAAGAAATATCCCTAATATAACTTAATTCATTTAAGGTTTAAAGGGAAAATATCAAAATGTATTTAGAATTTAGCGCAATCAATAGGTAGCGTAGGTGACGGGATACTAATTCATGCCTTTCACATTCAAATTTCGTTGAAAATTCTCAGCGGATTCAGCTCCTTCCAATTTGCAACACTGCGAATGAACGTCGCCGCAGACAATGGAGTGGGGAAATGTGATGTGAGGTGCGCAAACAATGGATTGCAGCGTCTTGTTTTTAAACTTGTCAAGTTATAAGCATGTCTAGTTTTGTGCCAGAAAAAGAGCATATGCGGGAAGCTCTGCTTTTCTGCTTCCATTTGAAGAAATCGGCTGCCGAATCGCATCGAATGCTTGTGGAGGCCTAAGGTGACAGTGCTGTATCGGAAACAACGTGCAGGGATTGGTTTCGTCGGTTCAAAGACGGCAATTTTGACCTGAGCGACAAGAAGCGTGAAAATCGGCCCAGGAAGGTTGAGGACCATCAATTGCAGGCTCTTTTGGACGAGGACGATACCCAAACGCAAAAGATGCTTGCCGAGCAATTGGGTGTTACTCAAGCAGCCATTTCCATGCGTCTACGTGCCATGGGAAAGGTTCAAAAGATCGGAAAATGGGTGCCGCATGAATTGACCGATCGGCAGCTGGAGAGACGCCAAAACACATGCGAAATCTTGCTTTCCAGACAAAAAAGAAAGTCTTTCCTGTATCGGATTGTGACTGGCGATGAAAAGTGGATATATTTCGAGAATCCTAAACGCAAGAAATCGTGGGTTGATCCCGGCCAACCATCAACATCTTCCTCGAGACCAAATCGCTTCGGCCGGAACACGATGCTGTGTGTTTGTTGGGATGAATAATACGTGTAGTCGCCTACACGAATCTTTGTATTTAATTAATACCTGTTAGAAAAGTTTTAAAGTATTTTCGTTCATTCTGAATTAAACTTTCCTTGCATTAAAACGTGAATTTTCACACAAAATAAAACTTAAAAGTGTAAAAGTAAAGGAATATGTGCAAAATGAACATCGAAAAAATTATGTTATTACTTGCTGAAGAAAATGGTGACTTGACTGATGCAGGAAAAGATGCTCGATGTGGTTCAATTGAAATATTCCTAGAGATTCAGAAAAGACACACTTTTAACGAAGTTAGGTAAAAAAAAAAACGAAACGAATTCTTCTCCTGTTCACACCTTACCTTCATACAAATTGAGTTTCTCTTGTTCATAACGCTTTGAAACTCTTGGGAGACAATTTCAGTCCCTAACAATTGCCACACGAGAGAGAAAAGTTACCCATTGTCAAAAATGTTAGGTGAAAGAAGCCTAGTCATGAATCTGAAGTTCTTTTGCATACTATATGGAAGTAATGTGAAGATGTTTTTATTTATCTGTTTTGTTTTTCTAGATATTCTTCTTGTATGATGTTGTACTCTCACCTCGGGAAAGTGCACTTTGAGTGTAGAGATATCACAGTAGTGTTAACTCGATCACAAGTCTTGTGCTTCAAGTTTTAAATATGGAATATAATTAATTATAAATAACCATATTTTGCTACGATTTTCGCTATCTTACTCGGTAAATTAATGTAAATCCAAAGCAGCGAAACTTCTTATAGGATGATAATTTGTGAGCCTTTCTTGTATGGGCAAAATTCGTAAGAAAAATATGCGCAGAGTCAAGACAAGAATATATTTTATTGAAGCATTCGTATCTTTCTAAATACTTATAATACTTCTTGAATTTTTTGGGTGGGCGCTTGCCCACCCGTCGCGGCGCCGTCCCTGGCCCAAGGTTGGATTTTCACTCACAACAGAATCTTTTTCAGAAGGCAACGAGTGTTTGATATACTCTATGTGATCAAAAGTATCCGGGCACACCGCGAAACGTGTGTTTATCATAGAGGGCGACACAGTACTGCCATCTACCGCGTGGAACACATAGTCAGCGGACTCAGTAGTCTGCAGACAGTGTGAGACAGCAGTATGGGATGGTCTGAGGAACTCGCAGACTTCCAACGTGGTCAGTTGGTTGGGTGCCACTTGTGTAGGAAGTCTGTGTCTGAGATTTCCACCCTCCTAAACATCCCTCTGTCCACTGTTTTCAATGTTATAGTGAAGGGATCTGTACAACCCAAAAGCGTGCTGCCCAACCTCCCACATTGACCTCCAGAGACCATCGAGTGTTGAAGAGGGTCGTACACCATTATCGTCAATCATCCATCGCCACCATCACACAGGAATTCCGAACTGCATCAGGATCTACTCCAAACACCATTACTGTTTGGCGCAAGGTGCGGCAACTTGGTTTCCATGGCCGAGCAGCTGCCCATAAGTCAAAGATTACACAGACAAATACCAAACGCCGCCTCGTCTGGTTCAAGGGGCGTCGAAACTAGACCATAGAACAGTGGAAAACCGTTGTCTGGAGTGATGAATCACAGTACACAATGTGGCGATCCGATGGTAGGGTTTGGATGTGGCCAATGCCTGGTGAACGACATCTACCAGCCTGTATAATGCCGACAGTGAAATTCGGCGGTGGCGAGGTTACAGTGTGGTCATGTTTCTCCTGGAGGGGGCTTGGCCCCCTTGTTGCTTTACATGGCAATGTCACGGCACAAGCTTACGTTGACATTTTAACAGCTTTAATGCTGCCTACCGTCGAAGACCAGTTCGGGGATGACCATTGTGTTTTTCAATACAACCGAGCACCCGTCCATACTGCAGGGCTTGTGGGGGAGTGGTTTGACGACAACAATGTCCCACTAATGGACTGGCCTGCGCAGAGTCCTGATTTGAAACCCATAGAACATCTCTGGGATGTTTTGGAATGCCGACTTCGTGCTAGACCACACCGATCCACATCAATACCTCTTCTCATTTTGGCGCTCTGCGAGGAATGGGCTGCCATTCCTCAGGAAACCTTCCGGCACCTGATTGAAAGTATGCCTGTGAGAGTGAACGCTGTCATCAAGGCTAAGGGTGGTCCAACACTGTATTGACTGCCAATGTTCCCGATGGAGGGTTGCCCAAACTTGTACTTTATTTTCAGGTGGGTGTCCGGATACTTCTGATCACATAGAGTACATTCATGGGAAATGTTGATTCCTTTCAGCACGTGGTAACGTTAATATTCCGGACAGCTGTCTCAATGGCAACAGACAATCAGATATCACGTGACATGTGCGGAAACCGGATAGGTTGCTCAGTGATCACACCAAATACTTTCTCTTGAATTCTGACGACTATTTTAGATATGCAGTGAAGAGCGCAAACAATACTTGGGATCCATATTGACGGAAGTTCCTATTGTTTTAGACTTAGCAGTAGCGGCTTCTGCCTATTCGCACCTGCACACCCAAATAAATCTGTAATGCAAAACATTATTATTATACTTATTTATTGAACTCTATCTCCTTCGAAACATCAAGTGTTCCCACGCCGATTCACCAAGAGAAATGGTGGAGAAGCTTGCGATCAGTGATATCAACCTTCGTCGATCGAGCCGCTCTTGGGGTTTGAACGCAATGTTAGTTTCGCTCCCTATGACGCTGTTGAAGCAGTCGCGTAGTGGACGCTGATTGGGTCTTTTGGCTTGAGCGCCGTGTGAGGGGAGGTTGCTTCATTTACGAAAGCTGTGAACGCAGCGATCGGTGTGCGAGCAAATGTAGTGTTGCAAACCCATTCCATTAGAGATCGTGTGACAGAGTTAAGCCAACCCATACATCATTGGAAACTGAGGGATTTTTTTTACTTTTTAGAAAAGGGAAATGTCGATGGTATATTGTCCCTCCGATTGTGTCCCGTGCATGATAGGGGAAGAAAAGGGGGAAGGTGAGGAGGACAACTGAAAGTGAGAAGGGTGTTTTAAACATGTCTGATATTGCTTTTGCTTTGTGCATCTTGGCCAAAACAAAACTGTCTCTGCGGTGCAGTAGCCGAATTATCAACCCACTTGGAAGGAGCGTACATCAATCAGCCAGCTGTTTTGCATTGTGTGTTTCTGATACAGAGTTCCGAAATTGTTTAGCGCTGTCAAAATCTCATAACCTGTTTCAGTGCAAACTGTTTGATTTCATGATGAATAGGGAAACTGTACATAGCGAAAGCAGACTTAATATTTAACATTGTTGAATTTTTGGAGGGAAGTTAACTACAAAGCCTGTAGCAACTGCAGCAATATATAGATACGGCGGAAGGGAAGGAAAAATTCTGAAATACGAAGCAGGGCAGTGTGGACTGAGTGAGTACTGTAATTTTGTTTAAGATTTATTATTCTCTTAATTTCGCTTGATTTGCTTGGTTCGATTAGCCTGTCATTAGAAGTAAACAACAGCTAGATAGATTACAATTGATTTCCTCCATGTGGTAGTTGGATTGGCTTCTTTGGTGTACGTCAATGTTATTATTCTTTTTGTTTATTAATATCAGCGGAGCGGAGGAGGAAGTTTTTATGAAATAATTTTGCAAATCGACAATAGTATTGATATTGTAGATCGGTACTTCTATGTATTGAGTGATTCTGTAAGATTATCGAATGCTGAATTACATATTGCACAATAACATCGTTCTTGTCGTGATTGGCTGGATAATTTCAGAAATATTTGAAATTTGTAAAAAATCAGTTTTAAAAAAATCATGAAATATAACTATCATAGCCTCATTTTCAGTGAAAATTGATCAAAAACGGGTGCTAGTATTTGACAGGGGTGTTATAACACTTCTGGACGCGAGACTAAAGTGCACACCCATAGAGCCAGACTATGAGCCGCCACTGAGACTTAGAGTGAATAACGAAAATATTATTGTATTAAAGAATACGTAAAGTAGTTTCAAAATGTTTACACAATATTTCGCATATAGGATACCTGTATTGAGTAGAAATTTCGTGCTTTAAATCCGTCAGCCACAGTAGGGTGTGAAATAAATCTCTTAGAAGCAATATAAATTTATAAGGATTAGAGAATATTGCATAGAGTATACAACGAAGTTTCATACGTTCTTTTCATTGCAAACATCAGCTTATAACATCAAAACTTGCAAACCTTCATTCCTGAAACTAGAGAATGTTTCGAGGTACAAGAAATAAAAGATCAATTAAGCTTTTCTTCCTTTATAGGCAACAAGCACAACAAATCTACATTTCAGGGTATTAGAAATTTATTCTGAATTCTGAACCTTGCACTTGTTTCACTATAAATCAAGGGACTCATGTTTCGAGCCAGTCTTTCACAACCCAAATGCTCTTAGAGTTTTACACACAATACACATGCCAGGCCCGGTTCACATTTCAGGACATCTTGACATAGCTTGTATCCCTGTTACTTATATATAGGTCTGACTGAACTGAGAACTTCAAAAGTGAAACAGAAACCATAAGAAGAATCTTGCAGTTGTGTCTTTTTATGTTTTGCACCATTCCTTTGTATAAATGACTGGCATATTTAATATAAAGTGTAATGTAATGAGCCCCCTCACAAAAGATTTTCGAATCTGATGAAAAAGTGACACTTGTTACGAATTTTCAATTATATCACATTGACACTGACTTGAAGTCATTTTGACATTACATATGTGTTTGTGTGTGGATGTGGGGGATGTCCATGGTGTTTGGGATATTCGCACATGCATATGATGACACACAATAACTTAAACAGTACTGGAAACGCAAATATATTCACATGCCAGCAGTACAAAATTAAGCTGAACGATAAAATTAACTTTAAATTTGTTCAAAGTAACAACACCCACTTTGTTTGCTCATTTCTTCAGAAGAAATTGTCAATCAACCTCATTGAGATCATCAACTGAATATAAAATCACAGGTCTGCCGTAGAGTAGTCCAGATGTGAAGCCGTTGAAGATGCCGCATGAAGAACCGGCGGTGACGGATGCCGGGACAATTTGGGCATCGTTTGCGGTACGTGGGAACCCCCAAAAGATCCACGACCATAAGCAGGCGGCTCCGGTAACAGCACAGAACGCAGTGAACCCGGAGTGGGGTCGGACAGGAACTCTATCTCGTAAAGCGCTTGCTGAATCTTTAATTTGGCCAGCGCCTTCTTCTGCCCGTTCAGTCTGCGCAGCGAGGCTGCAACGCTGAGGCAAAACAGTTCGTCCTCGTCGTAAACGGTGCGGAGCGAGTCGGCCTGCATGCGCGGACGATCCACCGGCTGCTCTATGACGTACGTCGGCTCGTCCGGCTGTCTCGCGGACCTCTCCTCCGGCTGCTCGATGACGAAATGGGGTTCGTCGCGTCGAGGGCGGTCGTGCTCCGGGGAGGAGTACCTGTCGAGCGAGTTGCTGTCGTTCAGCCTGCGTTTCTTCATCGCTGGGGTGTCGTGGAAGTCTTGGGCTTCCGATTCGTCCAGGACAACGCACGGAATGGACGGTTCCTGCTGGTACGATTCGCCAGGGGGCGTCATGGTGCCGTCCGGGGTCCCAGACTCGTAGTCGTAGAAGGGCTCACCCGCCACTTCCACCCACTCCGGCTGCTGGGTCACTGGTTGCTCTTTCCGAAGTTGCCTGTAACGAGAGTGGAAAAAAAGAGGGCGTTATAGAAGCTTCTTCACTGATTCTGAAAGTGGAGTCTGTGGATAGGCCACAGAAATATATATATTATTGGCTGTTTGGGAAATTTGAGTGTTACTTAAGAATAAAGTATAGATTACGTTTTACAATCTCGTGTGTTACTGCCAACCTATCATTTCCATCCAGTAGTTTATTGTTAATATAACAAAAAAAAATCAAACGACGTGACAGGACATACTCCTTCTAGACTTTTGTAAATTAGTCTAAATGAAAATTGATTTACTATGTTATGTGTACCAGGAAGTGTGGCTGTGCCTTGTGATTTAGAGATAGGTTATACAGTATGTTGTTTCATATGTGCTTTAAAAAGTACCCTCGTCTTGTTTTGGTACCATCCCCGTATAGCCTCATCGAAGGCTTCTTCAACTCCACTTGGACTTACTTTTAAAAAGCAAGTAGGTGAATATAATTATTCGCTCAGTTTTCCTAGCCATAATAGCATTCGAAATGCTTTGTCAGTAGCTGAACCGTCCCTTGAAAACTGTGTGGGTGCGCCTAATACAATCTCTACCACGAAAAACAACTATATTTGGATTTGAACCTGCGACATCCCGAATACTTCTAGATTGTATTGAAATTGATAAAAGAGAAATCAAAAGTGTCACAATTTGATGTAAGATTGAATTACAACTCTGCGATATGCATACCATCACTATTTTGTTGTTCACAAAATCGTATGGGTCCGTCAACGACAACCCCATTCAGGACTGGTTTATTTTTCACGGCATTCATCTTGATGTATATGTCTAGTCGAGTATGGGCCATTAACATGAGTGTAATCACTGAACTGGATGAAATTGGATCTGTGCAAGTGATTCCTGACCGCGAGGATTATACCCCCCCCCCCCCAAAAAAAAAAGTGAAATTCTGATGTTCATCAGTACTTTATTAAAAAATTAAATCAATGTATTACCACTGAATATGAAACTACTTATATTAGAAGTACGTATGTTATTTTAGCTTCACTTGAAATATCTATGGAGTTCCCCACCCCTCCTACCTTCCAGACGTCCGGATGTCCATGTTGCCGACATCGTTGTTATTCGATAAATTGAAAATTAATGTTCTAGTCATCCGATCTTGAGTTTCGCAATCATCCTCTTTTACTCGGTAAGTTCAGTACAACCGCTTATCTTATCGCAGTCAGTACTTAGTTGGCAATGTGGCAAGCAAATTTACCATTTGACTTAACATATCAGTAGATAACGGTGAACATTTTTGAACCCTGAAAGATAACAAACAGTCTATAGCAGTAGCGCCTTAGACTGCGTAAGTCTATGTTGACACATGTTGTTTCTTGATTACATGCATGGAGTTCACGCAATCTATAAATTTAGACCTAAAGTGATATTTAACTTCTAAATATAGTGTCAAGAAATAACGCAGCACTGAAACTTGACCTACTTCAAAAGACGTGGACAAATTTTATTTCTCGTACTTGCTATTTTGTTCAATGGTTGAAGGCATTTATCAAAAAAGATGAATAAAAGTTGATGTTTTTTTTTGTGGAATGATTCAGTGGTATTATTTTGTGCCGTTTACAAAGAGCTAAATATATCTTCCTTAGAAACAATATGATTTTCCTAGCGATATCTATATTTTTTTAGTCTTGCTGATCAACACATGGATTAGCTTCAGTTGTATTTCCCTTTAGGTTCACTTATAAAAGGAATCTCAGATGCATAAAAAGACGGTAAAGTGCACTTAACGCCAAATGATGCCATAATCCCATATTCTCTTACGAAATTTTTTGGCGCATGGAGACGTAATCTGTGCTTGCTGCATAAAAAAGTCATTTCACCGATCTGAGTGCTGCCCTTTTATCTTCCAGTATTTATTTTCATTCACAAGACAAGAAGGAAAAAAATTACGAGGGTTGTCCAAAAAGTACGTTTTGTTTCAAATACTGACACTGCAACGCTGCTGTCACGATGGTATGTATGCGTGCCGAGTTGTTGATTCTTGGGCAAGCCACGGACGTACTTACACATAAAAATGAACGAAATGTTTCGACACACACATGCACTAGCCGCCCCTTTGTCTGCCCCTATGGCGAAGTTATCAGCGTCATGCGCTACAAAGCTATAGGTCTCGAGTTCGAACCCTGGGTAAGACATTGGGGTGTATCATTGTGTTCGTCCCGTCATCCATTCCATCATTCACTCTCATCATGGGGATTAGAGGCAGAAAAGCGACGTAAAATAGCCGAAATATACAGGGTGATCTGTAATTAGATGTATTCGCTGAAAGGGGTTAAAGTAGAGGCAATTTGCAATCAATTTGACCATATGATAATTAGTAGTTTTCGAGATAATCGAATTTCTATTTTTTTTTTAAATGACAATTTTTCACATAAAAATACGAATGGAGAAAAAACAGCTCATTGTATGGCACATATTTCAGCGTTTTCTGATAGCTAACAAATAAGTGGTTCGTTGAAAAGAAGTTTGTCCCAAATAACAATCACATGTAAGTAACGGGTGAATCTAAACTTACAAGTGATGATAAAAAAATGCACTCTTAGTTTACTTGGCAACGTATTAATAACAAAAATGGCATGACACGAAGCGTACAAATTACTTAAATTACTTCCTTGTGTCATCTGCTATCCAACAAGGTACAAATGTTGCTAACATTCACATTTGTGTACAAGAAATAATACTTCATTCATCTTCATGTGAATGGAATCAATGAACAATACAATTAAAGAACATTACACGTCTTGCTCAAAGTGGGCACCTCCATTACGAATGCAGGCACGCAGTTTTTTACGGACATTTGTTCTCTTAACTTGTGATGTGATGGTGTCCTTGATGTCTTGACCAGCTATTAGATCCTCTGGTCAAATTTATTGCAAATTACCTCTACTTTAACCCCTTTCAGGGAATACATCTAATTACAGGTCACCCTGTATATAATTCTCGTATTACGTTTTCTTCAAGACAAATAGCATACTACCACACTTTGGCAGGTTGAAGATGAGATTAATCGGATTAATACACGATTTTTCCATCAAATATCAAATTATTCCTCAAATAAACGGATATAACACCAGTACAATGATTGAAATGGTTTTGAACACTTTAATTGATATGCAGGCATACACTGATGAAAATATTTCCTTTAATGTTAGTAATGCTACTTTGTTCAGAACCCCCCAATATTTTATGTCCCAGCATATCACCAGTGAATTGTTACAGAAGTGTTTAAACTCGTGAAACACATAACCGTATATATTTTCCATTAATGAAAACAATTGTTGATTTATTGTAATTCATAATTTGCATAATTTAAAAAGAGCCTGATTAGAATGTAAAATTTAGTGTAAAAAACAACATTGTTACGGCTATTAAATTAATGCACATCAAGAGAGTAATGACATTCAAACTGTGTGGTATTTCAAAAAGTAAAAACAATCTGGTACTTCATGTTATTTCCCTGCCGTGTAAAGCTCCACAAGTTATTATTCGATTGTTTATGTGTAAACAAGTTTGTACAGTCTTTTAAAATAAGAAAAAAACAACCTTACCCTCATTTGTGGTAGTTATTCCTATATTTTGAAAACTTTTCATGCTTTTATTTTAAGAAAAGCTGGGCCAATCTTGTTTACATGGATAAAATTGCTCAGATAGACTAATTTGGACTGGACCTACAGTTTAGTCACCCACACCACACGAATAAAAGTAAGCAAGGATATAATGGTGTCCACTAAGTCGTTCCACTCCATAAGGCAATGAATGCACAACACAAAATACGATTAGTGTATATTCAAGCTTGTGTGTGTGTCTCATGGTGGTGTTATTCTTTACAAATAATAATAATATGAAAAAAAAACTTTTGTTTCTTTAGTGCCTTGCATTATTTCATTGGCTCGGTGTTTCCATGATGTATTCATATTAAACATAAATCTTTCTCAGCACATCGAAACTGAGCATATTAAACAATTTAAGCCACTAAAGAAAGGAGAGTTCTTATTTATAACATTACTTGTAAGATGGTTGTGGCTACATGGACAACTTGCAAAGATTTAAGTGGTATTGTTGTCGTAATAGTGCTGAAGTTAAGCTTTACGATATTTCTTTACGAACAATTTAAATGCAAATTATGGTTTAATGTCACGCATAGTAGAATATTCTTGTTTTGCATTGTCTTAAATGAACGTATATGCACGATAAAGTTCAATGACTTATGGGACAACCCTGTTTCATACGCCGATGACACTTACTTTCTGTGTGTGATGAGATCCCACAGGAATGCCATTGGTTCCAGAAGTGCCCATTGCTCTCCTCTGGTTGGTGCGCCTTTGTCAGCCTTTGCTATCAAATTCTTCTTTTCCCTTACAAATCTATCTCGCAAGGATCTCCATCTGGACTTGCAGTCAGCGGCTGAAATGAACAAAAAAAGGGTACTTAATATTAAATTCATAATAAAATATTTAACAATGTGTGAAATTTTAAACTTCCCTTTGGATCTCACGCTTACTGTTACTTTCTTGGTATATTTTAATTTAATTTACGTCGCTATTTCTACCTCTCTAGCTTAAGGGCAGGAGGAACAGTTTGAGTCCAGCCAGACGCGAGGACCCTAAACTGCTCCTCCCCCCCGACTTTTCCCCGCGGCGAGCTGGAGAAAGAGGGGTCTGTCAACTGGATGGTTGTAGGGGGGGGAACTTAGCTTTACACTTATGGGAGTTATATTTTATTTGTTTTATTGGGAATTTCAAACTTCGGATAGCCCAGAAAACCACATGAACGGAAAGAGGACAGGGTAAAGATTTGATTGGCATGCGAGAAAACCTTGACAGTTGATGTTGTTGCATTTTTTTCTCTCGATAAGGAATACATGGGATTCTGAAAATTCTTATTCATCATATTTAACGTTTCCCCCTGCAACATGGGACGAATTTCACACTCCCTGTTCAACTGTTTTTTTTTAGTGGCAGTACCCATTCTGACGATATTGAAATGCACAGCGAAACTGTCACTCTTCGCCTTAATCGCGACGATGACAATGAGGTGGCGATCGATGTACTTGACTATTTATTCTTAAGCTTCCATCTTTCGCACCAGAAATCGATAACAAAGGATACGAGTGTATTGCACGGTGGTTCTACTTCGGGTCCCTTTAAATTGTTGGTTCAGTTTCGATTACCCTATCGCCAGCCTCTGTGGCGGAGTGGCAAGCACAGCGCGCTACGAAGCCAAGGGTCGTGGGTTCAAATCAGGGTTGTTAAAAGTCCAGGAACCCATAAATTCTAAAGGGTTCTATTGGGATCCGCTGCAGGACCGGAACCTTCTTTCTCGCACAATTTAAATTCGGTCCAAGTTGCGTAGTTTAATTGAAAAAAGGTTCCTTGACCGTATTTATATTGATATTTTAAATAGGTTCCTGAACCTAATTGCAATACTTTATAGATAAAAAGCTTGTTTACGGTCCAGAACCAATTTACGCTTACTGATTTTCTCTCCTACACAGAGAAAAATGTTTGTTTGGATTAACCAAAAAAATGGTAATGGTGAACAAATCGTTTGTTAAAGTAGGCATCAACCAAACAATTGTTCACCAGTACCAAAAGATTTGGTCAAGTTCTATTTGTTTGTCGTAAACAATTTTTTGGTCACCAAAACCAAATATTATTTTGGTAAATCTAACAAAATGTAGCCCATTTGTTTAGGAAAACCAAATAATTTAATCAAAATTACCAAACGATTTGTTACATAATTTATTCATAATTACTCATGTTATAATCTGGCTAATTTTAGTTAGGATGGATAGTAGAAACTAACTGATCTCAAAATACACATTCAGAATAGGAAGTTCACGTGAACTAACCATTTTTCGAGCGTGTTTTGCGCCACTTTTACCTTCTACTTATATAGTCCAGAATCAAAAAGGTTGCTCATGGGAGATTCACTTTTATTCACTGCAGTACATTTTCTTCTTTAATTTGTAGCTTTGATGTTCACATATCTTTCGAAGAATGTTAAAGCACAATTTTTCACTATGATTACAATCAAACGTACCATTATTTGTTGTACAAAAACTTATGTTTCTTCTACATATTTTGACAGAACCATCTAGCGGCCAGTGTAGGAAACTCAGTATAAAGTAAGTATATTCTGAGCATTTTTTCAGAATATTAGATTACACAGCAACATAAAGACTCGCTTCGAGTAATTATCTATCTACATGAGTTTCAATTTTCGACAAAGGGTTTTCATACTACACGCGACGAAACTGGACAATCGTTATTTCAAATTCGAAAGCACGCTCACGCACATTATAGTAAATTTAACCAAACGTTTTGTTTCTCTTTACTTACATATGTATCATTTTGTTTACGAGTACCATATTTTGTCTGACCAAATTTTTTGGTATTCTTAAACAAAACTATTTAGTAATTACAAGCAACATTAGGTTATCGGAAACAAAAAGCATAACCAAACAGCTCAACCAAACTTTTTTGGTAATTCCAAACAAACCAGTTTTTTTCTGTGTATGGACCGGAATTGAATGTATTTAAAATTCCTGAACCTTTAACAACCCTGGTTCAAATACAGGCTTAGCTTGGGCGTGAGTGTTCTCAGTGAATGTCCCATCAATATCACCACTCATACTTATCTTCGTGATAAGTGGCAGAAAACCGTATTAAATCAATCAAATCAATCAATTAGTCTATCAGCAGAGCCGAGTAAGTTACTCAAATAAAGTAAAACGTTACGGTTACTTCTCTTCCAAAAGTACATGTAATAAAAAGTAATTGCATTACAGATTTATTTGGGTGTGCTCTTGCGAATAAGCAGAAGCCGCTACTGGATATAAGAAAATAACTTGCGTACGTAGAGGGCAAACGACACGTTTACAGGTTTAGTTCACACTTCCTTAACATAAAAACAAGAGCAAATCAAGATAAGTTGATGTAATTTTAAATTTCAACACCACAAAATCTATAAATTACATGTACTTGTCCATAAAAATTTCAAATCTAGAGCAGTGCAATTGGACAACATTTCGAGAGGGCATCAGGACCGGCGAGCCCATTGCTGGCTACGCCACTGTCTTGTTTGGAAAAATAACTAATAGTATTATCATACCCTAAAAAAATACTTCAATGTACAATTCCTAGGCGATAGAAGAAACATACATCAGTTACTATTCTTGCATAAACTCTTATAAACAACTCATTAGACTCCTCTCAGCTGCTCTCAGAAATCCTTTATTATGTACCATATAATAGTTTCAAGTACCGAGAGCTCAAACAAGTCAGGCAATGCGGCACACACTCGGAGAATGTGTAGGTTATATAACGAAATTGCAAAGTTATATGATAAGATAGACATGTTCCAAAGTTTTCGAAGGTTCAAAAGGGAAACTAAAACTTACTTCCAACACCAGACTTAACTTTGTTTAGTACTTCAGTCTCTTTATGTACAGGCGAAAGAGTCCATCCTATTTTTTTTCTTTTTGTGTTATTTACTAATTACTATCATTACATCTATATATCATCGTTTATATGTAAGGTGAAGCTCATATGTTTTTCCTTGGTTATCATGTGTAAGTTCTAACCTCATATCTAATCTTATATTAATTTTTATATTACTGTAACACATATTATCATAGTATTGTACCTTATGAATTCTGCTGATTGCATATTTTGTGTACCAAACAGTGTTATAATACAAGGCACTGTAAGTGGGCATTTGAATGTAGTGTCATGTCTTTAAATAAATAACTATGTGGTTGCAGCACGCAAATTAAACCTTTTCCGTTTTTGGAAGGAAGCAGCGTTTAAAGTGAACCGCAATGCACCGGAACTCCATTCTGGCAAAACTCAGTTCGTGCTGCGACATTGGACATCCATTTTATTTACTTAATGCACCATACAAAAGTTCATTCCTCGTCACATTAATTCTTGTAAAGAATTGATGAAAGGGATAAAAACTAAATTTGTCTTTTGTCGGTGGAAATGTAGAAAAAGTTATATATTGCGGTGAGTGCTATTCGTTTAAGATGCAAATGAGAACCTAATTTCCTGAAATGACAAATGTCATAGATCTTATGTTTATACATTTACTTTAGATGCAATAATAATAAAAATCAATGCTTTTTTTCAGGCGTACCGGTAGCCTTTATATGTGAGAATGAAACTAAAAGAATTTTATTTTAACGAAAGAAGTGTGTGAGTGAGTACATGTATGCATGATCATTAGACCTCGGATTTTTAGGTTCTAAAAATGTACTTTTAGATTCCTAAAATAGGTTCTAAAAATCCTAACATAGGTTTCAAAAATATTAAATTAGACTAAAGGAATCCTGAAGTAGGTTCCAAAAAACTTAAAATGGTTCATAGTTCCTGAAAAATAATAATTAAGATACAATTGTTAAAAACAAAATTTAAGGGGACCGTGAGAAATTTTAATAGATATATAACCATCAAAAATATTAATTTTCTAACCAAATGTTTATTTCTATGCATCATTTTCAAAATGATCCACTAATTGTTGTAAAACTAATACTTGTATCATTAGCAATTTTGCTCTCTAGAGTATGTTTCAAACAAGTTAGTCATTGAATTTTTTCGTTACGAAACAGAACAAATACCTCTGTGTGATGTAACAATAATATAAAACCTTAAAAAATATACAATAACCTAAGAAAAGGTTTGATTTGGGCACAAAAACGTAAAATAGGTTCTAACAAGCAAAATAGGTTATTTTAGGCATTATAAAACCTGATCAGTTGCATTTTTTAATGAAATGCTGATGTAACTTTTATTTCTCATTTACCTGCAAAGGAAAAATAGGTTAAATACCTAAAATCCGAGGTCTAATGATCATTTATATACCACAATATTTAGAGCAGTTCTTTTGATAAACACAATAACAAATAATAACAACAAAATAACTTGTACCGAAAACTTTCTCTCCAGAAAAATAAACACTAATAAGAATAATTAATATTTGTTTCGTCTTGTCGGAAGCAGTGACTCGTCGTGTCGCTTTGTTTCCCGTCGTGACTCGTCGTGTCAGATCCGGTGTGCGGGACAGGCGCTTTTTCTTTTTCCAGTCAACTTGTGAATCCGGGTTCATTTCTTGCTCTCTGATTGGCTGTTGGAAAGTTACGGTGCTCTGATTGTGAGAATATCTTATTTGCGCTGTACGTTAGATTAGGTTAGGCTAGGTTAGATTAGATTAGAAAGCAGCAAATTTGCGCTGAAAATAGGAAATAAGATATTCTCACAATCAGAGCACCGTAAATTTCCAACAGCCAATCAGAGAGCAAGAAATGAACCCGCATTCACAAGTTGACTGGAAAAAAATCGAGTGCGGCTGGCCTTACAGTAACAGTAACTGCAGGTTACTTTTCATTTTTTTTATATGTCCAGGAAATAACCCTTTTAGGTGTCGACCCTACATACAGGGTGTATCATAAGTAATGGCGCAAACTGACACAGTTGAAAGCACACGATAATAGAAGCAAAAAAGTAAAGTCATTGGAGATCTCAATTGAACATTCTACTTACTTTAACAAACGTTATTATGTTACATGTTACAATTACTATACACTCGTACCTGTTAAAGGAGGTGTTCAAAGTGTCGTCCTTGCATCCGGATGCAATGATTGTATGATAAATGCACTCAAATGGAATGTTGGGAAATTTGCGCTCAACTTCGTGGAGGAAAGAAGCGCACCCGCTGAGAGCAATGCACCCCTTCGCCACCAACGATTTATTTCATTTCATTTCAGGTGTGACTTTTGTGTGGTGCACATGAGATCCAGTTAAATTTTGAGGGAAAGAGAAGGAAAACTGCATACCAAAAGCTGGATGCAAGAATCGAGAACACAGTAAAGAGGTACGAAGAAACCGGCAACAATTAGATCGTGTCTCAGAGCGATATTATTGTTACAAAACCTGCAGTAAACTCGATAAACCAATGATATGACAAAGCTTTCTAGCAAGAAAATAATGACCAAGTTTTTATAAACAGATTTTAAACGGAACTTTCGCGACACCGGATGCAATACTGTACGCGATTCCGCATTGACTTTCGAATTCTTTCGAACACCCCCGGTTCATTTCGGAATTGGTCACAAGCATTTACTCTGTACTGGTATCCATCCTGTTGATTACAACGCCGCCTCTCGGACATGTTCTGTTTTGTAAACAAAGAGCAAATCTCGGAACACGCAAGGAGTAAAGCACTCCGTGTTTACAAAATGCAGTCAGTGACGGATTCTAACCACACATTTGCACACATTATTAGCATTTTACCAACTAGGACGACGTTTACAAACAATGAAGTCAGTGGCGGCTTGTAACCACACATTCGCTATTATCTCGAAAACGGCTCGTTTGCTGGAGACTTTTTTGCTTCTATTATCGTGTACTTTCATGGACGTCCGCAGGATTTTTTCCAGGGAGGGTCAAAGGAGGAACATTTTCCCCCATAATAGTGATGGCCTTCAAAAAACACTATTTCAGTCTGAAATTGTCATGTTTCTTCAACGAATTTATAATAATTAACATAAATTACTGTGACTGAAATTAAATTATGTGTGAAATATATAATTTTTATGTGCCCTTCCCTCCTTCCGGAAGTCCATGTGTACTTTCAACTGTGTCAGTTTGCGCCATTACTTATGATACACCCTGTATAGACGGCTGGCTACCTGCTGGGAATTGCGTGCAACTTCTCGACAACTTCGTTGTATATTCTCCCTTACCCTGAGTTTGATAGGTTCTTCCGCTAGATATGAGAAGTTTAACAAGTTATGAACCCACGGTGGTTTTGGCAACCAGATCCGGCCAACCACCTTCTAACCGCACGAGCAGGTTTCTTTACTGTGCGTTGGGTGAAGAACGCGCTACAAGGAAGTCCTTTACTATTCTACAAACTCTGTATTGATGCGTCGTATCTATACGTGCGATGGTCGAACCCTCTCGAGTCAACTTCTTGCACGGAGACTTCTATCGTTCGCTCGCTCCAGAGAATATAATTAATTAGTCCAGATTCAACGAAAATCCCGTTCTTGTGTACATGTAGTGTGATTTTAGATGTAATTCCATACATGTTATACCTCTGATACGAAGAATGGCGGCGATTGGGTTCCAAAACTGGGGAGGGACAAGGGCAGTTTGCTTTCCCTTGATAGATAAGGTTTAGCATAATAGGGGGGGGGGCAAAAGTGCCCCCTAATCGCCACCACTCACAAACAAAAGCCGAATCTAAACAAAATTCACGACTCTAATGAAACTAAAAAATTCACCAGTACACATACGTTTACGAATTGAATGCCCATATATTTGCAAATATCGAAAAGCATATGAAACACTGTTGGATGAACCCACCCATGAATGCTGACTTACGAAAATTTTCTGTCCTATAATGTTAGTCTTCGTTCAGTTAGCCAGAGAGTTTTGAACACCTCCACTTTGTCATTTTTACATCCAATTACGTAAGCAGTTGGAAACTGTGAGCTTTGAAAGTGCTCAATTTTTAAAAAAGAATATAATATTGTCTATTAACAGCGATAAAATTCTTTTACACTGAATTTCTAAGTGAAAATATTAGGGGGGCAAATAGCCCCCTTGTTCCCCCGTGCCTACGCCTGTGTAGTGGAGGTACATCAAGAATTCCGTTAGAATGGGGCTGTTCATTGCCAAACTTTTCCGGAGGTGGCGCCACCCCTGTTGTGTCCATTAAAAAATTCGTTCGTCATTTGGTTGCCCTAAGCTTTACATTGGAGCGCGACAGGATGGCTATTCAAACGTTATTTTCAACGAAAGTAAGAATTTCTCGTGCAAATCGATAATAAACATGTGTTTATTAAACCTTTAAGATTATGTATCAAGTCATAAGTTTCCGAAAATTACATTCACCTGAATCTAAGAATTAATATATTAAAGCGCAACGGCTAGGTAGCTCAAACGGACTAAATATAGTATGTTTATTAACAAAGAGCACTAAACGTGACGTAATTTGGGTCGTTCCTAGCTGCCGTGGGTCGATAATACAAAAAAATTAAGTTTTACACTACGCTTTATGTATTTTTCTTGTTGCGAGTATTTGTAATTCAACGGCGGGAGTACGATTCGGAAAAACTCTCCAAATTATAAAGAAAAGTGTATTAAGTGCGTAAGCGCATTATATATTTATTATTATACACTATGCTCTATACGATAACTTAAAATTGACGTATGTTTCCTATGTATTAAACAGAATTTCCCCCCTCGTATTTTCGTCCATTTTGGGGGGAGGGTTACAACAACTTTAAAATTATAATTCCTGTAAATAAGAAAGACCTAAAGGTTGCGAGTCATGAAACAGGAGATAAAATATTTTTGTCGTAACTATTCTTGTCGATAAATGTGTATTATAAAACAGAGGACCATATTTAGTAGTCATGTGGAAACGTATGATATCACGTGAAAAAATTAGTCTGCTATTAATAATAACTATAAAAATTAAAGTACAATCGAGCAGAATTATTATGTATTATTCTTTACCGGATTCACAAGAGTGAAGCACTTAAATTGTGAAAATTGCAAGTGACGTAAACAAGTGCTATGCAAATTTTAAAGCTTTTTTGAGTTCCGACATCTTTTCGAAAATCTTAGTTTTACAGCTCTGATTATTCATCTAAGATATTCAGACATAATTTCTGAGGTGATGATGAAATTAAACTTGCAATTCAATGTAATAGCAGCACGTTCAGCATCAAATTCCCCATGTATTTAAAAGGGAGAACAAATGCCCATCAAAAGCGTGGGTACACAACAGGGGTGCTGCCACCTACAACAGCTTGCTTTGACCAGGCCCATTAAAAATGTGACCACAGAAGACACATTTTGGTAAGATAGATAAGCAATAATGGTCCTTTGATCATATACAGGGCGTCCCCATTTAGACGCGTAGAGCACATCAAGGCGAACATTTTTAGTAACGTTTTGTTTGTTAGTTCCTAGTTTCGTCGTTAGGATTCTGTGTGCATTTAAGAAACACACATTCATTCATGGTTATCACTAGCATGTATTTCTTTCCTGTTTGGATAAGGTAATAAAAGTTTAGTACGTTATGGAGAGGCTGAAACCATAACGAAGATAAGACGTGTGAATGAATACGACAATACGAATCCTTTATTTAATGAGCTCTAAATGATAAGCAAACCAAGGGTAATGGACGCGATATCGTTCCGATAACATTACTAATGCTTGTGACCTTTCAGCCAGAAAATAAAATGTCAGTGGCACACACACACACAGGCTCAAGTCCAACGAAGAAAAGTTGTTCGTCTTGATTTTCTCTACGCGCTGTGAAAGTATATTGATTGTATACGGTGTATTTTAAAAATACCTATGGTAACACTGTCGCCTTGTGATCAAGGAATCCCGGGTTTGATCCCCGATGGATGGCGGCGATTGGGTTCCAAAACTGGAGCGGCAAGGAAAGTTTACTTCCCTTTTAGATGAAGTTCAGCATAGTACGGGGGCAAAAGTGCCAAAGAGTATTTGCTCCACCTAATATTTTCACTTAGAAATTTAGTGTAAAAAGATTTTATAGCTGTTAATGCCTCCCACGCCGCCACTGCGGATCCCACTTTAAACTGTAGGACCGGTCCCAATTAGCCTATCTGTGTGTAAGGTGACCTTAAACTTCAAACTTAAAAAAAAATAACTGTGGACGCGTGCAAAAAGGAAGACAGATTGGGAAACAGTGGCGTACTCAGAATCAGACGTTTCTCAAAAAGGGGGGAGGACGATGGGTGGAAAGATGGTACAATATATGACTGACTAATATGAAAATAAATGATTTGATTAATTAAACAAAGAAAATAGAAAGGGGGGGTACGTAAACAATCCATCGCGAGCTGTGGGAAAAGAAGACGTCCATTTTGAAAATGCTACATGTACAAAATGGCCTCCATTTCGCAATTAGAAGCCACGCATGCACAGCGAAAAAGAAGACTGTCTAACGGAATGGTCGCGAAACGAAGCACAAGAAAGGACGAAGTGTTCGCGGAAAGCAGACAGACTTGGTGGAAC
Source organism: Lepisma saccharinum (assembly GCF_977018435.1). Lineage (NCBI taxonomy): Eukaryota > Metazoa > Arthropoda > Insecta > Zygentoma > Lepismatidae > Lepisma > Lepisma saccharinum. Next base: position 31,298,095 of record NC_139255.1, on the reverse strand, counting down.
GGACTGGTCGTGAAACAAAACTCGAGAAACGAAGAAAGGTTAAAAGGAAGAAAGTGGCCGCATATTTACCTGGTACGTCAATTTCCGAACTGATTCGTGCCCACGTAACATCCTTCTTTTTCTGGTCCTTGTAATCCGCCCGTTTCGTGTCGTACAGATGCGGGTATTTCTCCACCTCGCGAACCAGTCGGATGTCTTCATCGGCCATGGTTCAGCTGAAAACTAGTTCCAAACTTCCCAGGCCCCAACGTTCACTGGTTTTCCTCGACGCAGAGGGCCTTCGGTTGGCCGAGCGCAGCTGCCGCAAGCACGTTCCGTGCTTCGCTGCCAAACCCCCTTGTGCGTGAGGCAGCTCAACGATGCGGGGGCTCGTGAGGATCTCGCGGGCGACTTTGCCGTGCTACGTATTGCCAACAGACGTTGTGCTGCATAGCCGTGGCGATAAGATACCATCTGGATAAAGGGCGTGCGTGTTCCGTATTGAGCAACGCGCAGTGCCGTTGCAGGCAAATAAATGCTTTGTCCTCGTTCTGTTTAGACGTTACCCGTACAGTATGGTTCAAAAGTTCTGCATCGCTTACTACGTGGTTATGGATTGTTATTTACCTCAAACGATTTTACATAACATACATACATAAATAAGCGCAATGTCAATGCCTATATACCTACAGTATTACACAGGGAGTAGTTCAAAGTACATAATGCAGCATAAGTTCTGCAGCAGTTGTAACGCTACAGAACATTTGGTGTTGGGTGTACTTGCCTTCATATATATATATATATTTATTTACATACTTTTTCTACAACTTTTCCTTAATCATGAAATTGATGGATACTCAAAAAAGAATACCCCAGGACTGACTTCCCCCATGGCTTAGTGATAACATCGCCGCCTTGCAATCAATAAGTTCCTGGTTCGATGCGGTCCCAATTAGCCCATCTGCGCATCTTTTAAAGAAGTGAAAACCGAGTCGGCTGGTATACTTTCCAATTATAACAGCTTGTTTTCAGTGAACTGTTGTGCTCAGAGAGGTTAATAGGGCCTGGCCTACAATTTAAAGTGGTTTCAGAACCACATTGTGCCTCAACCGGGGTATCGAACACGGCTTGGTTACAAGGCGACAGAGGAGTGATTTGCTTTCCAATATTTTCCACAGCATCCAAGATTTTTTACCTACGTAAGTCGACGTTTCCAATGTTGTGACCTTCGTTTCAATAGATAAAAATCCTGATTCCGAAACTGGAAATTACGAAGACGACTTCAATTTGTTGTTTTTGCGAGCTGCCTTGAGGTGTAACCTTTTCGTCAAGCTTCGATGAGTCTGACTGTAGCTGTCCCAATCGTATAGGTTGGTTTCATGTGACGTCAGGATTCGCATCGTCGCCATGTTTGCGGCGAAGTTGCTTGTCGTCTGCAAGGAAATACCCATCACGTAGCGTTCGTTACATCTGCGCCAACTGTACGCTTGTTAGTACTGTGTAAAATGTCTGTAACATGGCATAATGACAATGTTGTGCAATCTGGAAATAGCGGTAATCTTTCGTATGTTCAAGCTCTTTGCGCAGTCGACAGAGAAAGATACGGAGAAAACGCGAAGTTTTGCGGTGTAGATCCATAGGAACTGGGCGATAACGAAATAAAAAGGGGCCTAAACCCTTGGCCAACTGTAGTTCACGTGTGTTTATTTACTTGACCCAGTTACCTGGAATCACTTTGTTTTTGTATTTATTAGTGGTTCCGATTCTGCTTGAAATATTTGCATCCAGTACAGATTAACTGTCAATTCCAAGGCTCAGCCATTATCGCCTGTCTTCTTTTAAGTTTTTTTACAAGCGCTGATCGGATAACAATTAATAACAGTTTGTGTTAACGAACGAAATATAAGTAATCAGGTACAAACGTATAATTATCAAGATGAATTTAACTTTGAATGTTATCATTTTTATCGTTAAACTTATCGGAAGTATCAGCACCTTTCTACCAAAAAACAAGGAAACACTATTGTAAGTATGATTAAACACCCCAGTTCGATCCATTTGTTCACTGCACACTCTGTAATGTTTGCTTTGTTCATTAATGTTGGCACTATTCATTCTCGCCAACCAGACGACGCGGCATCTTCTGATCAATAATTATTGAGCCCCGTGCCGTGAAGCGCACCTTCTGTTCTTTCTCAGAAAATTCGAGGATAAATGTGAGTTTATCTTAAACACCCGAATACTGCACAGTACCATCGTAAATAAGGTTGAAATCTCCCGCCTAACCGCTTGAATTGCGTATGTTTACAATAAGAACCGGCCTCAATCATGGCTGCTCGATCCCACAATGCAACAGTTTGTGACGTAGGTGAAACACACCTATAGTACTTAAACAACGCTCGGCCGCAGCTGATAAATTAGTGGGTACATCTGATCTGTGCACGTTGTCGCGTGTGTTTGGCAAGACAGAGACTCAAGTACAACGCGTAGCTTGTGAGAAATCCTATGCGGGTTTTTCCTGAGTAAACAAGAAATAATCGATCATTCAATCGATTATCGATGGCGAGGAAAGAACTTCCGGTTTGGCAAATGTTTGAATGTAAGCAACTGGAATACAGATCGTCACCGAGTTTATTTTCTTATAAAAGATCGGATACAAACTTGATCACTTGAAATCTGTAAGTAATATGGAAATTGGCAAGTTCCCGGAGCTTTTGTATGAAGATTTATGGAACAATAGTAATGTTTTCCGAGACAATGGTGATCTTCTACCAGCGGTTTCTTCACGAACTTTACTTTTCGTCATCTGGATCTAAAATTATTTTTGTTATTCCATAAATATTCAATTGTTTATCAATTTCCTTAATTTTTTTCGATCTAAACTACATGTTTTGTAAGCTATAATGAATACCTGCAGTGATATCTATATTCTTATATCGTCTTTTTACCTCTTAATGTAATAATAATATCCGTGTAATAATGTAATAAAAAATGAAATTATTATTATTATTATTATTATCAGACTCTTGGTTCGGACCCACAGAACAGTGGCCTGCCCAAGGGGGGAGGTGTTATAACCTTCCCCCCTTTGGTCAAGTATTCCTTAAAAAGGAACTTCTAAGGTAGAAAAATGAGAAAATGAGGGCTGACTACCAAGAAAAAGTATACATAACCCCTTCCTTTCCTGGACACGTGCCTTGTACACATATCTATGTATGTAGTATGCATGGATGTGTGTGTGTGATAATATTGAAATACTTCAATTACAACAGTAAAATGGATATTTTTTTTAATCGTGTATATAAACACAGCCCCCATAATTTTATGTCTTGTAGAGGGCTTTGTTCCACCACTGTTCTACCACGGTTAAGAACTTGCCTGACATAATAACAGTTACATCGTTTAAATTTGTTACACCAACATATCCGCGTTAACACGTGAAGTATTTAATTGGGTTTATTTACCGCCGATAAAGTGCCGACTCAGAGCCTACTCCCTCCTATTGGTTTCCGGTCTTCTCGCTTTACTGCCTGAATCCACTGATTTTTCCGTATCAGGTCTGTCAGAAAATGATGCATAGATACTTGAGGGGGGAAAATGTTCCCGACCTCAAGTTGAAACCAACAGCCAAGCAAGGATTGTCGCCTTTTCTGTAAGACAATACCATTACACCTTAGAAATACATGTTATTTTTTTTTCAAAACCGGATGTAGCGTCCTCGCCTGCGCCAAACACGAACGAACATGTAAACATCCGGTGAATAACCCCATTGTTATTCGAATGGCAGCTGTGCCGGGATCTTACGCTTAAGAATTTAGTGCATGTGCATATGAAACCGTATATTATGAACCTTGCGGCTACGGCCACTGGTCCAAGTAAGATCCAAAGTATCAAATAAGAAGTCACGTTGTTTTGTTTACATTAACTTTGTTTTCACAGTGGTTGAAGGATAGTTATTTCTCATGAAAATGCACCGACTTCAAAGTCCAATTCTTCAACTGTGCATCTTATATATTGTCGCTACATTGCAAACTGTGTGTAAGCTGGTGCTGTTCACCGACATAGGCGTGCGCAGACCCATTGATCCAAAAGCCTTCAAAGTTCATTCGGGGAAGAAAAACCTCATTTTATCTCACTGTTTTAGTTTTATTGCATTGATGGGTATTTGTGTGTGTGTGTGTGTGATGGTGTATGTATATATATTTATATTATTTAAATACAATACATAATCAATGCATCCGCCCCAAAACAAACAAACAGCAAAAATGATATAAATGGTATCTGAAATGTGCGCGCTCCTTTTCCTCCAAACCAAACTGTCATAACAGCAACTGTCTGAAGCACTTAGCTGTTCTTAGTTCTCTGTGGCAATTTAAAATGCTTTACAGAAAGCAAATTGCGAGCGAAGGGAGCAAGAAAATTTTTTGATCCAAAATTTTGCAAATTGAAAACAGCATTCATTTCATAGGGCGGAAAAATTTCCACGGGAGGCCATGGCATTCTCTTTTACAGTTTTTCTATTCAGATTGTTCGGTGCCCAGGAACAACTTCCGCCGCCCCCTAGCTACGGCAATGAAGTTGACAAGACTGTAAGGAAAGCAGACATTGCGAGCGAAGCGACGAAGAAAATTTTACGAAATGTATTTTTATTTGTATAAAATTTGAGTCTAGAGAGCAATTGCCCGTCTGTGCCCCCTTCCCCCGTTGTTGCTTTGAAGTTTCATGGGTTTGAAAATACTTCATTTTCTCCTTTAATATCGTTTAATAACAGCGATAAGATTCATCTACACTAAATTTCTAGGTGAAAGTATAATAATGTAGGGGCATGGAACGTCTGGAAGGGGGGGGGGGCAAGGATGACCACACCTCCCCCTTCAAAAACGAATATCAACACAAAAGTATATATTTCACACGTATAATTTGATTTCAGTCATAGTAATTTACATTAATTATTATGCAATAGGGGGACGCAGGAATGCGATAATTTCAAATTCAAGTGGTGTTTTTTTAGGGGGCAGCACTGTTATCGGGGTAATATGCCCATGGAAAAATATCTTGCTTCTTCCTTCGTGGAAAAAGTCCTGAGAACGTCCGTGATTATGGGGGGAATTGCCCCCCCGTGCGCACTTATGTTCGCCGAGATGAAAGTGTACATTTGTTTCACCTGAATCCATATTGGTAAGTAAGTGTTGTTTGGCTCTCTTTGTCGTGATTTCAATGAGCGCGTGGGAAGAATCTTATAGTAAGTTATCAGGAACTGTGACAATTCCAAGCATTTCGTAAGGACAATACCCGAACTTAGCCTACTTTCCTGGAATATTTGCCTGCATTTGATACTGTTTTTCATCAGGAAACCTAGTGCAAAAGGGGGGTATGATCCCCACCAACCCCCGCACCCATTGGGCTCGCCATCGATTTGGTACCGAGCTGTACGTACATTTGATCGAAAATAGAGCATCGTGAAGATTATTTCGGAAGTAAATAAAGTGCTTAGCCAGGAGTCCTAGGTTCGAATCCGATTCACATCAAGTTGCCATGCGATTAACATAGAGAGTGAGATACAGACGAAGATAATCCATAGAAAAAAGTCTCACAACTTCGCTAATTAAGAGATATGGGATAGACCTCACGCAAAACCAACTTCCGTCTTAGTTAACCAATAGGATTTCTCGTACAAGTCACTCACATTTGTTTACATCGATTTCATTCTTATTGGTTGATGGCAAATATTGTCGAGATTAATCCATTAAGTACATAAGCCACGTAAAATAGTAAGGAATAGTCTATAGTCGAGAAGAAGAGTGTTAGTAATTGGAAAATTTTTGAAATTTTGGAGAATCACAAGCATTTTCTATTGCTGTATCGGTTATTTTCGATATTCCTATATCGGTTATTTTCTGTTACTTCTCTTTGTATAACCACGACGATTTGGAGGAATGGTGAAATTGGTGGTTGGAGAAACACAGCGATACCTGATACCCCTGGAGGATGGTCAGGTAAACAAGAAAAAGCCATGGAATTCAGCGTTAACTTAAAGAGCCATGGAACTGCATAAAAATTATCAAAAGTTAGAAAAGTGTGAAAATATAAAATAACATTGTTGTACATTCGATGAAAACGGATGTATCACGTATTTGTACATTGTAGTTGCTTTGTGTTTGAAAGAAAATACTTATGAAATGTATTATTTTGCTTCCAGAACCAGTGGTTTTATATTTCCACTTTAAAAATATACCATAAACAGACCTGTCTGAACACAAATGGGAAACCAAGTCGATCACTTAATGCGCAGCTGGCCCCCTTGCACATTTATAAATGAATATATACGTTCTCAAATGAAATGAAATAATATATTACCAATGCGTGCAAGTGGAAACAAGAAGGAAGGTTGATTGCTTTTCTCATTATTCCTCTAAAACATAGGAATATGTTTCAGGTGATCCAGCTTTTAAAAAATCTCTTTCGTTTATAAATGTTGAGGCAGTGGCTTCAATATTAATAAAATATAATATGGTCATCGGCCATGAACGTATTTAGGCAGGTGTTCAGGGGGCCCAGACCCCCCCCCCCCAGAAAGACTTACCACGTACTAAAATTAAATAATGAAAATATACTTGTTAAGCATTTATTGTATAGACCTAATCGATAGTTATAATTTCCTCTGAACTTCGTGGAAGGCAAGCATTATATTGGCATCATATGGTTTTGAAGGACAGTATCAAAGATTTATGCTTGCACACTACTATTTATGATAAAATGCATAAAATATTAATCATGAACTTTACTTTTCGCCAACTGATTCTAACCTCCTTTTTTAATTTAATAAATATTCAATTCTTCATCTATTTGACATTAATTTATTTAACTTATGCCGATCTTATTTAACTTATACCGATCTTAATTACAGGTAATGTAGCAATCTACCACCAACAGTGGCGCTAGTGTTCCGCTATTATAAAAATCGGAAGAATATACCTTTTTATGTTTAAATTATCTTTGATTGTTTGTTTAAGCCTATTCATTTATTTTTCACAGCAGTTTGAAGAAGTAGTTTCGTGTGAGAAATGGAAATTTCTCGTGAACACTTTCGGGAAATGATTTTTTTATGATTTCAAATGTAGTTTAACACCGAAACAATGCATCGAGCGACTTCATTTGGCTTTTGGGGATGAAGCACCATCCAATAGGACTGTGTACAATTGGTTTTCCGAATTCCAGCGTGGTCGCATATTCAGTGATGAATTTCGTGAAGGTCGTCCTTCCACGTCTGTTGTTGCCAGTAATGTTGATGCTGTGCGTGAAATGATTGAGAGAAATCGGCATGTGACATACCGTGAGATTCAGGCATCCTTGAACATTGACATGAAAGCAATACATACGATTTTGCGTGGTCATCTGAACGTAGGGGAACTTTCAATCCGTTGGATCCCACACAACTTGACCGAAGCTCAAAAACAGGATCGAAATGATCAAAAAATTCAATCGAGTCAAGTCAAATTTGGTGTGCTACATCGTTACAGGGGACAAAACTTGGATGTATTCATACGAACCCAAAACTAAACAGCAATCCACTGTTGGGTGTTTCAAAGTGAGCGGAAACCAAGAAAAGTTGTTCGCTCGAGAAGTGCTGCCAAACAAATGATTGCTTGTTTCTTCGGTTATACCGGATATGTGGCAAGAATAGCTTTAGAAGATCGAAGGACTGTAAATGCTGAGTGATATACAACAATTTGTTTGCCAGAGGTCATCAATGAATTGTGTAAAACAAACCCAAATCGACACATTATTCTTCACTACGTTAGTTCCCACTCAGCACACCAAACTGTTCATTTTTGTCCAGTAAGAATGTCGAATTAATGACTCATTGTCCGTACTCACCTGATTTATCACCTAATGGCTTCTTTTTGTTCCCACACATGAAAAATAAGATGCGTGGTGAGCGATTTGTGTCGCCTGAAGCAGCTGTTGACGCATTCCGAACAGTGGTTTCTGAGGTATCAGCTTGAGAGTGGAAAAAATACTTTCAAAATTGGTTTGAGCTTATGCAAAAGTGTATCAATAAAGCCATTCCCAGAATTTCCCATGTCTTTTTTCATATTGATTGCTGAAACTTTTCCAGAAGCTCTTGTACGTGCTCATTTAATAATTAATTTATATATTTTAATTAGTGCTAATTGAATTTAATATAATTATATTATTTTAATTAAACCATTATTATTATTATTGCTTAGACACTTGGTTCGAACCCTTCCCCCGAAATTTATTTCTAGATACATGCCTGTCATCGACCAGTTCTTTCCCTCATCCTCACTGGCCTTTCATATGAAAAATTTTGGCTGCAGGAGACTAAAATCTACTTTAAGTAGAGATGAAGTTCATCAAAACTTCGTATTGTGATAAAACGCTTTCCTTGCCTTCTCTGCTAAGAACGAATTCACAAAGTCTCTTGAGGAGCCTATCAAGCAGTGTTGCCAAGTTGGCCCTTTTGGGGCCATAACTGGCCCTTTTGAGTACGTACTCAGCCCCAAAATTCAGGAAAAGCCCCAAGGGGCTTTTTAGCGCTACAGAGAGAAATCTTGCTACAAATCTAGCCCTTTCAGTAATGAAATGTTTTTTGGTATTTTCAGTAAAGTAAACTGCGAAGAAGAATTCACTTAACCGACCCTCCTCTGCACCTGCAAGCTCGTCCTGCAACCCCTCTTGGCGAGCAAGTAGCAAGTTCACATTGTCACTTTATCCTCTTATTTCTGGTTTTGGTATGCTGTGTAGCCCGAGGCGAATTACGGATAGCGTCGATTCCAGAAAATGTGAATCTTTGTTCAGTTGTATTACATCTGGTCCGTGAAAGTTCACAGAAATGCGGTGCAAAATCGACGAATTGTTCGTAACAGTGAAATTCGACCAGAGACTAGTTCGTGTGTGCGGCCGTATGTGGGTGTGTGCGTGTGCATATACTATATGAAGGAGGAATATGCCGAAAATGTGTAATGCTTTTGTGTAATCTATTGCACCAGTATTTACGGGGGAAATAAATTATTTAAGGTAAGAAAATTAAATTTAGTTGAGCGTATGCCCCTCATCTTGACAGTTGATTAGTTGTGGTTCTTGAGTTTCAGAAATTTTGCACCAAAACACCCAAGATTTGTAAATCTAGCCTTGGATGTGAATTTTAGCTCCATTTTGGGTGCGATTTAGCCCATTTTTCTCTCGTGCTGTTGGCAACACTGCTATCAAGTGCTGGGGGAACGAATCGTGTGTGCGATCCGTCTTTTCAATTCACTATCTAGTCCAGTGGATACCATAACGGTATAGATCGACCACAAGGAAAAAACCTTGGGACGAGCAGTCCCCGCGCAACTTTCCCTTCTTCCCTCCACCTCGGGCCATAAGGAAGCATGGTTAACTCTCCCCCTCCCTTACTCGCGGGGGTACGGTGCACATGACTCGCGGGTCTGCGCAGGTTGTTTTGCTCGTGGTTCCACTATAGCACGATTGTAGTGGTCCAGTCCAACTTTGACATGTGGGTAGATGACGATACTTTCCTGCATGTTGCGATTCTCCCACGAGTTCAAATATGCGACGAAGTATTGAATAAATATAGGAGATCCAGAAATTGCATATGGAGGATAAGACTTTGCTGTGATTTCTCTTTTATCGTTTTGTATTTTATGCTAGGTTTGTTTAACGCCGCTTATTTATGCATTTACGGAAATCGTGACGAGGAAGATGAGAGAATCGAGGGAAACCAGGACAAGAAAATGGAAGAAAGCGTCCGTGGCCTTCGTTCAATGTACTTTGAATGAATGAGGCCAGCTGTAAACCTCAATCAAGTTGGCTACCGTAATCTGGCGCCAATCACAACGAGGAACACGCTCGGCCACCAAGTCTGGCATCTTTCTTTCGTTCTAAACATTGTGTTTTTCAGACATTCGAGGCTAAAGCGGGTATACACCGCCAGTTAGCCCCTCTCTGCGGTTACGATAGGGCTGTCGCGTCTGATGTGTAGTAAGCACACAATATAATCGCGCACAAGCTTTCCCTTTAAATACACAAGGTCTCCCTGCGTCGCCGCCAGACCAAACTCCCGAGCCCCACGCTTCCGTCGTGTATGTCAATCTGTTGGTGCGGATGGTCGGTTGCTCGACAACTGCTCCCTGGATGAAGAACCACACACTTGTTCACCCACTGCCCGTCGTTTCGTTCCGTGACGTTTTTTCGCCTCTAGGCTCTTCGCTGCACGAATCCGTGACCAAGTGGAAGTTCTGAACCCATCCGTGTTATCATGCACCTTGCTGCTTCGTAGCGTTGCCTGCGGACATGCCGTTCAGAACAAGCTCTCTACGAAGGATATTTTAATTTGTTTTCTCATTACGGAACCTCGTGTACGCATGCGCCGTAGCTGATTTCGCGTTGGTTTCGTACGCAGAGCAATGTCGTGCTACGTTCGATGTTGCGGCCGAGAATATTTTCTGCCCATATGATCAGTGGCGTGCTGGGGATAATAGGAAGAGTGACCAGAAATGTCAAAACACATTGTGTACGTTTACAGGTGCCAAATCTCATTTTGCATCGATTTTCTGCCGTGAACTCATCACGACAATTTGCCCCACTCACTTTTACCCGGCGGCCTCACTGATGGCGCAGTGGTAGGTAGCGTCGTCGCGTTGTAATAAAGGGGTCCCGGGTTCGATACCCGGTGAAGGCACATAGTGATTTGGATTCCACTTTAAACTGTAGGTCCAGTCCCGATTAGCCTTACTGTGCACAAAGTGAACGTAAAACATCAACTCAACTCAACTTTTAGGAGGGACATTTTCCCCTAGGTCTTCCTCGCTGTGGAGCTGCCGATCACTGTTGCCAACTTCGCTCTTTTAGAGCCAGATCTGGCTCTTTCGTGAACTCGTTTGACTGTGAACTGTGGCACCCGCCCTCTGCCCCACCATGATGCCACCACTGACTCTGGCCAATAAAGACCAACCTTTGCCATGAGTGTACATTTTGCACGTGAAGTGATATTCATATATAGGTTGCGTCACCCACCCGCTCTTTCCTCCCGAGGTATTTTTATATATAGCGCCGTGGCTTAGGTGAAGATGACAATATTATTATTCGGGAATCCTTTATTTTCGATTTCATATGAACATCATTGGATTATTGAGATGGGTGATGCCGCCAAATCTAGGCGGTGAAAACTAAGAATACATTTCCATCACTTTAAAGATAACGGTAATAGCAGCGCCCCCACCCCTCTGACACCTAAAATTACCCTAGGAGGCACTTTATGCACCCTTCGTTAATCTAGATCCTTCAAAGTCATCTTTAGCTCTATTAATGGTGAAATGTAGCTCTTTTATGCACATCAGGTTTGGCAACACTGCCAGGATGGCTGTAGGAGGCAAGGAGAAATACATTACGCTTATAGGAGAATTATTTTACACGTTTTCTTGGAGATATCAAACTTCCGATGGCGGAAAAAAATATATGATCGGGTAAAGGATCCATTGAAGATGATATTTGCGCTAGAAATAGTCGAAACTCCCATTTGTTTAGCCGTAACTTCAAGTTGAAGTTGTCTCTCCATGAGGAATACATGGGATTCTGTAAGTACGTATTCATCACATTTTTCAAACATGGTATCTAGCTTAATAATCAACTTTAAAAACCGCTTCCACTTGCAACATGGGGAGAAATTCATACTCTCAAATTATGCGTGGATTTTCTTTAGTAGCAGTGCCAATTCCGACGATATTTAAATAAATGCATGCCTGGTGCGAAATTGTCCCTCTTCACCTTAATGCTAAACTTTCTCTGCCAAGAAAATGCAAACTGTCCTTGTCCCCCTCAGTTTTGGAACCCAATCGCCGCTGTTGTTCGGCTTTACACATTTCATGCTGGCAGCGTGAATCTTATTTCGTGTTGCTTTTATGCCAGTTTTAACCAATCGCGACGATGAGTATGAATGGCGATCCGTGGTGTAGCGCAGCTTTATGTGCCCCCTCCTTCCCCGCAAAGAAAACTATACGTGCCTTTAGTGAAAAAAAGGTCTTCAATTTCAGTCCGAAACTATTTGTCTTAGTTTGTAAATACTTCTTACATCATCGCAAGTATCATTATTCTTTTGTATTTTGCTCAAGTAAGACTCCCAAGTTGTTCTTTTCAAGTCCTGGCTACACTGCCACGAGTTCCTGGAAGTTACGTCAGAGCGATCGTTTGCTGTGTTGGGTTGCATACATACAGGTTAGATTTTAATCGCTTACACCGCAGAAAATACGCACTTTCGAGGCAATGTTTGTGAGAAGTTACTTGGTTTAAATTATATCAACAAGCACCCAACAGTTGTTGAAGTTTGTTTCAGGACAGCTTGTATATTTGTACCAAAGTTCTGGATATTCAGGAATATCCAGTACACACCTATTGGATATCCTCTGGATATCCGTATGTCCGTCCAGAGGTCATCCATAGGGTACCAGGAAGGATATGTTTTGGACATTCTGTGGATCATTTTTGGACATTCTATGAATCATTTTCAGACATGTTTTGGACATTCTATAAATCATTTTCAGACATGTTTTGGACATTCTATAAATCATTTTCAGACATGTTTTGGACATTGTATGGACCACTTTTCAATATTTTTCGGACATCATTGCGACTTCGTTCAATGATAATACCATTAACCCTTGTTTCCATTATAACCAAAAATCCAATATGCTGACCAAGGCAGAATTTATTTTATTTTAAAACATAAACTAAACGTTACGTTTCAACCTTCTAGCAAGAAGAAGTGTGCAGCAGGGGTATTCAGTCATAAAAAAAGTGATGTAAGTGAGTTGACAAAAATAAATTTTATAAAGAATATGGAGGACAGAATCAAGAAAATATGCACAAAAGAATGTGAAAAAGAAGGCAAAATAAATAGCCTATGGAAACAGCTGGAAAAGAATGGCTACGAGAAGGAAGATAGACTTGACATCAACAGAAGAAAAAGGAATAAGCGGCAGGGGAGAAGAGGAAAAGAAAGGAAAAGATAGGTGGTGTGGCATAAGGTGTGTGGGGAAGACCACAGAAAAGATATGCAAAGTACTTAGGAAAGCGGTCATTAAAACTTACAGGAAGGGAGGGAGAAGCATCTTAAGAATAGCGAAGAATGCAAACAAGAAAAAGTAAAACAGAGAAGATAAAGGGATTATCTACGAAGTCAAGTGTAAACAATGTCAGAGTGTGTACATAGGAGGAGAAACAAAAAAGAGGCTTAAAGACAGGTTGAAAGAACATAGGGATGAGAGAGAACATGACCAGGGCCGGATTAAGACGAAATTGGGCCTGATGCTGCATACCGTCGATTTTTTCTGTACAACTGACTTCCAAGGTGAAAAATTTACTTTGTGTCTAGGCGTCCGAAATTGGGGCTCCAAATTTCATTCTAAGATTTATTATCAGGTTAATATAGCAAAAGAAAACTGTTCACCTTTCGGAAAATTCTCGTCTGTTTTCATCTGGGCCCATTTCAGGAATGGGCCTAATGCTGCAGCATCAATAGCACCCACCTTAATCCGGCCCTGGACATGACACAGAATGGGATGAGGTTAAGCAGATAGGAAGGGAGAAGAGAGTACTAGAGTACTAGAGTGCGCGTCAAATCTCCTGCATATGACCTTGAACGACTGAACAGCACCAGCGAATCACGGACGTGCAGCGTTGCCTAGTTCAGAAGCTGTTTCACCTCGCTACTAAATCGTGTACCTGGCGCTCGGATATAAATAGATTATTTCAAGTGTCAGTAGTTCAACAGATGGAAAGATAATGAATTTGCGAGTATGTACGAAAAACAAGCGTGATTGTAGCTTATACCGTTCCCTCTGTAGAAGCAATGTTATTATAAACGTATTTGCATTGTATCATTTTTGCTCTCCCTTCGTTCCTGTTGCATTCTGAAACTTTCCGATTAGCTAAGGGAACAGGGCACGTTCGTTCCCAGTGATGGTAGAAGGAGAAATTGACGAAGAGGATACCGTCACTGTTCGTTTTCCCCACGTCTTTAGTGTGTGTGTGTGCAGCATGTCGTTGAGTAAACCAAGTGGTAGTGATGGCGAGAGAAGAGGGAAAAATACAGTGTTGTACGAAGCCAGGTACGACAGGTGATTTTTCAGGTGTACATTTTTTTTTAAAAAAAAAGTGTTCGAGTGACGAACAAAGAAGTAAAATTGACTTTAAGAAGTGCCAGGATCTAACAGCTCAAGCGTGTGGTGTGAATCAAGCTACCGTTTCTCGGATATGTTCGGGGGCAAAACAATGTGGATCGGGGCCTGCTCCAATGTTTCAATAACCTAGACTAGAAAGCACATTAATATACCGAAAAGAACGACAAATTTAGATGACTTTGAAAAAAGACGTAGTTCGTAGAACAGTCTTTGAAATTTACGATCGTGGCGAATTTTCTACTACCAAAAAGATAACGTACTCTTTACGGGACAAAATATCTTACAAGGGCTCTACAACTTCCACCTTGAGAATATTGAAAGAATTATGCAGTCCCTAATCAGGTATGTTCTTTTCTCCCATTATGTTTATTATATGTTATATTATCTAATGTTCCGTGCTCTCCGTGACAAGGCGTTTCGATCGACCACGCTGTCTCTTTCCGTGTGAGATTTCGACATGGCACCGCTGCAGTGCGCTGCTATTGGCTATCGCCATATGCAGGAGATTTGACGCGCACTATAGTGAGAAAATGGAAGGAGGCCAAGGAAATAGAGAAGAAAGGGGTAGAGGACACAATAAACTGGAATGGGGAACTGAAGATAAACAAAGAATGGAAGAAGGTGTTAGAAAGTGTGAAAAGGACAAAAGCGAAGGAGGAGAGAAGAAGGAAGAGGAATGAAGAAAGAAAGGATAAGGAAAAAGAGCGTGAGATAAGGAGTCCAACCACGTTCACTTGCTAGAACACCTGGAAAGGAATTTTCCAGATAAACAACTTTCAAATAATCTTGTGTCTGGAGGGGAGTGACTTTTGTGTATATATATATATATATATATATATATATATATATATATATATATATATTTTCTTGTTTTGTACCATATTTCACTTGTATTTGGTACAGGGTCTGAAGAAGACCTTGCTAGAAGGTTGGAACGTTACGTTTAGTATATGTTTTAAAATAAAATAAATTCTGCCTTTGTCAGTATATTGGATTTTTGACTTCGTTCACTCAATTTTTTTACAACAATTTTAAAAACTACACCCTAGGAAAATGACCCCTGCAAGTTCTCGCGTTTCTCTCCGTTCAGTTTAAGGCAAAAACGAGTCTTCCAAAGTTGCGAGGCTAGCGTTGCGCTGAAAACACGCCGCGCCATGTTAATACGTCACTACTTAGAGAGAGTTCGTTTGTCGTCTGCTTCGAGCATCCAGTTTACTGCGGGTAGCCCGCGGTGAGCGAACATGTACAGCAGTTCAAGGGCGCCGACTTTCCAAAATTTCTGTGGGTGCATGCATATCAAAGGCGGTTAGATCTGTAATTATTAAGTATTGTTTCTTTAAACAACTTACATGCACAATGATTGCAAGAGGCAATATATTATCAACACGTTACTAAAAGAAAATACCACATTCATACAAATTAAAATGAAAAAATCTTCATAAATGCAAATAATTTTAATTGTATTGCAGAAAGAACTATGCAACGATTTTGTTGTGAACAGAAACTACAAAATGACTAACTTCATGTACCAAATAATAATAATAATAATCATGACATGTTAACTTTCAATATAAAACACATTCCTTCTTACGTCATTTGCACTTATGAATTTGTTTGCAATTTTGGTAATGTCAATATTTTTAGTCATTTCTTTATGAACATGCAAAATTGCCAAATCATTCAATCATGTTTGGGTCATTGTTGTCCGCAAAAACGTTTTCAATGGCCTAAGTTCTGAAAATGACCGGTCAGAGGTACAAGAAGTAACAGGTATAGTTAAAATCACCCGTACAAACTTCACAAATTCTGTGAGCATTTCACGCATGGGACCACTGTTTTCTCTACTTAAAATATTTGTAATGTCTGACAAGTTGACCACTTTTTCTTTGTTCGTTCTGCACACATCTAGAAACATGTCCCTGTGCAATGTTAGCTTGTCTTTATCAAAGTCTGTCCCATAGAACTGCAGAATTCAATGAGCACCAATTTGACCGATAGCAAAAGCTTCAAATTGTGAAATAAGTTCCAAAACCTTTGTTTGAAATCTACGATTTAGCGAATCCACAGCCACATCAATTATTTCAAAAAATATTTGTCTGTTGCCTTTGCACAAACACATCTGAAACAATTATGTTTTAGAGGTTAGAAATTTTAACTTCCATCTCAATGTTTTAATTGCTTATTATTTTTTGATAATGGCAAGTGAGAAATATTTATTCTATTTTGTTTTTATCAAACTAAAAATCTTGTGGGTGCGGCGCACCCACAAGATTATTTATGTGGGTGCTCGAGCCCCGGAGCACCCACGTAGTCGGCGCGCATGCAGCAGTTTTACAAATCTGTACCGATTTAAATAATGGAAGAAGGAGCGATAGTGGAAAGGAAATCTATGCTTTGTAATGATCATTCTTCCATGAAATATCCCTGCTGCTCACGTGCAAGATAAATGAAAGGGTTCTGCTGCGTGCGTGTTCCCAGGTCATGCGAAAAATATTGCTTGTAAAATTGGTTGCTGACCAAACTTTCAAAAATACATATTTTTTAAACTTATATTTATCGAAATTTACCGTAACCTATGTAGTGCAAAATAAGAATTTTCACATTCTTCACTTTATTTATAAAGCCTACTAAACTTTCTTTTCCATAAAGCAATTTCAGTTTGTGTTTCATTTCTGTTGCGCAAATTATGATAAAATATTTTTGTGCAGATAAGAGAAAATACACTGAGAAGATTACATCAGTTGCACAGTACATATCAATACAAGGAAATTATGTGTAACCATGGGCGTATTTAAGGGCGATTCACCTGTCCAACCCCCACTTTTGGTTCAGTAAAATTACCAGATTACCTGTTCCACTGGCGGATTCAGGATTCGTGAACAAGGGGAACGATAAGCAAAACAGCGCCCCCCTTGTACTTATACAGAATGAAAATCAATTACACCCGTTTCACACCGTCTTTTATATACGTATTACAATATCTTTGCCAATTGACGTGACTAATGTACAATTTACTGCAAAAGCGAAGTAAGTACAAAAGCAAACCTATTTTTGCGTAAGTGCGTAACCTATTTTTGTTCACAATGAATTTCAATAAATTCAAAATTTCCTGCTTTTCCGTTGATCCATTGTTAATTTTCTACAATAAAACTTGCTCGTGGATTCCTCTTCTAGTAGAATGTATTATACTAAATTTTTTCTAGCAATTTTATATGTACCTATAGGTAGTATCTGTATGATGATTTCTTTATAAGTTTAATAATACAGTATAATTAACGTAATAACTTTTTGGAATATACAGCACTAGTTAAAAGGATTTCATATTATACAGGCATATTTGCTTCTAACTAAACTATTAACATTTAATTATTAATATTTAATAATTAAATAATATAATTAATGCCTCTATATTGTTAATGGCTCGATTTTTCTCACATAACACATATTATCACAGATCATTTGTGTCTGTTTAAACAAAATACAAAACGTGCATACAATATCATTTATTAAACCTTAAGTTATTGAGAGACAATGAGAACACGTAACCTGTTGCTCCTGAGAAGAAAAAAAGAGATGCATAATAATTTTTGCAAATATCTTCCCGTGTTAACCCTGAAAATTAAGATTTTTTAGTCCTAAGTATACATACCAACATAAAAAAAAAACTGGAAGCCAAAAAGAAGTAGTCTGGAACTTCAGAGTTCCGAACAGTATAATTACGTGTCTAATCCTAATATTTGACTTTCTTTGGGGGGACGATAAAATATAATTTGTTTCTTGCTTTTAGAATTATCCGTACCCAGGATTTTTTTGAGGGGGGCAGACCTATAGGCAAATTTTCATAAATTTTCTCTCATATTATACACTGTGTATATATATGTATGTGGGGAGAGTGTATGGGAGAGGGTGGTTAGAAAAATTTGCCCATTTTGCTACGAAATGTTGAAGAATAGCATAGCATTTTCTAACCTACACGCTTATGTATGCAACCACGTGACAAATATTTGCAGTTGACCCTGACATTTGTTTCTGTCAGAGGGCGAAAGGGAAAATTGTATGATGCGGGTAGACTACATGTATGCATAATCCAAATAATTCAAGGAGCCTACGAAAAGCTACATGTGTGTGTGGGGTTGATAGATGAAGGTTCACACCCATCTTGCAAAGTCCCTGACTTTTCCAGGCATTTTACGTAACTGTGTAATGATTTAACATGCTAAAAAGTAAGAGTTACACTCCAACTTCGTAAATTAATCAAATGAGTCACGTTTGTTGAACATTTTTGAAAATAAATGAAAGAACCTTTTTATAAGCAATATTACCCAAAAAGGAAGATTCTTGGGAAGATAAAACGAAACGTGTTTCCGGTTACAAATTCTGCCAAGCAAAAATAATTTAATTCCCCTGACTTTTCCAGGTTTTGAAAGCTTTTTTTTTTTTTTTTAAAAAAAAATTGTTTGCAATGACCTCAGTCCTAGCCTTGTTTTTCCTGACTCCTCCAGTTGTGAAGGACTTTGGAGTCAGTGCGAACCCTGTAAATAAATTACCTGAAGGGAACGGCTAAGTGACTTCACATCGCCCTGGCAGTGTGTCTGCTGGCATAATATTGTCTCTATGGCGTATTTTCGATTTTAGAATCTTATTCGACAGTAAAAATAAATGCCAGTGGCAGACAAGAAGATATTAAATAGGGTTGCATACATGTAGGTTACAAAATGCCATTTTCAACGGCTCGTAGAATTGAATCTTTTGGCCTTGATGTCCTCTGCACATTGTGAAAGTTGTCTGTTGTATAGTCCCACCACTGTATATTTATGTTCAAGACAATTACAAGTAGAAAAGAAGAAAAGTTGCAGTAAAACAAATTCAGATTGACAGAATTTCGTAAATAATAATGTACTTAATTTCTTGAGTGTTTTGGACAAATAACAAAATATGTTAAAAGTGCTTGAGGCAATTTTGCCCCAAAAATCTAGCAACGATTCTGCTGTGAAGTGGATTTTCCTATTTACATAATATTAATTAACCCTAAGCCATTGAGTGGCAGAATGGACATCAGTTGCAGAAAACCCCTGATGTTGGAGAAAGAGAACAAAGTTTTTTATCCTTGTGCTCAGTGATGGCGAAAAGGGATCACAGACCTAGCGGTGCGGGTGGAGAGCCAATGCCCCTTATATGGTTGGTGTTGTATTGCAGTCATTGAGGAACCTTTCTTCCCTAATGTAAAGAGTATAGAAAATTCCCCTCTATTCTAATTAGGTGAAACATTAGTGACACTGTAATAGAAGAAACCATTCAACAATAATGTACACAGTATTCTACAGAAAGTCCTTCATAAAAAGTACAATGTCTTTAGTGGCGCAAGAGTCTTTCTTCCCTCATAGCAAGTAGTGCCCGAGCCGAGACGAAAAAGTCGGGACATGGATTAAAAGGAATGGACTGTCCCGACTAAATCGGAACGTCTGATAGCCTTGCATCAATGATTATAGAACTAAAATAGCCCAATATTGCAGACTGAAGACTTCTCGAGCCTGCCTCTGTCCAGAAGCAACCTATTCATTTGCGCAAGGACAAAATCGAAATTAACACAAAATTTGAAAAACAGTTTGTAGGTTTCTATACGTCCGTATTAAAATTTTTCATGGCTCGAGGGTGGGGCCATGGCCCCCCTGTCCCCCTTGGGTACGGGCCTGGGTACGACTACTTCACTCAAATACTCGCCCAAAATGTATGATTTGGTTAACTTTTTTTCGTAGGGGCGAAATGTTACGTGTTCTCATTGTCTCAATAACTTAACTTCACAGACGAAAGGTTGGTTAACTCACGTTTCGTTGTTGTTGGCCGTACCTAATATGTACCATACGTAGTTTTACCAAGCAATGTCCAATTCTTGCAGCAATATTTTATTCTGATTTCAAAAGAAAAGCCAGGAGAGAAACAGACAAAAACAACACTAAACCAAAATTCGAGTGTCAATATTTCTAGTTTCGAAACTCGAATGGCAAAAAAATTTACACTATTAAAATTTAAAATTTCCGAAGAAAGAAAAAACTTTCATAAAACCCAAAATATTTTCAAAGGGATGTATCTCTGCCCCTAATTGAGCTAGAGTGAAAGCGATTGCAAATTCGGAATCTTCCATATACTCTATTGAAAAGTCTTGACGTGAAGATTCCGAATTTGCAATCGAAAATTTAAAATCGCCATATCTCCGTTCCTAATTGAGCTAGGAGGATGGTTGATAGCTCGTTGGACTCGGAATGAAGTCCTCGTTCCGATTCTACAATACAAAATGGGGGTTTCCACACAAAATTTCACAGGGGCGGGGGTGGGGAATCAAGTTTTATATCATTGAATAGCTTTCTTTCACTTATTCAACACGTACTTTTTCGTTTTCCGATTCGATGTGTATTTCTCACGATATGTGACCGTTCCGGGACTTTTGGACCACCCGGTATAACGAAGGTTTCGGGCTTGCTCCCCCCCCCCGTCAAAAAAAATCCTGGGTACGGGCCTGCCTATGCACGACACGTTATGTGGTTTGAGACTGCATCAAAGAGTTTAGGTCCTCACATAATTAGTTGAATGAATGGATACTATGATCTTTCCACAGATATCAAAATATTTATGTTAGTTTTTTAATAACACGTGGACAGATGCCATATAACCCATGTGTATCCAGCATCTCTATATATCCAGGACGGGAGGTCCCATGGACGTCTTATAGATAGATATCCATGGATTTGATCTGAACATTGTAGATATCCTATGGATATCCCTTGGAGATTTGTGTTGCATGGGTTCACACCTCCTTCTTTTCCATTAATTAATTCATTAAGAATCAACAGCTTTCCACCTACTTGACTTATCAATATACAGGGTGATTCTAAAGGTATAGTACAAACGAAAACCACAGATACCTCTCATGAAATAGAGACGAAAGTTCCCCTTCCACTTTGCCGAGAGATGTCTCCGTGAGGAGCTAGACAACGCCGAAAACGAGTGAAAATGAACTTCACACCTCTGTACAGCCAGTACCAGTGAAGATAGAAAGGCGAAACAAACGAAGTCAAAAGAAACACCAAAGTCGCCCATCCGAAAAACACTAGGCGGCAGCTGCGCAACGCATGCACATGGGGTTCCACAAAGGAAATAGGAGTGTCCCGCAAGACAAGTGAAGGGAAAGGGTAGCGATCGACAACGGTAGGGACAAAAGAAGCAATGAAGCATGAAGTAACAATTGCACAGCGGGAAACAAACACCATGACTGAAGCAGTGCAGTCGAGAAAAGTAGTGCGGGGTTGCAGAACCACGGGAGGACGACGTAGGATGTAAAAACACACCGAGAATGCAAGCAAAGTGGTCCGTGACACTCGACAGGCAACAGACGCGTACATGGTTCGGGGCAGAAATGGCGGCGCTGGCGGTGCAGCGCAAGGGGAGTCCCCAAAACACAGTGGGGAGACACCGCAGCAAGAACAAAGCACGGTGCAACAAAAGAGAAAGAGGACCGGACGGGGAATGGTACCTGCCAAGGAGACAACAAATGCGGGACGAGGGATTCCCCGTAGCAGCACCGAGGGGATGTCACACAGAGGTCGTGCGCCAGCAGGACAAACACAGCAACTACGGGCACAGGAGGTTATTGCTAATGAAAGGTGCACGTACACATAGGACCACGTACCCCGTACTGACGTTGTAACAAACGTCGTGATGGGGCCCAATCAGCCTCTTAGAAATGAAGCCGGAGGCACATCGCTGGGTGGGAGCGGGCGAAAGGCTACTGGAGTGTCGTACGGACCCCACCACTCCGTACGGTGGACGACACTAATGGACGAGGTCGGAATGTTTCCATCCCGATCACCAGGTCCACCGTTCCCAGACCTGACGCGGCTGCTTGCTTCCGAGCGCAACCCCAGCCGAACAACTCGAGTCCCTCCTTGGCCGCAGCCTTCCGCTCCGAAACCAAGCGTGGCCTCACACCACCGCAGCCGCACACTGCCGCGTGGGTGTGAGACCGGGCCGAGCAAGGCTGGACAGATAAACTGCGTGGGACAATCGTGTAATGAAGCTACGTGGGGGTATGCACGTCTGTTCAACTGCTGGGTTACCCCACATTGGTGTACACAAACACCACACGATCGTACGTAGTGCTCCCCGTCGGCTCGAGCAAGACGGACGAAGTACGTGTTGTGGGTGAATGGGGCAAGAATGAAGGACGCTACATGTGTTCCACGATGACAAGGCCCCAGAGTACATGGCCCCACCTGACGGCAGTGGTCAGGTAGTGAAGAGCACAGGCACGGGTGGCTCAGGAACGTCAGCTGATTGTACCACAGCGCCGTGCGGACGTGTGGGCTGATTGGAAGTGCAGCGTCAGGGAGCGTGTTAGTGAAAGAGCCGGTGCGGTGGTGGTGTGCTTGACGTACGACAATTGAGTACGTTGTTTCGAAGCCGTTGTGACCAGTGTGTGTGTGTGTGTGCCACCTGTGCACTGCAGTACAGTATTCCATAATTGGCACTATCCTCACCGTACCATGGAACGCTACACATTTGTAGAACTGAGGGACATGCATTTTGTCTACGGCCTTGCAGATGGCAATGGCCGAGCAGCTGCACGCCTTTATCGCGGACGGTATCCGGAGAGGCGACAACCCGACAGCAGGTTGTTTTCGAACGTGCACCGTACCCTTGGTGAATCGGGTGTGTTAAGTGCAGGCCATCATGTCGGTCACCCAAGACATGTGCGCACCGCGGCGGTCGAGGAGGACGTACTTGCTCGCGTGGACGACACACCGTCCACTAGCACCCGTAGCATTGCACGTGCAGTGGGAGTATCACAGTCGA
Source organism: Lepisma saccharinum (assembly GCF_977018435.1). Classification (NCBI taxonomy): domain Eukaryota; kingdom Metazoa; phylum Arthropoda; class Insecta; order Zygentoma; family Lepismatidae; genus Lepisma; species Lepisma saccharinum. The sequence continues at coordinate 31,275,068 of NC_139255.1, read as the reverse complement.
CAGTGTGGCGTGTCCTTCATGATGATCTGCTGTATCCCTATCATCCACAGCGAGTCCACGCGTTGCAGGCTGGGGATTACCCACGACGTGTGGAATTCTGTCAACGATTGTTGCAGTTTTGTACCGACGAACCCCGTTTTTTGCGCCATGTGCTTTTCACGGACGAGGCAACATTCACCCGTGAGGGCATCTTCAATTGCCGAAACAGCCATGTCTGGGATTATGAAAATCCACATGCAGCAGTCGAGGTGCACCATCAGACCCAGTTTGCAGTGAATATCTGGGCAGGTATCATCGATGAACAGATTATCGGTCCATACCTGCTGCCACCACGTTTAAATGGCCGCCTCTATCGCACCTTTCTTGCATCAGTCCTTCCAGAGCTGCTAGAAGATGTACCCCTCAACGTGCGACATCGTATGTGGTTTCAATTGGATGGAGCGCCTGCACATTTTGATGGCACAGTGCGAACCCTTTTGCACCGTACCTACCCACAGCGCTGGATCGGCAGAGAGGGCCCCGTCCCCTGGCCCGCCCGTTCGCCTGACCTCACACCAATGGATTTCTTCTTGTGGGGCCATGTGAAAACACTCGTCTACGAGACCCCGGTGCCTGACAAGTAAACATTGGTAGCGCGGATACTTGCAGCATCGGCCGAGGTGTGTACCATGCCAGGGATTTTTGATAGGGTTCGCCAGAATTTCCTGCGACGCTGCAATGCCTGCATTGAATGTGGTGGTCGTCAATTTGAGCAACTTTTGTAACAACGTCAGTCCGGGGTACGACTACGTACTACGTACTATTCCTGTCTGTAAGTGCACCTTTGCGTGGCAATAAACCTCCTGTGCCCGTAGTTGCTGTGTTTGTCCTGCTGGCGCACGACCTCTGTGTGACATCCCCTCGGTGCTGCTACGGGGAATCCCTCGTCCCGCATTTGTTGTCTCCTTGACAGGTACCATTCCCCGTCCGGTCCTCTTTCTCTTTTGTTGAACCATGCTTTGTTCTTGCTGCGGTGTCTCCCCACTGTGTTTGGGGACTCCCCACGCGCTGCATGTGTTTGTTTCCCGCTGTGCAATTGTTACTTCATGCTTCATTGCTTCTTTTGTCCCTACCGTTGTCGATCGCTACCCTTTACCTTCACTTGTCTTGCGGGACACTCCTATTTCTTTTGTGGAACCCCATGCGCATGCGTTCCGCAGCTGCCGCCTAGTGTTTTTCGGATGGGCGACTTTGGTGTTCCTTTTGACTTCGTTTGTTCCGCCTTTCTATCTTCACTGGTACTGGCTGTACAGAGGTGTGAAGTTCATTTTCACACGTTTTCGGCGTTGTCTAGCTCCTCACGGAGGCATCTGTCGGCAAAGTGGAAGGGGAACTTTCGTCTCTATTTCATGGGAGGTATCTGTGGTTTTCGTTTGTACTATACCTTTAGAATCACCCTGTATAACTCCTTACACGACATAACACTGACAAAAACGTTAACTGAATTAGAGCCGAATTACAGGGAGATGTGTTTACTCCTGGAATGTCTCGCTGGACGGGGTGCCAGACTGGAAATGATGGGCTGTCAGGCTTGCTGCCAGACTGGTTTTGGCGACTACACAGTGTTCTAATTGCAACTTGCTTCTCTGCTCGATGCTGTGGTAAAAACCAACTAGAGTGAACATTTGCTCATGTGAAGATTTTACCTATGTGTTTAGCAAGGAAAAGCTGTTTTGGTCAGTGGCGTGCGGTGACATTTAAACTAGGGTACGCAACATGGGCCAACCGAAATGGATTATGGGGGCCAGAACGCCCCCCCCCCTCCCTGGCCATCATGTTATTCAGAAAATAACTTCTTTCTACAATTTTATAATGGGAAATTTCTCATCCTTGTATCAATATCCAAATGTAACGAGGTAAAATATATGTATCATATTTTATATTCGCACATATATTCTGATAGTAGCTACGTAGAGTCCAACAATTCAACTTCGATTATTTCCTTCATGCAGTGCGATGAACATTGAACGGGAAGGAAATGGCACAATCATTTTCCGTCCTTTCAAATTTCATGTAATAAATTTGATAAATCTCAGTATCCTGTACTATTTCACAACACCTTTCGCAGAGGAAACCAACGAATAAGGCCAACAATAAAGTTTCACTGTTTTTCTACTCAGTCAATCACTCTGTAGAGATATTTTTTCTTCTTCTCAAAAATCAAAATGCCTAATATACTGCTTACCATCCTTCACATCTCCTGCCTGAAACAATTTTTCCAAATCAGGAACAGACCTTCCATTTCGGATTGTTTACACTTTTTTCGTAAATTCCGAAAATCCCTTCTCCAGAATGTCATCAATAACTCCCGGTCCCCCTATTTTATCACTTCACAGCACCGACAAACAATAGAGATCCTGCAATGTAAATAATATGAACGAAACACTCCCTGCAAATTTCACACGGCAGAAGAAAACAAAAGTCAACCTCGCACGGTACGTTGTGTCCGGTCCGCTATGCCCGAAAACCACGCGTTCTTGTGGACGAATGAATCGGAGTTGCCAGTCGACAAAGTATTTTGTAGAAGGGAGATAATTAAGGACAAGTAGAAAATACGTCAGCATACATCCCAGAACACTTCAAAAGCTAAACTACCATACAAAATTTGCAATGTCTGGCGGGAGGGGGGGGGGGCTCATTCGAATCCCATTGTAAGCATTGTGTTTTATGTTGTTTTTATTTTATCATTCATTCATATCGTCGGGTCAACAATCAACACCCATGCTATGGAACTCAAAGAAAATGTTTATCCCGAAAGGAGATAAACAGATACTCTCATACTCTGAGAATTGTGCGAAACTTGCAAATTGTTCACATATTTTCCCCTCGACACAGTGACAGTCCAGTCTGGTCCTCACCTCCCTATACGAAAAAAAAACTTGCTAGTGTAACTTTAACCTTACATAAATTGATTGATTTATTGATTTAGTTTATTTTACTTCGCGTTTTGTGCCTCTTGGCTAATTTGCGAAGATGGGGATGAGTGATGAAATGATGAAATTGATGAATGGACATTCACAAACAACCAAGCCCGACCGGGATTCGAACCCGGGACCCTTGGCGTCGCAGCGCGATGTGCTAACCACTCGGCCACAGGGTCGGGCTTAACCTTACATAAATATTTTATATGTGATAGTTTACGCGTATATTAAATATGATCTTCCACTACTACATATTCTTGCCCTCCTCTCTGATTCCTGCATCAACAATCATCTTTTATAATGTATTTTTATTGCAACCCAACAGTGATCTATCTACGCGTGGCTGCTAAATGCTAGTAAGCTAAGCATTCCAGAAAAAAATATAGTTGACTACTGTCAACACTGCATACGCTGTCAAAATCTTGGGTACCCTCGATGCTTAGAACCGGGAAAGAAGTGAGAGAGAGGGTAAGCGCGGGCAGACCCAAACACGTGGTCGGGGCTGATATGAGCCAATGGGGTTACCTTCCGGATTTCTAGGGTACCAAGCAGAAGAAACAGCGTCTTTCTGCGGAAATCGGCAAGAACGCGGATCGGGTGGGTGCCGAAGTCACAATTGGGATCATTCGGGACTGCCTTCAGGAAGGCAGCAGTGTGTTCGTGCGGAAATCGGAATTTCTTGCAGTGGAACTGCTTTCGGAGCGATAATTGTTGAATTTTCATCTTCGGGGAAAGACGAAAAAATGTTTATTTTTTCTTACTGTGTTGTGGGTACGCAGTGCGTACCTTGCGTATCCCGAATGCACGCCGCTGGTTTTGGTAGTTTTTGAGTGTTGGTTGTACGGTTTTATTTTCTTGCTTGTTGCTATGGCAAAGTCGAAGTGGTAGAATACATTGCGTGCCTGATCCATGCATATTTATGAATTTATCCACAACGGATACGATATGATTACCCGATAACGGTGGGATAATAAAAATCGTTATTACCAGTGTGTTAAATATTTGATATATTTAGTAATCTTCTTCTTCTTCTTTTTAATGAATGAATCTTGCGAATCTCATGTGTGAAGACCTACCGGAGTTCATTATAAAGCATATTAAGGATACATCTTAATTACCACTTCTTCTTTGGAGCAAATTTCTAGACCATATTTTTATTTTTCTTCTTAAACCTTGAATATTGGCAATATAATGAAAATACTTACTCTCCTACTGCGACATTTTTCCTCAAGTCGCTCCTCCATCTGTTTAGTTTGTCTGCTGCGCGCAAAGCCTTGTGGATCAAGAAGTTTGCCAACAAATACGGTAACGAGTATTCTGCGAGGCGAAAACTATGGGCGAGAAAGATTCACAATTAGTCCAAGTCCAACGGAAATATATTTTCTTGTGTCATTCGGGCTTTAACGAGATTTTGATAGATTGTTATTATGTGTGCGTATTTTGAATAATCAAAATGATTTGGTCCCATTCGATGAAACACGACCGTGCACGCCAGAGTTTCTCGGCTCCAGCACCTTTCACATTTATTTACTTAGGTCGTGTCCAAAAGGTGCAAGACCGTACTTGAAGCGGACACCCTTCGACAATGGTTTCGCAGTTCTGGCTGTGTCCGAAAGGTGTAAAGTACATACTCGAAGTATGGTCTTGACGGAAGTGACGTCAGCTAGTGCAGGTCGAACGCGCCAAGTACGCAAGCAATCTCCAGACCACAGCTCGTAGCACGGATCGTTGCAAACTTGATCACGTGATTTCTGCACTCGTTGTTCATTTGTTTGGAATAACGGAGGTAGAAAGTCAGCAACACCGGTTAAATATACGTTATAGGCCAGCAAGAGCATTAGGCCAAACCAATAACTATGAGACACTAATTAAAGTGTCGGGAGCCACGGGTGGTCTAGTCGGTAAGGCGTCTGACTGCCATGCGGGTTCGATTCCCGGGGTGAATGATGTAAGATGCCTTATCCCCGCATGCGGCTCTGGGGCTCTTCCAGCCTGAATTAAATTGGTACCTGAGCGGTAAAGGCGGCCGGTGCGTGGTGTTAATCACATCACCTCGGACATGGCAGAGATCGATATAACGTGTGGGGCCCTATCCACACATTCCCATATACCGTGCGTTCATTTCGATCTTCGGCCGAGAGATCGGGAGAAGCGTGGCGGGCGGCGCTGACGGAGATGCCGACATTTGCGGCCTGTAATGCCCGCTTAGTTTTATGGACATATGCAGACATTTATATAAATATTGCAAAACGAGCACTAACCTTTGTTATAAGAGTACGGTTTTAATTTTTGTACCTTAGTGGCTGTATGTGCTGATGATTTTGACACGCCCATCTCCTGTTAAACACGGCGTAGAGGTTTGTTTGGAGAACGTTCTAACGCTGCACCAATTTCATCGAGTTTTGCTTCGGTTAGAATCACTCGTTTTTGCTTAGGTGTTTTAAAATTTAACGATCCAGTTTATCGTAATTTAAGGACAAGATGTCTAACCGTATCTCTATGTGGAGGTGAAACGCTTGGGAATTTATGTACAAATTGCCTACACACTTCCCGACACGAGTCTGTTTTCACGTAAGTGTCATACATAAAAATTCTTTGTTTAATGTGAAACTTGAGCTGGCATTCCAATCATCTCACTGACACAACACACACACACACACTGCAATAACACAAGTAACGACAAGTAACCAAGAATAACACTCTTGCGCACAGTACGAAATTAACACGCTCTTGGTATACATCTGCTCGCCACTATATTCACAGCTCTGTCTTAATCTAGTCGTGAAGGAACAAAAACTCGAGCTCGGAGATTTCGGATTGCAAGGAAGCTCACGAAAACCATTGACTTTTTACGGTTTCGTCTGCAGCGTAATCTTGATACAGTGTTGCACATTCGAAACCTCCAAACGATCCCCATCGATACAAAACTTTTTCAAGGATATAAACTTAAGCAGGACGTTACTGGTCAAAACTATGATTAAAATGTTTTATTATCTGTGGCTCTTAACATCGTTTCTAAAGCGTATTTATTTGTGTGATGAATTACAGAAGAACTTTTGCGTGTTATAACACAGGTTAGTGCTCGTTTTGCAATATTTATATAAATGTCTGCATTAGTCCATAAAAATAAGCGGGCATTACAGGCCGCAAATGTCGGCATCTCCGTGAGCGCCGCCCGCCACGCTTCTCCCGATCTCTCGGCTGCAGATCGAAATGAACGCACGGTATATACCTTTACCTTTTAATGAAAGCATCTATATTAGTGTTTCTTTTCATTCCTGATTCACCACTGATGCGACGTTCATTATATTTAACTACAAGGGTTGGATAAAAAGTAATGGCAACACTGGTATAATTGGTATTTGACTGTATTGGCAGAGGAGCACGTGTTACATTCCTTCAAAGTAATCGCCCCTCATCTCTACGACTTTCTGTCACACGTATGGAAGGCGTCGTACACCGTCAGCGCGTCCATCTCTGTCGATGTCCCGCAGTGACCGCCCTATAGCACGTATGATGGCTTCGCGCGTGTCGTAGTGCTTCCCGCCCAGTGGTTCCTTCATTTTGACAAAACGGTCGTAATCACATGGTCTCATACCGGTGAATACGGCGGATGTTCCAGTACCTCCCACTACCAGTTATGCAGGAGCGCCGTCACATTGTTCGCAGTGTGACACCTTGCATTGTCAAGCAGGATGATGGGACACCGTGCCGTCGCTTCCTTCTTAATGCGAGACGAAGGTGGTGTTGCAAGAAGGTGCAGAAGTAGGCTGCGTTGACCGTCTGCCTGAGAGACGTTGTTCTTCTTGCGTAAACATATTGTTAGGGCGCTTGCACTCTCGTCCTCTGCTTCAGAGCACTGCTGTTTTTGACTGAATAACATACAATCGCTCCTACTCACTATACTTCCTCGTCTGACATTCCTTTATCAGCCACGAAACACTTGTGACGCTGTGACTCACCCCTTTCACGGGACAGCAGTGTTGCCATTACTTTTTATCCAACCCTTGTAGCTTATTGCCCGGGTATTTATTTATCCCAATCTTCTATTAGACAGGAATATAATGAATTCTAACTATAGTGTAAAATGAACTAGCAGTTGAACGGCATTGGGAGTGTCACTATTCATCTCAGCGGCCCCGAAAACTATGGATTCCGCACTAAAATCGGTCGTTTTACATGTCACCCCTTCTCACCCCCACACCTAAGGGGTGCCAGGGATGTCTTGGAGTTGAACGGCATTGGGAGTGTCACTATTCATCTTAGAGACCCGGAAAACTATTAATTCCACACTAATATCGCTCGTTTTCGATTATTTTTACATGTCACCCACTTCCCACCTCCACCTCTAGGGGTGCCAGGGGTGTCTTGGAGTTGAACGGCATTGGGAGTGTCACTATTCATCTTAGAAACCCGGAAAACCATGGATTCCAGACGAATATCGGTCGTTTTCGATTATTTTTACATGTCACCCCCTTACACCTCCCACCCCCAGGGGTGTTTTACCCCCACAGTATTTCTTTCCAAGTTTCAAGTGATACGCGTACCAAGTTTGGTTGAAATCGGTCCAGGTGTTCGAGAGTTATGCCGGAACTAACACACACACACACACACACACATATCCATTTATATATAGGGAGAGATAGAGATTACAAAACTGGGCGTGTTCGATATCAAACTATTATTTTACGTATGAACGTGGCAATTTTAAATCATACTTATTCAATACATTCACTATCACAATTCTCTGTTGTTTACATTTCATTGAATTTTGGCGTTGTAGTGAATTTACTTTTTTTTTTTTTACTTTTTTTAGTGAATTTACATTGTTTCATATAAAATATTTTCATTTCATGATTTTGATTTCATAAACTAATTTTATTAACTAATTTCGATTGAAATATTTGAACACGATTTCTATGGGCCCGTTCCGAAGTCGCACGAGTTTAACGCGTTATGGTAACTGGCTGTCCCGTAAGTGCTTCCGTGCGTTTCATTATGCTGTCCTAAAAGTCGCATTCCGTGCGTTTCGTGCAAGAAAGATTTGATTTGATTTGAGTTGGTGTTTTAAGTCCACTTTATGCACAGTAAGGCTAATCGGGACTGGACCTACAGTTTAAAGTGGAATCCGAACCACTATGTGCCTCCACCGAGTATCGAACCCGGGACCCCTTGATTACAAGCGACGACGCTACCACTGCGCCATCGGGGAGGCCTCGTGCAAGAAAGAGATTCACCAAACGCACGGGCCAGGAGGCTGGTTTGTTCGGTGAGAATCGTCTGCTGCTTGCAGAACTCGCGCGTGCATGATGACTTCAAAACTGCACTAGTTCGAAAAATGTATTATAATTTTAACAGAGCGATATGAAGCAACATGCGCAAGATGAGTGAGTGTGCCATAACTGTTCTTACAATGCGATTAAAATGAGTAATAGTGTTCACAGCAGAGTTTATTTCTGCCAGAAGGACATGCCTTCCGCTGCTCTCCATGCGGAAAATTTGTATAAACAAGACGCTGCGCCCGCGCTTTCGTCTAGAGCGTCCCATAAGTCTGAAAAATAACGGGTTTCACCAGGTTCACGAGGCCAGTTACTTTCGTTCGATTCGTTCGTTTCGTTAAGACTTTCGGAACGCACCCTATGTATACTTACTGCTTTGTTTACAATATGATTTCAGTAATTTTGGACATTTTAATTTATATGTTCAAATAATCCACGAAGTGAGGGAAAATCTGATTATTGCTTAATTAGAAGCACAAACGCTCTATAAACTCATAATAAACAATACACAAACACAATTATTTTTATCCGGTGCAAGGACTTGGGCGAGCGCCTGGGTTTCGCCCCCGTAGGAACGACTATGGGCTGTGGGCACAGTATTGTAACATTCTTGGACGGGTAATTCAATTTGAGGAATGTGAACGTCTGCCCCCCCTACCCCCATGTCCACATTTCTGTCCTAAGGCTAAAGCAACCCCCCCCCCCCCCCATTCGAAACCTAAATGAGTTCATCACGACGCGCTAGAACAATGTTCAGAAGAAAGGGACGAAGGTTGCAATATGTCTGTGTCAGTCGCTTGGGCATTATGAGACGGAGCCTGTGATTGGTCGATATGAAATCGAAGGGTGTGAAGGGGGAAGTATTTTTGGCGCGAAAACAGTAGTCTCGTAGTGATAAACTAACCGTTGACTTCAGATTTCACAAGAGCGTCAGCTAATTCTTAGCAAGTATTTCGTGGTGGTGAAAACGGTTGTAGACGAATGCAATGACTTCAGGCTTGAAGTCTTTTTACACGATACGAAAAAACATTACCGAACAATGTAGTGAAAAAAGTTTCAAAGGCGATATATTAGTAGGGACCGTTGAAGGTAGGAGTTAGAACGTAAGAAAGTTAGACTTTACGCTCACGTGCATATACCTTCCATGTTTGTGTTTGAAGTGTAAATTGAAGCTTTAAATATGAGTTTATACAGTGAAACTAACCCTCATCCCAAAGTGACTTCTTCATACTAAAATGTGAATGTCTTCATACACACAGGAATCTTTCTTGCAGGTAAAATAGTATTTTTCAGAAGTACATACGAGCGCACTTGTAAACGACTAACGCCTCGTTGTTTTCAGTTTGAAAATCTGCATGTGCGTCTAGTAAGGAATATGATGTATGATTAATCGGCATTTTTTAGCTGATAATTTTACAGCCGCCCTGAATCCGAGGTATAGGTCGTTTGAGAAACTAGTATCTATGAGATCGAGAGGAGGAAGATCTTTAATTTTTAAATGCAACTTGCCTATAACTTCGTTACGCGATCATAATATTGACATGGAATGACTTAAGATGACCGGACCCCTCTCCGATTTTGTTCATATTTGGCATGCTCACTAATTGAGGCCTCCTAATCACGAATCTGAAGTTAAAAGTTGACGGAAACGTCTAGAAATTGCAAAGGAAGCTAAAATAAGGCTTTAGTTTTCGAAATGGAAACCGTTGATTTTCGCGAAATCTATATGCTTATCTAACTGGTACCACTTATATTCCTGATACTACCACGACACCAAATTTTAATTATGTTTGGCCAACCTAACCACACGTCAATGGTTCGTGGGGTAACGTCAATGGTTCACAATCATTTTGCAATTTCTAGATCCTGATACGGTACTACTTTACTATACCGGAGACACCTTTCAATGATTTATTTCGCAATTTTTTACATTGCTAACGTACTATTCTGCATTGCGGAACATTTCTTTAGGTGAAATAATGAATTTCTAACGAAAATAATGTCTATTTCTTACATGAACAAGTATTTACGTTTGTTGTTCCTTATTTCCCACAATCCATTGACATTAGCCCAAAAATTCACGATAGCCCCACGAACCATCACGGGGACGAGGTATGCCTAGTAGGTTAGATTAGGTTCCATTAGCACTCCTTTCGTTCAATTTAGCATGTACGGACAATACGAGAGCGTATTCTGCTCTCGTGTCGAAAGCAAATGGCGGCAGCAGCAATGGCGCGTCAGAAATAGATTTTCGTAGAAAACCACATGCATTCGCATTAAAATGGATCAAAACTACATTCCCGAACATCAACAACGCTACAGAAAATGATTTGCGTAAGTACTTTCTCCTGTAAATTTGAAGAAATCCGTCTCCGGTATAGTAAATTAGTACCCCTGATACTACTACGACACCAAATTTTAACTGTTTGCCTAACCACACGTCAATGGTTCGTGGGGCTAGCGTCAATGGTTCGCAATTATTTTGCAATTTCTTACTTTTCCGAATTTTAACTTCAGATTCGTCATTAGCAGGCCTCAATTACTAAGTATGTCAAATATAAAGAAAATCTGAGAGGGGTCCGGTCATCTTAAGTCATACGTACCGGGGACATTTTAACCATAGGAGTTTATGAAACTAATTGCAATTGGTTTCACAGTATGTGCTTTGGGAACTTTTTACTGTTGTGCACGATTTCGATTTAAGCATTTATTACCGGTTCATCCAAAATTTGATGTAGAAGTACCTCCCTTTCCTGCCATAACCCGAGTTCATGCCACCAAACAAGAGTGAAACAAAAATATTTAAAATTCTAATTTGCTGCTTGGTAACAGTTTGGTATAGCCAAAACACATTTCACTCGTCCATTTCGTCTTTTTTACATTCGAACTTACCTATTATGCATTGCGAAACATTATTTAAGGTGGGGTTTTGCTTTTTTTCACTGAAATAATTGTAAATTTTCACATTACGAGTATTTATTGTTCATTGCTTTTTTGCTTCTGTTACACGCGATATGGCAGGCAAATCTTGACTAGCGTTGTCTATCATCTGTGGGGTATGCAGTGTTTCAAACCATCTTAACTGAAAAAATCCTACTTTCGTGTTACGAATTTTTTTTTCCGGGTTCCGAAACCCCACGACCCATGTACGCGTTGTCCTACAAACCATTCACAGCAAGGTTAGCTTCTGTTAGGTTAGGCAAACATAGTTAAAATTGTCATGTTCTGGGAAAACAATGGTGTCGTTAGAAACACTGACCAGGGGTTAAGTCATCGAACGCACGGAACATTTGGTTCACGTAGTCGAAGGTAGTGGAGACAAAAGCTTTTGTGCATCGCAGAGACATTAATGTCGAAAAATACATGTTTTACCGGCCGAATAAATTGAATGAAGGTAGAAAACACTTCCACGACCTTTCAAAAGTCTGCAGAAACTCAGTTCCGTAAGTACTTTTTCCTGTAAAATTGAAGAAATGTGTTTTGCCTATATCAAACTGTTACCGTTGGCTGCACTTGGTGCAGTGCAGGTGTATTCAGTGTCAGGGTGGGGCAAGGAAATAACGTTCAGCCAACTAGATGGAATTCGGTGTTCGAGTTTAGAAGATTCAACAAATGCCTGTCTTATGCTTTAAACGGTCATTTGATTAGTTAGCATGCACCACGTGACAATACACTAAACATAACACCGGTCCGGAAGGTGGTGCAGACACCAAATACACTATTTGACTCCAAATCAACCAACTAGATGACTTGTGTTGCACCGTGCAACCAACAAGACGCTTCGGTGCGTAGAGTCAAGATGAGTCAAAAAGTGCAGCCAACTAGACGGGGCTACTGAAGTAGAGTCGGTGTTGCACCATGTAACAAAGTAGATGAGCAAAGTACATGGGACTACTGTATTTTATTTTTGTAAAACATGCTGATCATTGCATTCTGTGATTTTGATGGTACTTGTTTACTATCCTTCGGACACATTTATTTGTTTTTACAGAAGAAACTACTTACCGTAATAAGTTTCTGTAGCATTGTCGAACATCGGGAAGGTGTTTTGTGTGATGTGGGAATGTTTCATAGCTGAAATTCATGTTGTTCGTTGAAAATTAACCATTGGCGCGTGGATAGGTTAGTTCTGTTAGGTTAGGAAACATAGTTAAAATTTGGTGTCGTGTTAGTATCAGGATCTAGAAATTGGAAATAATTGCGAACCATTGGCTCTAGCCCCACGAACCATTGGCGCGTGGTTAGGTTAGTTTTGTTAGGTTAGGAAATATAGTTAAAATTTGGTGTCGTGTTAGTATCAACAACGTTGATACACCTTCAGCAATGTTCCGCGAAGCAGATACGTAAGTACGAATGTCAAAAATTGACGAAACGAAAAAATTAGAGGTGTCCGAAGGATAGTAAATTTTTACCATTTTCATTATATGATCCTAATAGAACAGTTCTTTTAATTTACCATGAACCTCCTTTAAAGCACAATGATATCAATGAGTGGTTATGCTTGGCAAATCATGTTATTTTAGTACAGATTTCATTTTTCACATCGCAATGAGTAAGAAATTGTTACTGATTCTATGGAATGTTCATAACATTGATAAAAAATCATTTGGTAAACATGTTGATAAAAAAATTGCTAACTTATGCTGTACTGCAATTTGAACTTAGAATATTCAAAATTTCGTACATGCAAACTTAAAAGAAAAAAAAATGACAATATTACAGCAAAAGATCACAGTCGCTAGGCGGAAATTTTTAGAAGCGGTGGTGACTGGGATATTTCGAGCCCTGGTAATATGAACTGTTCACTTATTGCAAAGCTTCGTCTTGAAGGGTTTTGTGTTGGGAATTAGGTGAGTTGTCACCTCTAGAGTGGGTTAAGTGATGTTAAGTTTTTTCTGCATTCATGTGCTTGAACTCCCAATTCCATGTAATGTTTCTTTTGAGAGTTTTATTTCTATTTCTACCTAGTTCTCAGTGTTTGGATTTTTTAGTGGAGCTCTGCTCTGTTCAGGCATTTTAAAAGTAACGTGAAAATAAAAGTAAATTTTTTTTGTTATATTTTTTCATTTGATTGTTTGTTGTAATTTTGTGAAATCTAATGATTTAATAACACATGATACACTTTTGGGTGATAATGTATTTATCAGTCCCTTTCGTAAAAGTTTCCAGATATTATCCCTTAGGTTTAAACAATCTTCACAAATATTATTTTCATTCAAATTGTTCTTAAAATTTTTCGGAGTTGGAAAAATATTCTGCAATGCCATCAGGCATGTTTAGTAGGATGTGGGTCCCACACATTCTATCAGTCTCAGCCATATTAAAGGTAATGTGAAATGCACCAAGCTTCAGCTGCCTTTACACCTCCAAGGTACCCATTTCCTTGAGGCTGGCTGAGCCCCAGAGCTGCTTTATGCGAGGACGTGGCCTGGAGAATTCAGACATTAGATCGCTCACCCCTGCTCTCCCACGTGCCAGTCAAATGCCCTACTGACTAGAACATGAAACATACAATTATATAGACCCTACTGTAGTTAGAAGAGATTTCTTTCTGCATAAAGCTGATAGGTCCCACACCATGCCCGTGCAGTCTAAGTCATCGTGCTTGGAACTCTGACTGTGGTATGTGTGCTGGGGGAAACGTAACAACTTCTCTGAGATTTTGACCTGAGTACGGGACTGGTGGCCACCCACCATTGTGAGGAAATTGGGGAGCTAGCGTAACTCAATCAAGTAAACGTACAACAACGACTGGGGGTTCGTCACCCTATAACTAGTTGGGTGATCTCCCACCTCGGCAGGTTTGATAGTTGAATTGTATAAAAGAAAAAAGTATAACTCGTCAGTAAATTTGGTATTGACCACTACGTCGTCTAACAATAGGCTAGTTCTTGCATATCGCGGTAGGCAAGTTATGAAGAAAAAATTTGGGAGGATTTATATCTTTTTGTCCCTCCCCCCCCCAAAAAAATCAGAGTAAATTAATTTTTCTAAGAGTAATCTTTTCTGATACTTCATTAAAGTGCTTAGCTTATACAACCATATTGGTAGAACCTATATTTGGAAAAGGTAGAAACCAATTTTTGGTATGACAGTACATTTTAATTATTTTTTACACTTGCACTTGTTCATACATGGGTTCTGTGCTCCAGAACAATTGTGATCATAAGTTACTGAAAACAGTTACTATGAGTGTGAATGTTTTCTTCTTTATGGCTAGCAATATATCTATGTGTGTGTGTGTGTGTATTTTAAGAGCCTATATGTGGAGCGTATGTAAACATTTCTTAATGTAGTTCCTTTGCTATAAATTGATTTATTAAACTTAAAACATTTTTTTCTTCATTTGTGTGCTCAAGATGGATAATAATTTTCTCTGTGGATTCTTATATTTATTTATCTTTGCATAGGCTGACAGAACATTCTATTTCCATTGGAGATTGAGGTATGCAATTTAGAAGTTCTGTTACTTTCCTACCTTTTTTTTACACACTTGTGGATTAAGGGTCGTGAGGTTTATCACATGGTGGCACTTTCCTGTAACTTCTTCCTCTCACTTTGTGTTTTGTGTGTGTGTGTGTGTGTTTATGGACTATGGGCTTATGCTTCTGATAAAAATAATTATTTTAGAGATTCCAAGAGTACATCATCTATTACTGAAGGAAGATTTACTGCTTGTATTCTGTGAAAACATATTTATGATACCATATTTACACTGGATTCCAAACTAGCATGCTTTTCTTGATGCACACTTTTCGATGCTGCCTGCCAATGAGGAATCAACCACCATAAAATGAGGTTGAAGATTTACTTAAGATTGTGTAAAATAAACTGTCCGGGTGAGGAGGGTCCATTATAGAAGTTTGTGTCATGTATTAATGTATGTAACTAGGGCCCGGGACTTTACATCCTATAAAACTGGAAAATATGTAGGTAATTGTGTCATGAAAAATGGAAAAGTATGTCATAAGAAATTTAAAATGTCAGGAAAATGCAGAAATATTGCCAGCAAAGCCAAAAAGTGCTTTTGAATTTCTCATATGGGAGGTTAGTATTTTCGGTATAAATTTACAATACCGTAAGTATCTCTGATTGCTTTGAAATTACGCATACTCACTAATTTCGGCCTCGTAATCAAGAATCTGCAGTTAAAAGTTGGCGGTCACTTCCAGAAATTGCAAAATTACGTGAACATATTAACGCTATGATTGTCGATACACTGTTATGGTAGCCATGTTTGATGATGTGAACAATTGAAGTTCGCTACCCGTTGCATGGAGCGTTGATTTGCATTTGAGAAAATGGCATCTTGCATAAGATGGAAAAATGTTTACTCCACAAACCATTCACGGTAATGTTAGGTTAGGCAAGCATAGTAAAAATTAAGGGTCATCATAAACATAGTTTTGAAACGCTAATCATTTCAAAAAATAGTTGTTTTCTTCATAAATCAAGGGTGTTTACTCCGTTGACGGACCCACTTATTTAGTCTTATTTTGCAATTTCTAGACGTGACCGCCAAATTTCAACTGCAGATTCGTGATTAGGAGGGCAAAGTTAGTGAATATGCCGAATTTCAAACGAATTGGGAGATACTTCCAGTATTGCAAATTTGCTCCATATTTTCCAGGGAAGAACAACTAGGGTGGGGTATTAAATGAAGTCAGAATTCCTTTAACCTAAGAATGTAGAGGGAAAATTCTGAATATATTGTGAGGTTCACTGCAATTATCCTAAATTACATTTACTATTATGCCAGATTTTCACCTTTGTGGAAACTAAAGCATAATTGGCAGCTCGCTACAGCTCTGTTAAATCTAGGTTATCAATACACAAACACATCTTTTTAAAGCAGATCTTAACTATATAGAATCTGAATACGGCCTACAAAATTTTTGTCGGAACATGTTACACCCAATATCATTTCTGATCCACAATGGACATATCATCTTGAGGTAGGAATCAATACACAAACAACATTTTAGGGCAATTTTAAGGATTGGAAAAACTGCCTAATCAGTTACCGTAGAGCAGGGGCTGTAATGTACCAAATGTTATTTTAACATTTGACTGATTGTTATGAAAAGTGAAAAAAGGTAAAGAAGTGAGGATAATTGAAATTTGTTTACTTCCTTTGTGGTGCCCGCATTGAAAACGTTTTTTACTCAAAAATGTTCACACAGCTATCGATTGTCGGCAGGATGAAAAAGAGGTGGGTTATTATTGTTGTTCTGCACTAGTTGGTAAGAAAAGACTGAATCTGCTTTTAATGTCTCCCTCCCTATTTTTCTTATCCTGCCATCGATTATGTAATCTACCCATTGCGCTAAAGCTATGGAGAATAAATTAGAAAATAACCGATTATATGCAAGACATCAGAGATGTAAAGATCACCACAGTATTCGATCCGATGCCAATAAAAAATCTTAGAAGACAAAGTCCTTGGTGCTATATATAACTATAAAATTAGATGTACTAAATTGTAGGGCTTGAATTGCCAAATAAATTGAAAATTTTGCACACATGTGTTAAATGATGAACATTGTCCAGCCTCCTTGGCTGAGTGTGTAACTTAATAACCTTGCAAGCTGGACGTTCAGTTCCAATTTAAATTATAGATCTTTCTGTTAATTTCTTCTCACCGGAATTATTCTCATTGCTGTAAGTAAGAGGAGTAAGGTATTCGTATGTAAAGATGAACCACAGCAGGCCAACTCATTTTTTTTTTTCTCATGGAGCAGGGTAAAACAATTAGTTGGCATTGAAATCTTCACATGCTACAGTTGTTGCCTGATGTATGTGCAGTGAGGGGAGCGTTAGCTCTGTCATTTGTACCTGACCTTGTGATTGTCATAATTAAGAGTGTGGATGTTCAGGCACTGAAAAGTATTAAAAATGGCAGGCAAAAAGGCAACATAAAATTGAAAATAAGGCAGTGTATGTCGAAAAAAAAGGCAGTAGAGTTTCAGAAAGAGGCAGTGAAAATTGAAGAGAAGGACTAAAATTCTTCTTAAATCTTTAAAAATGTATTTATAAATAATAATTTGAATAACAAGCGTTGTACAAAAGCGAAATCAAATAGAAGAAGAGAGATATAATGTTAAGAAATGCCTTGTTGGAATGATAAAAGAGGCAAGAATAGGCAAAAATGTTTGAAAACTGCAGTGTAAGGTGAAATAGGCAAAAAAGGCAACAAAGTATTGTTCAGAATATTAAGACCCTTCTAATCAGTGTACTTTGTCTTCAGTTTTTGTCTACCAGCATCTGAAACGAATAGGCATTTGCCTAAAATCCAGGCTCTAGTCATAATTATAGAGAAGGCAGCAAGCAACAAAGCATCAGGTTCTGGGGCCACTTCCATCTCCCAACCAGGGATATTTAGCCAATTACAAATAAAGGAGTCGCGCATTTTTGTCACAGATGTTGGAAATGTTTACCTTGTGCTGCCACTCATTTTTAACTTTTTTTTTTCAGTAAGTTCACTTAAATCTCACACTTCTCACAGTTGGTTTTCACATGAGGATCGTAAAAGAAAAATCTTTGTTGTAAAGTGTGCTTATGTTGTGGCCTTGTAACAACACTTACTAGGGTGTGGATTTTTGCCTATTTGTCTTTTTTATTCCTGTGTAGCATAGGCTTTAATGTTTTAGTCCGTATCATGGTGTTTCTAGTCCAAATATGCATTTTTATAGTGCTGACAAATGCCTATTGTGCAATTTTTGTTTAATTCAGCCTTTTTTGCACACCTGTGGCTTTCCCTATGCTGAAGAAAGTATGCCCATGTTTATGTTGAACTGACTGAAGTCTTGTATTCACCAGATTTAAGGTTCTGAAGGGGTGTCAGATCTTTAGAAATTCCAAGTGTTCCTTAATCAGGGTAAACAATCTGGACAACTGGTTTGTGACTCATACTTGGACCAAACGGGACCAACCCTTCCTTGTGCTTGTTAAGGAAAGTAGGTAGTTATCTGTGGAGATGTCCTGTTCAAGTTTTTCAAATGCTGAAGTACAAGGCACCCAGAGGTGAAGAATTGATTAAGAAATTAATTGATGCTGAAGCTTGTTTTTACCACTGACAAAAATTTGATTTTCGTTGGTTTCATGCCAATTTTTGGCGAATCTCGATAATGAGGATGAAATTGATGAAGGGACAAACACAAAGAAAGCACATGCCTAGATTGGGATTCAAACACAGCACCCGTGGTGTTGTAGCACATTGTGCCATTGAGGTCGAACCCACTTATTTAAAAGTAATTTTTTGTCAAGCTTGTATGAAGGAAGTAAATTTTACTGTTTTTTCTTTCTCACATGGGAAATATATATATATACACGCTTAGAGTTATATAATGGCCTTGTTCAAATGTCTTAGCTGCTGACATGATTTCCAGTTCCTCTGAAAATGTTTCCAGAATGGGGTTTCTTTTTCTACCCCTCGCGTTATTCAGAAACAAGGAAAAATGGTGTACACTTCACACTGTGACAAGCCATCATGTTACATTACCTCAGTTCTGAATACAACAATGCTAAGATATGTGAAAAGCTTATTTTAGTGGCCTTGTGTTGCATACAGAGAATTACACCAAGTCAAACGATGTACAAAAATAAGATAATGCAAAAATGCTTTAATTTAACCAAGTTATATCATTCTAGCTTCCCAGCAAGTGAGGATTTGATTCGAACTATGAAATGCCTATTTGAGAGGTTTTTAGTGCCTATAAATCCACACAATAGTTATCTTAGCAAACAACATTTACTGTAGACAGATAGGTGCCACGTTCCAATGACATGTATCAGTTCTCGATAGCATTTAGGGCCTCCCCGATGGTGCAGTGGTAGCATCGTTGCCTTGTAATCAAATGGTCCCAGGTTTGATACCCGGTGGAGGCACATATTGGTTTGGATCCAACTTTAAACTGTAGGCCCAGTCCTGATTAGCCTTACTGTGCATAAAGGTCTTGAAATGCCAATTCAATCAATCAGTAACATTTAGTTGATCAGAGTTGCAGTATGCTTACAGAAACCCTTGGCTTTGAAAGCTACCATATGCGCTTGAGTTGAGTGAATACACACATCTAATTCCCTCAGTAAGTGACTTCACGGGTACAACTCGGTGAACTCACTTTAGAAGAGTGATAAAGCTTGCAAGTGCTAGACTATAAAGCACATTGGCTTGCTGAAGCAAAGATTTAGTGCACGTCTTCGAACATTTAGTAATGGTTCACATGTGAGGGGGGATACATACGTACACACATATATTGCTTTGGAATGAATAAAATTAATGTACATTGCGAACTTGCATCCTTATCATGATTAATAAAGGAAAATGGTAATGCAGACATAAAATACAATAGTAATATTTTTTGTCACTAAAATTCCCTCCCGTCAAGTGACTCCACTTATCTTATGGCCTTGGTGACTTAGGGCATGTTTGAAAGTCACGGAAGTTTGTCACATTTAGCTTGGGCACTTGACCATTCTTTTAGTCATGCTAAGTTCATTACTGCATGTTAAAGTAAGGTTCATTCTAGCATCAAACACACTGATAGTGAGGTTGGGTTGTTTGGGGGGGGGGGTCAAAATCTGCAGACAATGCTAGTGCACAGTTGCTTCAAACAACATTAGATCAGAAAATACAATGTAATTTGAACAGAGTGATATGAAGTAACATGAACAAAATGCATGTGCTTTAACTGTTCGTAAATAGCATTTCAACCAGGTTAGGTTCATGCATGTCATTATGGCTTAAGGGGGAGAGGGACATGTCTTGACTATGATGCCATCACTAGCCCCGGCCCACATATAATATGATATTATTATATTGGCTGCGTCGTCCCACCCCTCTTACCTCCCCAGCTGCTTTTATATAGCACCTTGGCTGAAGTGAAGATGACAATGTTATCACAGAGGGGGCAATCCATATCAGATGTTGCCTCCCAGATGGCGCAGTGGTTGCATCGTCACCTTGTAATCAAGGGATCCCAGGTTCGATACCCGGTGGAGGCACATAATGGTTTGGATCCCACTTAAAATTGTAGATCCAGTCCCGATTAGCCTTACTGTGCATAAAGTGGACTTAAAATGCCAACTCAAATCAAACCATATCAGATGTTCCCCCTCCAAAAAAGTAGGACTTGGTTGCCTGACTTTTTTGTTGTTTTTCTAACCCCTATGTGAGGGCAGTTTAAAACATTTGCAAGGACTAGGTTTTCACTTAACATCGGGTTCGAAAAATCCCGGTCGCCATGGCGACTAAAAATTTCAGCCTGGCGACTGTGATCTTTTGCTGTAATATTGCCGTTCTTTTAAGTTTGCACGTACAAAAATTTTGAAGATTCTAAGTTCAAATTGCAGTACAGCGTAAGTTAGCAAATGATTTTTTTGAAAAACTCAATATGCTGACCAAGGCAAAAATTTATTTTATTTTAAAGCATAAACTAAACATAATGTTTCAACCTTCTAGCAAGGTCTTCTTCAGACTCAGTACTAAATAAATACCTGTTCCACAGATTTTGCCCAGCCAATTCAATAATTTAACAAACAAAATAGACATCTTTTGAAAATCAGGCACGTTTTAGAAGGCTGCTGAGTAAAAATATGCAAGTTACATTATCACACGTAATATTAGTTTGTTATTATTTTTCGTGTTATTTTCTGTTAGTACATTCCAATGTAAAATGGCTAATGCTGTATTTGGAATCTTACGTTAAATAAATAAATTTGTCATATGCAATATCCAAAAATTATCGCATGCATTGGCCTCTTTATTAATCCGATGTTCCTTGATGTCCCAGAATAACAATTTTTGTAGTTTACGATGTTTGTCTGATGCAACAACCAACAAAAATGAAATTCATAAATGGAACCTTACACTGCTGCACCACTGCAAATATGCTGCTAGAATTGTATTATTCTTATGACTTACTTTACTTAATGTAGCCATGCGTACGAAGGTTTTCTTTCATCCCCCTAACAAAATACAGTTTAACACAAGTTTACATTGACATTTAAGTGTTATTCCATGACAAGAATCCAGCGAATCGGGATATATCTATTGAATAATATCACGACAAAGTGGAACAGATATCTGCATTCGTAAACTTTAACAAAATTTGACATGTGCATGCTCTCAACCTCAGTTTACTGCTACAGTAGCATTGCAATTCACCCTCCCCCCCCCCCCCCCACTCAGCCCTGTCCATTGAAACTCGTGATAGATGATTGTTACTCTGCCATTGAATGAAGTTAATGTTCAGTGTTTGAAATATAGTAATAATAAATAGGTAAATATTTTTCATAATAATTACTTGAATCAATCAATCCTAAAAGCGTACTTTCTTCAGTAACCGACATTTTTCTGCCAGCCCTGCTAAATTTTCACTCTTCCCCTACTGATTTATACGAGGGGCATCCAGGTAAGTTCCGATTAGTAGGGACCTTGACGCAATAACACTGCAATACGTTAATTGCTGCAAACTCCTGTTTATGAATGTGAAGTAATATCTGAACACATTTTCACCCATCCAAAATAGCAAAATAATGCGAATTTGGCATAAGACACAATTTTTTGCATTTCTCACGTTTTTTTTTTTTAAAAAAAAGAAGTCTTAATTAAAAATAATGCATAATCCAACATTATTGTGTTCCTTAGGCTTAAAGAAACAAAATATGCCATATTTGTGCACGTAGAAT
Organism: Lepisma saccharinum; assembly: GCF_977018435.1. Taxonomy (NCBI): domain Eukaryota; kingdom Metazoa; phylum Arthropoda; class Insecta; order Zygentoma; family Lepismatidae; genus Lepisma; species Lepisma saccharinum. The sequence continues at coordinate 31,253,140 of NC_139255.1, read as the reverse complement.
GTACCTCATCAGCTGAATAAAGAGATCAGTCTGCATGTTCAAGGTCGGGAGTGTGTAGGAGTGGTCCAATATCTCTCACATGAAGTGATTCAAAAGAACTCAGCTGTATGGGGTAGTGCACATTAGATTGGCCTTCAGTGAATTGTCTGCACCATCATAAGACCATACTGTCACTCATGACGTCCGGTTTGTACACCTCACGCAATTGCTGGTGACTATGCTGATGTCCCGCTTCTAAGCATGCAAAAATCTGATTATCGTACATACCATCTTTCTTGATTACCGTACGTACCATCTTTCTCCTAGCACTGACCTAACACGACTGTGCTGCAATTGCAGAAGATTCATGTCTATAAATTTCTTGCCTTAAAGTTTTAATACACTACGTATATACCCTTTCCCCAGCAATAATGGTATAACTGGGTGTTGTCAGTTTCACAGTACATGGATATACTGTGAATGTTTGTACTGAAGGAGAAGTACCATTGATAATGTACACTGAAAAAATATTGGTGTTAAAACAACACAAACAGTGATCCCAGGAAGTCTACACTCCATTTTGGTCAACGTTTCACCTCAGTGGTGTTGAAATAACAACACCACTGAGGTGAAACGTTAATCAAAATGGAGTGTAGACTTCCTGGGACCACTGTTTGTGTTGTTTTAACACGGATATTTTTTTCAGTGTAAGGAAATATAACACTTTGTTTTGTACGATTCCATTGTTTCACTTTCAGAACATTGACTCCCGAGAATCAGGTTTAAGGGATTTTAGGAGTTTTGGTGTCTAACATATACTATGTGTTGCCATGTGTGCATCGAATATGTCACGAATTTTCCCTGTCTAAATCTCGCTCATATGTGCAAAGGTTAAGTTGTTTCATTTACAGAGAAAAGAGTAGTATGATGCAAGTGTTAATGCATCGAAAAATGAGTCTACACTCGTGGGTCTTGCAAGCAGAGGGATCCAAAACCTCAGTGGAAATATCAACATATAATAATAATAATGAGAAAGTCTAAGAAGACTGATAAATTACAAAATTTCTTTTATTGGATAAATTACAAATTTATTTTTTTATCAATGGCACTTCACTCAAATCTCATTTAGTCACAACTTTTAAAATAATCATTTTTTTTATTCAAAACTGGCTGTATATGAAAAAAATCCTGTAGTAAATTCTCTCTAGCTTGTGAATTGTAATAATTTTCAAACTTCACTATTTTGCAGTTTCAAATCATAGATAAATGAAGTCAGTTTCTCTCAAGATAATATTGGTACTTAACACAATCCATATCTGGATCTGTATGTGAGTTTATTATTTACATTCGTAAATATGTGTACTTGGTTTACAATTGTCAGGGGAAAAATATAAAATTTGTCCTGGAAAACCTGGAAAAGTCAGGGAATTTCATTTCTGCTTGTCCGTAGCCACCCTGGTTACACTTTGCGAAGGAAGTTGTATGCCCCTTACTATGGTTATCTACAGGATTTTTCAGGGAGTGAGGAGGAGGGGGGGGGGGTTGCAAATTTCTTCCATAATAGTGTTGGACTCCCAAAAAACACTGTTAAGTTTGAAGGTGTGCTCCTGCAACACCCTTAAAATAATTTACATAAACTACTGTGACTGAAATGAAATTATGTGTGTGTGTGTAATACGATTTTAGATTAAATTTGACACGAAAATGATGGGAAGAAAGGGGACCCATTCTATCTTGATTCTGTCAGGGGTGCCTGTTGGCAATCGTAACTTTCCTTTTTAAAAAAATCTGTGATACAGTGTACAGACATACAGTAGCAGTTTTGAACCTGGTGTGCATTTATTGCAATATTGGAATGGGCAGTGCTACTGAAGTATTTACAGAATACCATGTATTCCTTATGGAGAAAAAACTTCAAGTTATGGCTAATCAAATCGAAATTTCAACCTTTCTCGCCACAAACAAAATCAACCTGTCCCTCTTTCCGTTCATGTGTTTTTGTGTGCCATCGGAACTTTGATATTCCCAAGAGAACAAATAAAGTAATAAGCGCAATGTTAAGAAAGAACCTAATTGTTCAATACCCGGTGGAGGAACATTGCCAGTTGTTCAGATTACACTTTAAACTGTAGGTCCAGTCCTGATCAGTCTATCTGTGCAAATAGCGGACTTAAAACAACAAATCAAACAAGCCAGAAGGCACTGGCACGTGAAGGAAAAGAGAGAAACAGAATGAAAAAGAAATCCAATTGAGTTTATACATATTTATAAATTCACTTAGGCAAGTGTGTCACAGTTTATTTTTATTTATATCAAGTAAAGAAAAGAAGCTGCCTGGAAAATAAAAACAGAATTCTCTCAATCCGTTTAGTTCAGGGCGCGAAATTTCCGGTCGCCAGGTCGCCATTGGCGACCAAAAGTTTGGGGCTGGCGACTAAAATTTCGTTGTTTCAAATATGTGTCAAACATGCCCGAACATCTCAATCCAACGTTCGTACATGGTTTTGGAAAGCGAGCCGATTGAAAACCCCACGTCCACTCAATGCCGACACCATCTAATCGGCACAACAGTTCTGCAACTGTTGGGATGCTACCACTTTGTATGCACATGCAACCCAACCCAACCCATTTTCCCTGCTTTGCTTTTCCTCCACTGGGACTTGAGGTGGGGAGGGGAGGGGTAGAGTGGAGCAGACCGTGGCCCAACCGAGACTCCTTGCTTGTGCACGGAAAAACCCTGTTTTCACAGTTGTGAACTGCTCTCGTGCGTGCCAGTGTCCAGTCTTTGTTGACAAAAGAATACGATAAATGCACTCGTGAAGGTTGGTTGACGTGGTAGTAAATTCGTTCTGTTTACCTAATTTGTTTTTGGTTCGGTGGTAGTTGCCTGTGAGTGAAGTGGTTCCAGAGAAATACATACATCAGCCTTCTGATTGATGGATGTGTATGTTCGATACGTGGATGCAAATGATTGGTCACATCAAGGAGGACATTTTAGGAGTAATAGAGCTTCCAAACTCTACTTCTGCTGGCTACTTCACAGCCATAACTGATTATTTAGATAAGGCAATAGGTTCAAATAAATACAGAAACAAGTGTTACATTGTAGGCTTGGGTACTGCAGCAAATATGGTCGGGCACAAATCAGGATTGGCTGTGCAAATTAAAGCTACTTGTAATAAAATGATAAATATTCACTGCCTTGCACACCGTTTGAAGTTAGCTGTGCTGGATGTGTGTCGTGAAGTTGAATATCTTAGAGCATTTTATTCCGTGATTAGGAATATTTTTCAGTGTTATCATGGCTCTTCTAAAAGACTTCACCTCTTGAGAGAAACAGCAGAAGTTATAGAAGAAATTCTAAAACTGAGTGATATCCACACTATTAGGTGGCTAGCCAGCAAGAAGTGCTGTAAGAGCTCTCTTGCAATCATGAAAGCTTGAATAGGTGGCCCATGGAAAAGACAATGATGGCGCTAAAGCTAAGGGTTTGCTGAAAAGTTTGAAGCAATTTAAATTTGTTAAGCTTCTGTACTTCCTTTTGGATTTCTACAGGAAATTGAACCCTTTAAGCATGGCACTATAAAATAAGAATCTTTTGATTTTGAACACTGAATGACCTAGAATCTAATGTTGGACCAAGCAAACAAGATTTCTTGGACCATGTATCCATTTCAGGGAATATCAGGGATGTGCAGCTCACAAACATTCAAAATGGAGAGCAAGAGTTTCAGACTGTTAGAGGAAACTTAATTAACAATGCGAAGGTGTACATCACAGAAAGATTGCAATCTATATCAACAGATGTGATTGCATCTCTGCATGTTTTCGACACTTTGGGTCCGCCTCCCAAAGAAAATATTCTTCAGTTTGGGATAGAAGAATTAAAGAAGCTCTACATGTACTTGAACCCGAGCCTTCATAATAAGAAAATGGATGTTCTGTTAGCAGAGTGGACAGAATACAAACTTTTGTTTCCTTCTCTGACTTTGAATCAGATGCTGGGGAAAATTCACAGTGAGGAGTGTTCAACAACAATTTGCTCTAGATTTTGACATTTTGTGCTGTTCTACCAGTGAGCACAGTTTCATGTGAGAGAGGTTTCAGCTGTCACAACAGACTGAAGACTACTTACAGGAACTCTCTGAAGATTAAGACACTGGATGATTTGCTCCGAGTTTCTGTAAATGGACCTTCCCTGTCAGAGTTTGACCCAGCAGCTGCGATTGATAAGTGGTACTTCAGTGCAGAACGACAGCGCTACACAAACATTAATTCTTTTTAATACTTGCTCATATTTGTATTACTTATCAATATAAAATAGTGGCGACCAAAGATTTTAGTCTGGCGACTGACTTCAAACTTGAAATTTCATGCCCTGGTTTAGTTTGTTAGTGTCCTTTGCAGAACAATCTATCTGACAGAGGGAAGATTATTGCAAGATATCTTGAAGTTGATTAGGTAAATTTGACTTTGAAATTCTTACATAATTAACAATTTTACGTAGATTAGTATATCCCGTAATATTTGTGACTTGTGTTTGTAGATATATTTAGAGTTTGAGTATGTGAAATGGCAAATGTAAACTCCGCACCTTAAATATTTTAAATTGTATACCGTTTAATTGAATTAGAATTTTTGGATACATTGGAATCACAAAGACCATTTATATTGTTAATATACTGTATTTGTGTGTGTGTGTGTGTGTGTGTGAGAGAAAGAGAGAGAGGGCGGGGGGTGATGAAAGGCGGTAATACGCAAGGTTGAAATAGAGAAAACATCTTCCTGTAGCCTTGAATTTTTGGAAAGTTCGCCTTGAAAACTGGGAATTATACTTGAATTTTATTGTGGTCCTAGAGTGGCCACCTTGTACAACTTTCAAATCTTTTGTTTCATCTTTCCATTGATTACATAACATAGCCACATGTCAGGCACACCTGGCACTGCCATCTGACAGGACCAGTGTTGCCAATATATATCATAATTTTGAAAAATAAAAAAAAATACTTATGAATGTGCCGTAATTAACCTCATAAATCGTCTGTAATGCATAAAAAATATTGTTCTTTTGCCAATTTTTTTTCCTTTGCTTCAGTAGTTTAAAACACCAAACAACGGGTTTTGTCTAATTATTCAAGTACTCAGTTGTAATTTATGAAAAAATTAAGATTTCATTTTAAGAGCGAAAAATATTTTTAGTTCATTTTTTATTAATTTTATCTCTGCGTTGCTTGCGCATGATCTCTGGTTCCGGGTGTGTGGTTTCAACGTCGTCAACACCGTCCCTCCATCTAGCTGAGTTTCAAACCTTCCTCTTTTACAGCACGATTTTGTTTTCAGTGTAAGTAAGATCTTCGAGCCACTAGGGAGGGTTTGTTGTAGATGTACCTAGTTTTTACTGAATATCCGGTCTGCCATTCCGTGTCCGACAAAGGAAGAATCTCAATTGTTCAAAGAAAAGATCTGATCATAATAATTGAAGATTTGGTGTTGTAGACCATTAATTTTGCATATTTTAAAAACCCCGTTTTTTGCACCATGCGTGACCATTGATGTAATTTTTCTCATGCGACTCATGAAGGGTTAACGTCATTCTATATATTTTTTTAGGTCATCATCTTCCGAGCCCTTCACATAACACTTGAATGCCCCCAGGTAAATTAGATACATGACTCCACCTTACTGCTAAGGATTAGAAGTTTAGATATGTCAATTTTTCTCCAGATAGAACTCTTCGGAGGACTTTATTTCAACAAAACTGAATTTTTGGTGTTACATTCCTCTGGTTCTCATATGACGAAGTGTTCAAAAGTGAGTATTGTCGGACACTTGGTTTCATCTTGCTGTTTCAGAGGTCTGTCTCAGTCTTACAACCATCCCTAATTACTGTGGAGAATTTTGTGATTGCAATTAACCCTCCTTTAGTCACATGGGTGACAAGTATCACCCATCGATATGCATTGCGAGATTGCAATACTGTGAAACTATGCTGCACATGAATGCTTTTGTGAAGCTGAACTTTTTGTGTCTTTGTTGTGATCTCAGCTGTGTACTTCTGCTGCACTTCTAAGCGATGTAATACAGTGGACTCTCTTTAATTCGAACTCCAAGGTGACACCAAAAACGTTCAAATTATTCTAAATTTGAGTTAAGAAAAACATGTCATTAAAGGTGGTTTGAAGGGGAATAAACTTCTGTTCGAATTATCCAAGTTTGAATTAAAAGAGAGCCCAGTGTGTTATAAAGTTAACATTAGTCTCGTGCTTGAGTGACAGTTGTCTACCATGCACGTAAATACGCATCAAGAAAAATATCAAAGCGTCAGAAAAACATAGCACCCAGAGGTGGGTTTGTATATTTAGGTGCATTGTAGACACCTGTCATCCAACCATGCGACTGGCATTAACCTTAGAATATTATGTCATTTAAAGAAGCAGCTCAGCTTAGAATAAAGACAAAGAAGGTTCTGCATGCATGCACAGTATGGTTTGCAATGATTTCGTACTTTCCACATGCCTATGTATAGAGAAAATAGCGTGCCCAACAGAAGATTAATGTATGGCTTCAATCTTTTTATTTCATGATTGATATAGCTTCCATTTTCAGCATGGAATGAGTGTACCTTAGTCACATGTTACATTTATCTAGTTGCAATGTAATGGTATGAGTGCTAATGGAATGTTTCTTCTCATTACAGGGAAACCTGCAGCAGCAGAGGCAAAGGAGAAGGACCGATACATTAGGGTTCTGTCGCTTCAGCAATGTGACTTCTGTAGTCATAAGTTCGTTTCTGCAACCGCCTTGAAGGAGCATATGCAAACCCATGAGCAGGAATTTCCTGTAGAATGTCGAATTTGTTATGCTCGCTTTAGAGAGGAGTTGGAGCTTGGAGAACACATCAAGGACAAGCATGTCCTGAACCATGAAACATTCGCATCCATCTCGGAAGGTTCATCCGATTCATTCAGAAATGTGCCATTCAACAACGAGTCATCTGATTCATCGAGTGAACTGGAGGACTCGTCTGGCGTGTGTTGTGTGAAGTGTAGGATTTACAAGTTTAAGTCTTGGAAGGATTTTGAGACCCATCACAAGATTCACGTTCAGAACCCGAAGGTGCGACTACACAAGTTGAACTGGTCTGTCCCTTACAGAGGTAGGAGCAGACGGTGCGCTCGTAAAAGTACATTCTCCTATTCACTCATTCCACGTTCTTCTTTGAAACTAACCCTCAAGCTGAATCCAACAAGGAATTCGGATAGAGGGGAGGAGTCATCTAGCCCGAAGAAAGTTCTCGTGGGACCCGGACTGTATCCCGATGATGGCCTTCTGGATGGTGTGAAATCCGAAGAGCTGAAGTCTGAGGATCTGAAGCAGGAGGAGTGGTTGGACGAAGCCATGCAAGAAACAGCAGACCAGCCGGATAATGAAGAGGCAACCAAGGACAAGGATACATCGGAGGAAATAGATGATGTATTTCAAGAGGCCATAAACGATCTAAAGCTCTTAGGTCAAGAAGAGGATGCTGAGAATCAGCAGAAGTCTGGCACAAGTGAGGGGGATGCTACTCCGGAAAATATGGTTGAGGCAAACAAGGAACTGTCTGGGGATACCGAAGAGGGTGCAGGGGATGGTGAACAGTCCAAGTCTTTCTCCGAGGATGGAGCCGATAATGAAGGGGATGATTATCTGGAGACAAAGCTGGCTGACCTCTTCAGTGACACTGGCAGCACGAAGGTGGAATCTCAGGCAAGTGCAGATGATTCCCAGGAAAAATCTGCAGAAGAAAACAGTAGTGCTGAAAACTCAAATATGCAGTGGGATGCATCGGGAAGTGAGAACGGGAGCAATTTGACTTCAACAACTCCGTTCCCGGCAAAGGAAGAAAATCTTGGTTTGACTGGCGAGGATAGTGACACAATAATCAGAGATTTCTTGAACAATGAAGGTGCGAAACCTGAACCGACGCCGTTGGTGGGTACGGATTCAGAATACATATCCATAGACAAGCTTGGGCGTGAGAGTGCAAAAGTTGAAAGTGCACCTTCTACACCAGAGGTCATCGTTTGTGATGTGTGCTGCGAAAGAGTGCCTGATCAAGCAACTTTGGAAGAACATCGTGTCAGGCATGCTCAAGTGCGTTGCAGGTGTAATTTGTGTGACTATGCAGGGCCGAACGAGGAAGATCTCGCCAACCATATGCAAGCAGCTCATAGTAATGGACAGTCTGTACCTCCACCACATCCCCCGATGCCCTCTCCCCTTATGGAAATGCAACAACAAGTACAAATGCAGATGTCATCAAGCCCAAGACATCCTCCACCCTTGTATAGAAGTCCTACCAGCACACCGCCTGGAATGATGCCTGGAACTCCACCTGGAATGGGTATGCAGCCAGGAGGTCCCGGTATGCAACAGTTCAGCTCTCCTGGAGGCCCGATGTCTGGTGACCAGCCGCAAGCACCGCTGATGCCACCCTACAACCAAGCAACCTATCAACAGGGCAACAGGCAGGGCTCCCCATCCTTTTCACCTCGAATGCAGATGAGTCCCCATCGACCATATGGAAATCAAGGCATGCAACCAAATCAAAGACAGCTTGGGCCAGGTCCCAGAATGCCTATGCAGATGAACCAGCAACGGCTGGGACAGCACCCACCAGGGATTTCGCCTCAGAAGCGTGGAGCACCAATGATCGGACAGTCACCGCAAAAGCAACGTAGATTGGATGTCTCCATCCCGGCCAAACAGAATGATGCAGATTGTCAAATTATAGCAGTGCAGCAACGTGGTGAAGGAGTTCCTATCATACAGAACGTCCAGGGTGCATCCCGTGGTGGAGCAAATGCTGGACCAGAGTCGACCATTCACCTAACCGATTCAATAACCCTTAGCGTTCGTCAGCAGGAAAGAGAAGCTGGACAGAAAGGCAATGATGCAAATGCAGTTGCTAATTTGCTGGCTACAAGAGGTATTACCGTGACTCCAGCTGGTGTCACAAAAGGCCAAAAGACAGTCAATTCACCGCAAAGGCACCAACAGTCACATGCACCCCCACCAGCTCCAATCCAGCAGCCAGTAACTACCCTTAATCTCAACTCCTCTATTTCGATCCTTCCAGCAGCAGGCGGAGGAAGGCAGCAACAAAACGCTAGCCACAATTCATTTGCAGTTCCGTCGAGCCGCGGTCACCACAATCAAAACGTTGACAGACCGCCAAGACCACCCACGGTAGACCTAACAGGTGATAGTAGCCAATCATCCTACAATTTCTCCAATCAAAATTCTTCTCCAGGCAGGAGAGGTGTTGGGGGTCGCTTCATATGCCAAGTGTGTGATAAGACTTTCACAACTCCAGAAATGCTTCGGCAACACATGACAATCCATCAGAATGCTGGGAAACTCCCATATAGGTGCAGCTTGTGCCCAGCTCAGTACCCCACCCATCAAGGGTTGCAGCAACACAGACAGCAGTACCACAAAGAACCTGTGAACGCGACCACCGAACTCGTTATTCCTGTAGTGGATCTGAAGCAGCATGGTGCACTGAACCGTCTGAGCCAGTTGGGCATCCAGAACTTTATTCCTCTTAGTCAGCTTCGAAATCAAGGTGGTGGTTACTACGGTCTGCCCATTGTCTCATCAGAGAGTACCAGAAATAGTGCAATATGCAACTTGCAAGCTCTTGCTGCAACAAATGTGCTTCCTTTGGGTCCGTTGAAGCCATTGCCACGATAGGTGATTCGTTTGTAGCCACTAGTTGCAGAATGAGTGGGTGCTAAATGTCATAAGACTTGTTACCAAATCCTTACGATGGTTCGACTGATTTTTTTTTTTTAAAACCAAGACTTTCAGATTCAGCTGTAGGGAAACATGCTGTGCGGTTGTATTGGTGGATGCATGATGCATGATACGTATCCTGAATTTTATTATTCAAATTAAGAAAGTGAGTTGAAAGTGAATTGATTACATAGCCATATTTATCCATGTAATTCGCAACTACATGCTATATACGTTTATCATAACTTTCTTTTTACTTTTTTAAAATACATTTACTGTTTGTCCTTGTTCATTAGTATCAATATTTTATTTCGATAATATTGCTTGAAACATTTTTCATGTTTTTGAAAAGATTTGTTTTTTTTTTATTCTAAAATTTGGAAATATTCTTGAATGTTACAAAGAACATAATATGCAAGTTTGGATACATTATGTTAAGGTTAGTTGTCATGACTACATTGGTTCTGTCTTTTGTAAATTGATTTTTAAGTGATATTTTTTGTGCGCATTTTCATGTGCATTGGAGCTGAATAGTGTGTTTAAAAGTGGAGCATACTGGAACTTAAGATCTCAGCTTTCATTTTTAAGCAGCTGATTGTATGTGTGTGTTACATATGTAGAAATTGTCCTTTGCCTTATTTTATCTTTTTTAAGCAAGACAATTGTGCTGAAGTTATTCCTGTAAGTATTTGGAGTACATCACCCCTTCTTTATTAACTTTGGAATATAACATTTTAAAAGAAATGGACAGCTCAAAATTTATCTGTATGTGATGTAGTAAAGGCATTTATTAAAATAAGTGAAATTTATTTTATATCTTTTTTATTCAGTTAAAATAAACCTTGTATGTGGGAATTAAAAATATAGGGGTAATCAAATTCAAAGTATTTGAAAAATGTATCATGCAAAACATTTGCTCATAACATGTATTTTATTATTGAAATCTACAGAAAATTTACTTAATTTTGTTGCTCATTACTTGAATAAGTAACTGAGTTTTTGTAACCTACCGTTACTTGAAAAAGTAGCTTGTATCTGCATTACAAGTAATCCATTATTTCCAAACATTGGTACAAAGTAAAGATAGACTTTTTAGTATTCCTATCTCATATGGCAGTTGTTCCCAAAGTGTGCCCCTGGGGTGCTGCGAAATATTCCAATATTTATTGGATATTGATATTTGTTCCAAATGTGTGCTTATTTAGTACTTTTTACATGTAAAATGTTTCTCCATTTGAAATGTGTGTTTATTTTTTAACTTAAGGGGGAGAGGGACAATTTCCCCTATGTGTCTCTCGCTACGGCAGCTGCCAATCACTGTTGCCAACTTCGCTCTTTTGAAGCCAGATCTAGCTCTTTCGTGCACTTGTTTGGCTGTGAACTGTGGCACCCACCCCCCTGCCTCACTATGATTCCACTACTGGCTCCAACCAACTTTTGTAAGAGTACATTTTGCACGTGAAGTGACGTGATATTATTATATTGGCTGCGTCACCCACCCCCTCTTTCCCCCTCTTATATAGCACTGTGGCTAAGGTGAAGATGACAGTATTGTTATCCGGGAATCTTTTATTTTAAATTTAATATGAGCATCAGTGGATTATTGAGATGGGTGATGCCACCAAAGCTAGGTGGTGAAAATTATGAATAAATTGCCTTCACTTAAAGCTAACTATAATAGCAGCCCCCCCCCCAACACCTAAAATTACCCTAGCAGGCACTTTATGCAGCCTCCGTTAATCTAGCTCCTTGAAAGTCATCATTGCTCTATTAATGGTGAAATGTAGCTCTTTCATGCACTTCAGGTTTTGCAACACTGCCAGGATGGCCATACGAGACAAGGAGAAATGCATTAGCCTTATGGACCATTGTTTTATTCGTTCTTTCGGGAATATCAAACCTCCAATGAGGTAGAAATGTACATGGACGGAAAAAGGACACGTTGAACTATGTCATAGTAGTATGAAAAGTCGAAATTCCCATTTGCTTAGCTGTAATTTGAATTCCCATAAGGAAATACTTATTAATCATATTTTTCAAACATCATGTCTAGCTTACTAATCAACTTGAAAAACAGTTTCCACCTGCAACATTGGGAGAAATTCATACTCTCTTGCATACTAATTTTTTTTTTAAGAAGCTGTGCCCAATCTGATGATATTGAAATAAATGCACAACTGGTGCGTAATTGTCCTTCACCTTAAGGCAAGTAACCTAACCACACTAGCTGAGCGTTGCAAGTTTTAGATAGGCCTACATTTTGACGGGTGCTGCAGAAACACTAAGGGCACCATGAAACTAAAAAGTTTGTGAACCTCTGTCCTATGGAATATCATGTCAAATTACCCATCGTCATACTAGGACCCCAAGAAAAGATGAACATGAATTTAGTTTTGCCAGACTTAAGTAAAAATGAACTTTGTGGTATTTCATTTAACTTTGGTTTTAATATACAGGGTGGGGCAGAAAAACCTGATGATTTTTAAAATGATATAACACGGTAAATAAAAGTGTCTTCATTCATGTGCTAGCCTTACAGCCATATGTAGGCCATTATTATTGAAAAAAATACCAACATTAAGGACAGAAAATCACATCTTGCAAATGGCGGCAATTTTGGTCCACACACTGCTTGAGTCGGTCACTACAACTTCTCTTTTCTGGTGAAGAAAAAAAAATTGCTGATTATTGTTTTGTTATTGCGTCACATGGTGTGGTCGTGGGAAGAGAGGTTGGGATACCACTCCTCACTAGCTGCCATTTGTCACCATCGAGCCGTACCCTACTTTCATGGGCGCCATTTGCAAGATGTTGTTTTTCACACTTAATGTTGGTGTAAATAGTTTTTTTTATCTATAATAATTGCATACATATGGCTGTAAGACTAGCACATGAATAAAGACAAACTCTTTTTATTTACTGTTATATCATTTTTTCTGCTCCACCCTGTATAATATGTGTAGTCATGGGCAATCTGCAATAACCATTGCACACTAACCTTGCAGTTTTTCAGTTCATAAATGTAGGATGTTCAGAAAAGGCACATAGGCCACAAAGCTTTGATTTCCTGTTGTTTCTGGAATATTCAAGTTTCTGAATACATTTTTACATACAAGGGCTATATATTACAAAATTCACGACTATTCTAGAAAGAATTGGAGCGATTTTTCATGTGTATGGCATGAAACTGACATACCTTTCAAAGAATTGCAAAGAAAGTCCTAACTTTTTTTACTTTATGTATTATTAATTATGCATAACAAAAAATAGTAATAGTTTGATTATGGCTATGAAACATATGAAATAAATTTTAAATTAGTAATCAACTGCTGGATCGAATGAAAGTCTAATGAATACTTAGTCACAGGAGCAGCTTGATAGGAGGCACACTCAAGTCCTAAATAAATAAATAAAGTGCTCCCCTGTGCTTAGTACCACACCATGAAGGCATATAGGGGTGTAATGCCCCACATCTTGATCTGGTCGTGAGTGAGGGTGATGTGATACACATCATGCCCCTGACTGCCTTTACCCCCCAGGGTTTGCCCCACGTACCCATGTCATTTGATGATGGGTGGGCACCAGAGCCGCTTCTAACGTTAGAAACGTTCCCAGATTTGAACCAGCTGGGGATCGAACCCGGGACCTTTAGCATGGTAGTCCGACGAAGTTGCACTGAATCAATTAATGAAAATATTATAACTATAGTTTTATATTTGTATAAAGATTCTAAACAGAGATAATACAACATGAACAGTCTGTAACAAAGTAACTGCACCACAACACAACGTGCAAACTGTGTGTTAGGTGATATGTAGACAATTATATTGCTCATATTTTACTTTTACGTTAGATTAATCCTGGACCTTGTTTTATATGTCTGTTAATAATTAAAGCCTGGATATTGACCTTTTGTCATTTTTTATTTTCAGTAAAATAATCCTTACATGTTGATTTTGAAGAAACTGACATTTTTAATAAATCTCATTTCAACCACAATTTTGCTATCAAAACTCAATGTATCTGCTCAAACTATGATTGAAATCCATTAAACAGATTTTCCACCCACTATTCACATGATTTCCACCAGTAAACACAGCTGCATGTCAGAACAGGGGGCAACCATTTGCACACAGACATCAGACACACCTGTTGGCAGAGAGAGGAATGAAAGACAGCGGTGCAAAATAACAAAAAAGAATCAAGATGCACCAAGAAATCTAAGGTGTAATTTGCCATTGTTTGCACATTATTACAATGACAATTTAAACATATTTAAATATTTCCCTCATTTTTAGAGGTGGAGCAGATATTTTGTTACAGACTATATCATGTCTGTAATGCTTACTATTAAAATAATAAACATAAATAGCTGGAAAAATTGTATGTTTTGTCTTAAGTGCTTTTTCCTGAACAGACTAGAAGTTATCTGTCCAAGGTAGATACATGCAGCTGATCCAGTCAGAAGCAGTGAACATATAATTAATTGGCTAGAAAAGATGTGGCCTTGCAGGTGAAAACTACAGTGTCCACAAATGATTGAAGTGGTGTCACGATGTTACTGTATGTGTATTATTGAACATATCGTGAAGTAACTTTACAGTTTTGTAGAGAAACTCAACAAGTCTTGTGACGCATTACAATTGTTCGATATGCCCCCCTTCGTGATTCTGCACACATAAACGTATAATCAAGTTCTTCTCAAGCGCGATGCAGCACGTCCCTATCAATTCGATCAAATGCACTGATGCTACGAGCCCGCAGTTCTGCTAGATCACTCTGTAATGGATGCACAAACACTAAATCCTTCACATAACCCCCCCACGCAAAAAAATCGCACGGAGTTAAGTCAGGGTAGCATGAGGCAATGGCAGCAGTTGTTGATCATTATTTCCACAATGACCGATACATTGGTTTGACACTGGTGGTTAAGAATTCATGGACATCGTGATGGAACTGGTGCAGAGCAGCATCCAACTGCTGGATAAAGTTCTCACTTTACAAAGAATTTTATTTCCTAAACAGTATACAAGATATGGTTACATAGAACGATTATTATTTTTATGTATACGGATAAAAGTAGTCAAGCTACTTTCGGAGGTATGTGCTTATGCCCTGGTACCTGAAAATTAACCCAGGGCGTCAGTTCCGTGAATTTTTACGGATTCCCCCGCTTTTCTTTGATTCATCCTTGATTTCCATTATTTTTTTAATTACAATAATTCACTGTGACATTGGCAAGAATGTCCCAGTGTGAAGAACCAAATTTGTTCGGTT
This sequence comes from Lepisma saccharinum, assembly GCF_977018435.1. Classification (NCBI taxonomy): domain Eukaryota; kingdom Metazoa; phylum Arthropoda; class Insecta; order Zygentoma; family Lepismatidae; genus Lepisma; species Lepisma saccharinum. The sequence goes on along the minus strand of NC_139255.1, from coordinate 31,238,104 downwards.
TTCCTGAACAAAGTTGGTTTCACATCATTCTACAAGGTAAGAAGATTAAGATAAAGGTTAGAAATAGTAGGAAGTAAATAAGTGTTAGTGTTTAACATTAATATTATTTATGATCACAGATACGAAATTACATAGGTGTGTAATTGGGTGGGTAATGTTTTCTTAGGATAAGTTTTATTGTGTGTCGTGTGCATTAGTGTTGATGGATGAGATGAGGAATGGACATTAACACGATTCTATGAATGTTAAGCAGGGTCTATGTTCTAGTATGTTATGTTTGAGATAGTGAGAGTATTATTGGCTTTGAGATGTACGTATTAATAGTAGGAAGAGATATGAAAGAACGAGTGGTACCTGATGCAAGGAGACTTGCGGGAGACCAGCAAGAGTTGGTCGGACTGGGATGAACATCGGTACGACGGTTGGTACCCGGGACATCATCAGGAAGGGAAGAAGTAGGGAGGGATTTCCTGGGAAGTATCGGGTACATTAGTACGTTCGGTAGTGGAAATATAGAGAATTGTCAAGAATCAGTGAGAGAAGTTTGCAGTGTGTTTAGTAACTAGAATAAAGAAGGGGGTGTAAGATTACAATTTAAGAAAGAAACGAAAAAGAAGAATCTTGGTTAAATTCGGTTGGTTCCTAGGTCGAGTCCTTGCAGTGTTATCCTTTGCCTTTCTCCGGGGAGACGTAACCTTTTTTTCGTTTTGGCGTATCACTGTCTTCTGTATTAGTGTCTCCTTCTTGATGTTCCTGTGGGAGGTTCTGCTTCATTATCCTCTTGGTGATCTTAGTCCTAAGGAGGGATGTCCTGTTGTTGAGTTTGTCGAAGGTGGATTCTTTGTGATCTTCTGGGGTGTATATTACATTCCGGAGGTAGGGGTTGAATGGGGAGGTGAGTGATGCCGGATTTGAAGAGGGAATGTTCCTCTTTCGACACCAGGTTTGTTAAGTCGTTTAGTGACGTAAAGTGCTCGGGATTTCTTATTAACTGGTACGTGTTGAAGTTTGGTAGCTTTTGTCTTAAATCTTCGATTTGTTTGTTTGATGTCTGGCAAAAGAAGGCTTTATGTTCCGGTGTGTCCGTCTCGGTTTTACATTTCAGGCATTTATCAGTCTGTCTGAGGTTGTGCTTATTTAGGTGTTGACCGTAGGGACCGTGTCCCGTTAGGAAATGTATGAGACCTCTCGTGGGATGGAAATGGTCCATCGAAAGTCGTTCTTTTATGTTTGGAAGGAAGCTGTGAAGTCTCCTTCCTTGCGTAGCTTGTGTCCATTCCTGTTGCCAGACGCTAAACAAGTGGTTGTAAATTTCTGGTACCGTGGCAGGCAGGCGCGTGCCCAGGATTTTCGTAAGGGGGGGGGTTATGAATCCAACACATTTTCCAGTTCACAGGTCAAATTTCTTGTAATAAATTAGATAATTAATATACTTGGATTTTACCCCAATGAACGCAATCAATGTATTTGCTATGGATGCTTCATGTTTTTATTGCATCATATAAAAGCACCTGCTTGAATATTTCCAAATTATTAATATTTTATATTTAATTGCTCAAATATAATTTTTAAACAAAAAATATGTACACTCAACATTGTAACAACATTAAAGAGATTAAGACTACTTGATGTCTTAAAGACAGTAATAAATAAGGTACCACAGTTCAACAATTTAAATTCTGAAATTTAGGCATCGAGGTTTCTGTGCGAGTTCTGACAATATGTCGTCACCACAAGTAACTTTTATATCCCGGTGAATGTTCAGAGCAGCTAACCCATTTAATCTTTCTTCGCAAATGGTATTTCGAAGATAGGTCTTCAACCGCCTCAAAGTTGAGAATGATTACTCATTTGATGTTGCACATATCAATTGCTTCAAGAGCATTTACTGGACGTGTTTGCATTGCTGCAAGATGACGATACCACAGTCTCATTTCAGTGGGACCGTCGTTGCCTTGTAATCAGGGTGTCCCGGGTTCGATACCCGGTGGAGGCTCATAGTGGTTCGGATCTCACTTTAAACTTTAGGCCCAGTCCCGATTAGCCTTACTGTGCATAAAGTGGATTTAAAACATCAATTCAATCAACATTGTACTTGTTGTAGAGATGATTTTGCTAAATATTGTGTACATTTTTGGCATTGTATTATTATATTATTGGTCAAAACATTTGTTTGACAGTCGATAAACAAATACGAACCCCTTCAGTAATTAACATTTTCTACTACAGTGTCATTAATGTGTCATATTCATTTTCATATTAGGTCTATGGAGAGGAATTTTGTATAATGTTAACGTTATGGAACTGCGAAACCAACTGTTGAAGGGGCCACTCCCCCCTTCCCCTCCGAAGCCCAGTACCGCACCACAGGATCTGTCACTGAGCCCGACAAAATTTTGCCAGACAGTGCTCGAAATAGAAATTCGTAGCCGAAAAGGGAGGGGATATTTGATCGATTTTGGAAATACGAGGGGGTACATTCTTGTATGGATGGATCAACATGGAGACAATACAGTAGGTGGAGGATGCTCAATATGAAAATTATTCTAATTGGGGGTATGATTTGTGAAACTTTCTTAACTGGAGGCATCCCCTACTTCGACCACTGATGCCAGAAAAGATGCTTTCAGAAAACGAATTTATTACTGCACACACACATTACTTATTGTATTTGTTGCGTTTGTACAAGAAAAATATTCAGAAGATTTGTAAGGAATACCTATTTACAGTTCATAGGATGCCTATCCCGTGTCGTAATACAAATTTTATCCCTTTCCTACAAAATAATAAAACTGTCCATGGCAACCGTGATTTTATAATGTGGTTGCATACATATATAGTAGCACCAAGCTTTCTGGGACCTCGGAAAATACGTGAACCACAGGCTTTCCCGTGCGACAATAGTGCCACTGCTCCGACTCCAGGGTTTCAAATGCCTTGGTGGATCTATAAGATAGTAATGTCGTTTTTCGAGGGTTCGTGAACAAAACAAAAAGTAAATTGTTTTAAAGTCCATTTTATATTCAGATACGTTAATCGGGACTGGACTTAAAGTTTAAATCGGGATACGTACCACTGTGCAATGCATCTTCACAGGGGATCAAACCCAGGACATCTTTGATTACACCACCATCGGTGAGGCCCCTGAAATCATTGAGGAAACTTGTTCATCTTCATGTTCTCTCGCCCTGCGAAAGTTTATTGGTGATATAGGGTGACATCCTACACACGTCTTCCAGACATACACACGCGGGCACCCCCCTCCCCTGCACACACACGTTTGTATGCTTACAGCACATGCTGTGCCCTCCCAGAAAAACAATTCTAAATCCACCTATGGATATATCTGCTATCAAATAATGAACGTCACTTACCTCGACAGTTCCTTGACATAATTTTGCAACAAGGTTTGCAATATCTTCTGTTATGCCTTCTTGTTGAATATCAAGAGTCTGAAAGTTCGCACGTTTCACTCTCGCAATTCGGATGGAATTCCTCTGAACTTAAATCGACCTTTTTCTGACGTTCTATTTGTGGAAGGTGAAGCTTCAACTTCCATTTTTTGTTTCTTTTGGAAATAATCTAATACGTATTTCTCCTCTTTTCTCTATCCATCTTTAGTTCCACGTCAAAAATCTATTACACACGCAGAAACGTAACACACAACACGACCACTTCGACTTGCTACCTTGCAGACTGCAACTCGCTACAACCCCAGTGAACACCAGGACTTGGGACAAAGATACCGGGCGGTCGAATGTCTGAACCATGCATCCAGCTTGGTCCAGCTCAAATTACGTCATCAGTGTTGACAGCAACCAGTAGTGTCAGTGTCAGTAGTGTTGGCAACTGCTAAATTATTTACGCACAAATTCAAGTGAGATCTTTCACACATGTTACAAGAAAATTCAATAAACTGAAGGCTGGAAATTGGTTTAGAAAAAAATATCTAATTTGTAAAGAGCACAAGAGTAAAACGTATAATATTTTGGCATATTAATTGCTTTTATTTTGTTTATGAAACTGACTGGGCCAGTTGGGCTATATAACGCATCCTTCACCCCTCCCTTCCTCCCGGCATGCTATTGTACAAAACATCGCTTGCCTCCTTCGTAAAACCATGCTTCGCTACTGCCTGCAACAATTATTATTATTATTATAATTATTGATATTTTGAAATAAATATGCATCCAGGTGCGAAATAAGATTTTGACTTACTTTGCCAACCAATTGTAGTGATTCAAATCTCACAGAACTTTGCTCTGCTGGCATAAATGGTATAAGAAGGGAAAAGAAAGAAAAGGGAAGTTAGCAGCACTGTCGTAACAGGAAAGGGAGGGTCATTCTCCTAAGAGGGCCATCGTGGGTGAAAGAAAGGGGAGGAGGGATTCCTTCCGTTCGCATTCCAAGGGTTACGGCTCTTTTCTTGACCATACTGAGAAGGAAATTCTCCTTCCTTTTCAGTGACTAAGGAATGAATGAATGCTTGTGCATTTCTGTAACTCAACTCCAATATTATCATAAGTAATTGAAGAAGCAATACATTTCTCATTGCCAAATGTAAACATTTTACAATATTGGCAATTTATGAAATAAAATGTATTTCTGCTTTGAATTTTTTTAAATGACGAAACCAATGGGGGGGGTTTTAACCCCCAACAACCCCCCCCTGGGCACGCCACTGGTGGCAGGGCGTATTCCAATTAGTTTATAGATTTCGTCCTCTTGTCCATTTCTAAAGTAATACTTTGATGCTCTAGTTTTAATAACGATTTCAATAGGCTGTAGGCCCGCAATCATGAGAAGAGCCAGGGTTGAGGTTGTTCTGAATGCACCCGTTAGGCCAGGCACGTATCCAGGAATTCCTTTCGGGGGGGGCTCAACACCATTTTTTTAAGGGGGATAGTAAGAACCTCACAATTGTATGTTTAAGACCAGTGGTGGCAATTGGGTTCCAAAACGAAAGGGGAGGGGGGGGTGCGGAGGGCGTTGCAAGGAAAGTTTACTTTCCCTTGGTAGCCAAGGCTTAACATTAAGAGGCCATAATGTTGAGGCAGAAAAATAAGAAATGGGGAGCAACTATCCCTTAAATCGTTGCCACTGTAAGGCTATCATTTTAATCAGAACATGAAATCGGAACATTTTTTACCACTCGAATCCTCTGTTTCCATGCATTAATAATGTGTGCCGGAACCATCTCAGTATGTGTATTTGTCCATTTCTTCTCATCAGGCATAAAAACATCTATGGTATCTTTGAGTGTTTTTACGAAGCTGTTACACATGCACGGGATGGACAATCCACTCGACAACACGAGATTCAAATTGTGGGTTGCGAACTGGACGCAGACAGCTCTCGAATATTACTCTCCGATTCGAGCCTGAACACCACTAACGTGTCTTGTCCTCCCATGTTTGCAGCTCTTATAAAAGCCGAAACCCACCAAATTGTTCAGATTCAGGCCTTAGCACTCACAAGTGTTCAAAAATGCCTGTCACAGCTTCCGCTGTCTTGTTATATAACGGCACGAAAGAAAGGAAGTCTTCTCGAATACAGGTGGATCACGAAACAATTAATGCACAGTGAAAACCCTTCCGTTCCCAACACATCTAATGTTTCGTCTCCCAGTATGATCAAATGCTTACTCATTTATCTCCAGTGACGTGCCCAAGGGAGGGTTGGTGAGGTAATAACCCCATTTGACCCAGTATTCCTTTTTTTTTAAAAAAAAAAAAAAAAAAAAAGGAACGTCAAAGACAGGAAAAAATGGCAAAATCAGGACTGACCACTAAAAATAGTATGCGTAACCCCTCTCCCTTCCGAAAATCCTGGGCACGCCTCTCTTTATTTTTTTAAAAAATGAACTCACCAGAAGTTTTTATCATTGCATTGGAGATGCGTTCTTCCTGCAGGTTTGAATATGATCCTTTAGGGTGCTGTCGTCTGCCTGCCTTCACACCTAACCTTAACAAGGCCCGTATTTTCCATCCTTGTGACTTGGATTTTCAAGACTTAGGAAGGTTTCAGACCAAAGGGACACGCGATACATGTTGATTGGAATGGGCCAATCAACAGCAACGTTTCACACCGTAGCGACACAAAAGGCCGCATAAACCTAATCTTCAGGCGACACGGTGTGAAATCTCCCTTATTAGGCCACTGTCATTGTCACCTCGAAGTAGTAACTCTTGTTGACTACAGAAAAAATTATCCTCAACCAGTGATAATGCTCCTCAGTTTTCTTCTCTCTCCTATATTTTCTGTGCTTGTTCACTATACAGGCAACACCTTACGATTTGATATACACAGGACATGTACTATGTAGACATTTTAACGAAAGATCGGTTGAAGTAAAGGATGAGTAGGTGACTCAGTTGGTAGAACCCTGATTTGGATCCTGGTAGAGCCTGCAATTTCCGCCTAAAATGTCTACATATGCAACATCTTCCTGCTTTCTGTTCTCGACATTCATAAAATTTTCGGCTGTTTTTTTATGATAGTTAAGTGTTTGAATGTGTTTCGAACCCAGTAGGCTTAAACAAAAGTATTTTTTTTTATCATGAAATTCTCAGACTGCATATACGAAATTTAGTTCTGGCAAAACTAAATCATCACTCAAAACTTTGATTTTCAGTTGATCTATGCAGTTTATTTCTGTTTTAATATCCGGTACTGATGAAATATTCACTTGAGAGAAGAGAGAGAGAGAGAGAGGCATTGATCTCTTCGGCCCTCGAACTGAACTAGCACCACACTGAGGCCCGGAAGTTCTGCTGTCGTCAATGTCTTCATTTTTGAATCACTCGAATAACATGGGTACCTGGGGGAAACCCTGGGGGGTAAAGGCGGTCAGGGGCGTGATGCTGATCACATCACCCCCACTCACGACCGGATCAAGAAAGTGTTGGGCGTTACCCCCACACCCCCTATACGCCTTCATGGCGTGGTGCTATGCACAGGGGAACACTTTACTCTATCTTATAAAGCAATCAGAGGACGCTGACTGATCTGATCACCAATCGACTGTATGAATTGTCACACTTACCTCTGAAATCTCATTAACCGATTCTTTGTACAGATCAATCGAAAAATTGAATCCGCGTATTTATATCCTCATTATATTGTAGAACGTTCCGCAGCTAAAACGATTCGTTAATATTGCCAGTAGTTGACTCCTTCTCTCATTCAAGAACGTACCCTCTCCCGCCTTCCAGAGATTAGAAATTACAACGAATTGCCCTACGTGTGGCGCTACCTTTGTTGTGCAGCTTCCAAATGCTGACAAGTCTCTACATAGTCCTCAAGTGTGTTGAGACAACACCGAAAGCGCAAGAAAAGTTTACGTGCAATATTATCAACAACAGGGTTATAGAACATTCTCCGTATTGCCTCGATACTTGTCTATCTCCTTAAATCATCGTCACATTATTCAAAAAGCCAAAAACCTAATTTTATCTAGTGTAAAATAAAAAAATCCTGGGGGGGCTCGAGCCACCTCAACCCCAGCTTGGATACGTGCTATTAACAATAACAGGGTTATAGAACATTCTCCATCTTGTCTCGATAATTATTTCTCCCAAATTATCATGACATTATTCAAGAAGCCAAAATCCTAATTTTATCTAGTGTAAACAGAAAAAAATCCTGAAGGGGGGCTCAAGCCTCCTGATTCCCACCTTGGATACGTGCTATTGACAATAATAGGGTTATAGAACACTCTCCGTCTTGTCTCGATAATTATTTCTCTCAGATTTATAAATTTATTATCTTCACATTATTCAAGACGCCAAAAATCTAATTTTATCTAGTGTAAATTTAAAAATTTCCTGAGGGAAGGGGGGCTCGAGCCACCTCATCCCCACCTTGGCTACGTGCTATTAATAATAACAGGGGTATAAAACATGCTCCGTCTTGCCTCGATAATTATCTCTCTCCTTACATTATTTTCACATTATTTAAGAAACCAAAAACCTAATTTTATCTAACGTAAACTGAAACATTTCCTGGGGAAAGGGTCGAGCCCCCTGTGCCCCATCTTGGATACGTGCTTTTATGAATAACAGGGTTACGGAACATTCTCTGTCTTTCCTCGATAATTATTTCTTTCCTTAAATTATTGTCACATTATTTTATTTCACACCACAAGAAACCAAAAACCTCATTTTATCTAGTGTAAACCTAAAACTTTCGGGGGGGGGGGCTCGAGCCCCCTAAGCCCCCCCTCTGGATACGTGCCTGCGTTAGGCGAAGTATCACTTTGCGTTGTGAAGATCTCAATCTGTTTTTAATGTACTGTTTACTGGTTTCCATGGCCCACAGGGGCGAGCCATAGGAAATAATAGAATTATATATGGTAATGAGATATGTTTTTATGTGTGATAGTGGAAGGTTGTAGTTTGCTGAACTCAATGTGGCTAGACTGTTTATAGTTGTTTCGGCCTGGGTTGTTGCCAGGGCTATGTGTCTGTTAAAAAACATCTTCTCTTGAAGAGTAATGCCAAGGTATTTAGCTTCTCTTATGCCCGGTTCGCTCAACCATCTTTAAAACGTTCTTAACGAGTTGATAGTTAACGCATCACTAAAATCTTAGCAGCCTGTTAAACTTTTAATGTTCGCTCAAGCGATTTTATAGGCCCGTTAACTAACGACATGTTAGAGACGTTTTGCTTTGATGCCTTGCTATTCTCATACTTTGATACGAGAAATGCAACGTTTTCATTGGTTGCACCGCGGAGAGTAGACTGTGCGTAAGCGGATTTTTTTGTATGAAATCCCAGGAACAAAATAACAAAATAAATAAAGTAATGTGTAACACATAAATATATGTTTAAGAAATGAATGTTAGTTAGGTATTTACGTCCGCACACCGAAAATGTTATGTATTATGATTAACAGTTACACTGTAATTTCGTAAGTTAGATTTAAATGAGTGCCTACCGACTGCCAATAAAATATATAAATAAAAACTACTGTTCTAGGTTAGGGTAATCTGTTTGAAGTTTGATAAATTTAATTATATTAAAATGGCATTGCAAAAGAGGCCTAAAGGTGGAAATGAACGTGTGTTCGCTATAATAATTTTCCTCAGCAAAAGAGAACATTTCACGAAATGTACACCATGCATAACTTAACTTACTGTGCCATGGCAATTAAATATGTAAATATTGCAAGTCACTTCTATTGGCATTGATGTGAATGTGGCATTGCAAACAAGAAATCTACTGTTTCCAAATAATCACTGACAAAAAAAGAAGGCACGAAAAATGTTTACCAATATGTTACCGTTCATGCATATGTACAAGGGATGTTTCTGAATGGTTGTGTTTCGTACAAATATTTTTCAAAGAAAAAAAATATATATAATACAATACGATATTTTATATTTGATTTATCATAAATGGTAAAAAGGACAAGTACGCTGTTAAGACAGTATCCTCACCACTAGTACGACCGTACCGTGCAAAGAATAATTTCCGAATGCGTGGAAGTGTATTTTACAAACAAATATACATACTTTTACAATGTCCATGCACGAAACTACATTACCAGAAACAGCTTAGGATTAAGCTTTTTTCTTAATGAAACATACATGTGTAGTACGATACTTTACATTATGTTTGGTTATTCATTATGTGATGAAATTGTAGTCATTCAGAAAATGTACCTTGTACATGGAACGGTTGATTAATATGATATTTTACATTTGATTTATCATAACTGGTAAAAAAAAAAAAAAAAAACCAAGTGCACTGTTAGACAGTACCATTACCACTTGTACGTATGTACAAGGAAAAATTTCAGAATGGATGTTAGTGTGTTTTTCAAACAAATATGTATACTCTTACAATTTCCATGCACGAAACGACAACACCTTTAAACTGCTTAGGACCTGAAGCTTTTTTCCTTAATGAAACATACATGTGTAGTACGGTTTTTTACAATATGTTTGGTTATTCATTATGTGATGAAATTGTAGTCATTCAGAAAATGTACCTTGTACAGGGAACGGTTGATTAACATGATATTTTACATTAAATTTATCGTAACTGGTAAAAAACAAAAAAAAACAACAAGTGCACTCAGACAATATCATTACCACTTGTACGTATGTACAAGGAATAATTTCCGAATGCATGGTAGTGTGTTTTATGTCACTGTACAATGTCAAAATGTTACAATGTCCATGCACGAAACTATATACCTGAAACTGCTTAGGACCTCAAGCTTTTTTCCTTAATGAAACAACATATGTAATCTATATTACGTGATGAGATGGTAGTCGTTCGTAAATGTACCTTGTACATGTGACGGATGATTATTTCTTTCAATTTTTAAGTGCTCTTTCAGTTTGTTATGAATACGATTTAATTTCCATTTGTACCATTCTATGTCAGCCCATTTTCAATATACTGCATAATAATTGTTTTGATTTTGTGATTATATTAAGACTCACGTTATATTAAACAACATGTTTTATTCTACAGTACTTACGTACAGCTACGAGCTAAATAAGTAAATAGGTTAGGCAGGTTTTCTTTATTTCTGTACTTGGTTAGGTTAGGCAGGTCAGGTTTGGTGCTTTTAGCATCTCCAGTTTGCTACAGCTGTCCCTAGCCGCTTGTGATTCAGAATATAGAATGATGAACATTTGTGTCGAGCATTCTCGTCACTGCAAAATCATTTTTTTCCATTATGTTAATTTGGTGGATAATAATTTGAAAAGTTCGAAAGAACAATTCCCTACTACTTTGAAATATTGCAGGCTACATTGTGTAATGTCACAAATTTATTTTACATTAAATGAGAGTATAGGAAGTGTATTGCCTATTTCTAGGACAGTTGCTTCATTTTAATTTTATCTCTTACGTTTTCTGACATTTTTCAGTATAAAAAGCAACATAAAATTGGAATGGTAGTTATAAGCAGACATAAGCATAAACACAACAAGAAACCACGACTTTCTCCAGTTTCTATATGATCCACTGGAAAACGGCGTGGACGACGACACCGAATATTTTGGTGAATAACTTCACCTTATACAAATTGAAATATGTAAAAGGTGGTTACATTATTTTAAAAAGTCATGCGATATTTTGTGTTTATGGTTACAGTGCATTGAGGGTGGAAGCCCAATATGCATTTTAAAAACATCAAGTTCGTATAATTAACTATAAGCATATATTTTTGGCTCGACAGGCAAAATTAATAAAATTTGAATAATGTGTGATGATCACGATGCCATTATTGACAAAACTTTAAAAAGTACATTGATACAATATTTCTCATTCAACTTACATGTGATTTCTGATTTGCAGTACGAATTTATAATATGAAATACGAAATGGGGAAAATTATTTTTGCTGTAGAAAGAAATCGAACAAGTGTATGTTTTGCGATGGTATGCAAATAATGTGTTCAAATCTGTTTGGGATAACCTTTCAACACAACAGCTGGCATACACAATTTCGCCATTTCATTTCCGACACAACACAACGCGCTGTTAAGCACTTTAATGAAGCAAAAGAGTGCCTTTAGATTAACGACGACATTAGAGGTCTGTTAGCCTTAACGAAGGTCGGAGAAATGCCTCAATGTGCTAATGTAGCGTTAACTTGATTTAACGCTTCTTTAAAATTTAACGCGCGTTGAGCGAACCGGGCATTACTCTTTTTAAATTTCTTTCTCTGAGTTTGATTTGAGGGTTTCTTTGTAACTTCCCCTTAAGGATAATATAATGAGTCTTTTCCGAAGCTATTTTGAGTTTAGCATGATCACACCAATTGGATAGCATATTGATTGCAGTGGATGCTTTATCTTCGATTTCCCTTCTTGAGTTACCGGAAGTGAGCATGATAATGTCATCCGCATAAGCTATGATCTGGTCTATGTCTGGATGGTCTTGTAGTTTCATAAGCGCAGGCTCCAAGTTAGTATTCCAAAGCTCGGGTCCCAGAATGGAACCCTGAGGACAACCTTTTGACGTGATCTTACTCATTTGTAGATCCGGATATTTGATGCTAATTTTTCTGTTAGAGAAATAACTTTTCAGAAGTAGGAAGAGTGTACCTGGGCAGTTCATATTTTTAAGTGTTTGAAAAAGGCTGGGCCACCACAAGTTGTCAAATGCCCCGGCGATGTCCACCATGATTCCAACCATGTACTTGTTTGGAGTGTTTTGTGTTGTAGACGATAGCAGGCGTAATGCATCGTCAGTGCATTTACCTTTCGTGAACCCAAATTGTATCCCTGATATGGGTTTGAGCAGGCGAAATTCTTTGAATCTTTTTAGGATAAGTTTCTCGAAGAGTTTTCCCAAAACGTTGAGAAGGCATATTGGTCTGTATGAATTGACCCTGGTTTCATCTTTATTTGGATGTTTCTTGATGATTATTAAGTTTGCTTCCTTCTCACTGTCTATCTCCAACTGTGGCATGAGCCAATATTCTAACATGTCAAGATACCTGTATTCTGTAATGGTTTGTTCACTGTAGAAGGGCCATCAACTAATTTTTGAGATTGCACAAGATCGTTGAGTTTCGGAAGGTCACGAATATGCTCAACGGCACCACGGGGAACATAAAACCCCCATAACTTGTAATGTGTCACAAAACTGCAACATTACTTCGTGATACATTCAATAATTCATGTACAGTAACATCATGGAGCAGTTTCAATCATTTGTAGACACCCTGTATAAGCACATGTCATGTGAGAGCCAGAGGCCTCAAAAAATGCAGTGTTTGGAATGTATGTACTCACTTCGACAGCCAGATTGACTTATTTTAATCTCTTCAGTGGGAAAGTTGAATCAAGTATCTCCAAGTTACTGATTTTGTTTGAGAGCTACATTTATCCGACTTCAAAGTGAGTAGATACATTTAAAGAAGCAATCGCTGCATTTTTGGAGTTATTTTCTTCTGGTTCTCTCAACAAATTGTATTAGGACAAGTAACAACAGACACATTTAACATTTTGTGACTTTCTCCTTAAACGAGCACAGTATTATGAAGTAAATTGTACACTGGGATGCACAAATATTACTTGGCAAATCAGGGGTGCCCATCCCCCCCCCCCAAGGCGGAGGATGCATCCCCCCAAATGAATTGTTCATCATACCCCCCCCCTATACACAGAAATATAGTTTGCATAAACACGAAGTTTTTGGTTTTTGTTTGAATGTGGACAATTTGATTTCATTTTTTAAAAATTAAATTTTAAAACTGACAGAATTTTACAATTTTCCAGCCAGTCATAGAGCAGGAACACATACAAGATAAACTAATCGTGCCTTAAATCATCCAACACAAACTGAAAGAAAACACCAGGCATGTTTACCACTGGCTGAGATGCCAACAATCGAAAGGCACATGCCATTCGAAACCTTTCATTGCATTTGAAATTAAAAGATTAAAGAAAGGAAAAGCACTGCTTATTTAAATCATGAAGTAGATACTGAACATCTAATAATAATAACAACTATAACTAAGAATCAATAAGAAGTCAAACAAAACGATCCCCCATTTTTGTGTGAAGATATGTAGAATTGGTAGGAAAAATATGAAATTTTGTCCCCCCAAAAAAATCCATGATGCAGGTACGTCGTGAATCCCTCCTGTGGCAAATTGTACATTATTTTCAAACAGTACCTCCCAGTGACGTACTGGTGTAACATCCTTGCTTTGCAATTAAGGAGTCCTTGATTCAATGTTGGAGGTGCATAGTGGTTTGGATTTTGCTCTGGATTATAGGACTAGACCGTCAATCATTTTTCTTTAAAATCTTGTATGTTTTTAAGAAAGGGAATTTTCTGCCAACTGCTTCATTGCATTTTCTTTCAATTGTACAATCTTGTCTTCTCTTTCTCTCTCATTCGCATTCCATAATAACCTGCGAGCAATGGTGTGCAGAATTGTGACGTGAGCGGCACCTGGATGTTTTGTACCCAAAATGTTATTCTTATTCCAGGCATTACTGAAGAAGCCACATATCCCACATTAGTTTGATAATCTCGAACGTCTTACCAAAAAGAAAAATATGATGTAAATGATTCTTTGAGATTTAGATTGAGAATAGACTGGAAAGGATGTGTGCTAAATAGTCACAATTTTTAATATAACCTGAGGAATTTGTGACAAAATCTTAATGGTAAAATCACATCTGATTCTACATTGTCAAGATAAAAATACATGTTCTGGTATAATTATGACACTACTATATTAGTTTAACCAGTGGCCTCGATTAGGGGCCCTACTTTTTGCAACTTTTGTTCCTGCACTATGCTAAACCTTTTCTACAAGGGAAAGTAGTAGTTTTAGAACCAGTCCAACAGCCTCAATTGAATAAATATATGTGTGCATACACAGTGAATGAACATGGCTGTATAGTCCAATTTGCCGGCTTCTGTGGTGGAGTGGTTAGCACAGCATGGTACGATGTCAGGGGCCCCAGATTCAGATCCCATCCTGGTATCATCACACATTCTCATTGTCACGAGTAGCCAAAAGTGGCAGTCATGCGACGCTAATACAAGAATCAAGACAGGTTGCCCAAGACTACGTATTTTAATTTTTAATTTAGAGCTTATGTGCTTACATGAGATGGTTTTATACAGTTGATGGATGCATTTAGCTGGCATTACACAAAACAAGGCCACTTAAATCTGCAGATGGACGTTGAATGCTCCAGTGGCGACTCGTGGCTTTTCTTAGGTGTAGGAAGTTATGATCAACAGACCAAAAAAGAGAACAAAGAAAATACTTTGAAAATGTGTTCAATTAAACAGGCATACGTATCACTTATACTGTCCACTGCATTTAGGAGCTGCAACCCTGTACCCAAGGGGGGCCAATAAAATATTTACATGCGAACCTAAAAATACATAAGAAAATATAACATTGACAATTTTTCAGATTATGAAAGAATTTCGATTTTTCTCTTGCGTAAACGAATGGGTTGTTTGTGGAGATAAGGAAGCTCCAGAAGTCTGCAATATTTGGTAGTTTTAATTTTTTAACAATTGATGGGAGGCTACCAGACGTCCCGATACCAGATTTAAATTCATTACAAGGAGCATTGCTAATACGTAGGCCTACATCATTTAATTTATAAATATATTATTTTCTAAATATTGAGTTATCGTGGCTGTTAAATGATACTGGTAAAAGAAAATTAAAGGAAATTTGAAAATATTACAATTTCCGGAATACAGTACTATTCTAATACTTCCGAGAATTGAGTGTAAACAAGAAGCACCAAACTACTCTGTGTGACAGCCTTGGTCTGTAAGCGATTGCGTTGCTGCTTGTTTGTCTGGTTGGGAAAGGGTGGGGGGGGGGGCTCTATGGGGAGTTTTAGTTTTTTCCCAACTCTGCAATGTCCAGCTGCAATACTACAATAGCGTCGTCGCATCTAATACTCCACCAGTATTTCGAATCTTCCCCCACTAAAAGAATAAAAAAAAATCCTGAGTATGGGCCTAGTTAGCTTGCAAAAATTCACACACACGCGCCACTTGTTTCGATACAACCTCGAACTTTTGAGTGAACCAAGGTTCGACCACAGGTTCATGGGGTCCTCCCTGCCTGTTGTCGTGTGTATTGAGGACAGCGTTGCCAACCTCCTGATAAGAAGAATTGCTGCTTCAACTCTTAAATTATGCTAAATGCAATTAATTATGTAGTTTTAAGTTCAATTTATGCAACTATTTTGGAGTTGTGGAACTTGGGTTATCCATTATTCAGTACAGTTAAGCAACATTGAGGATTTCGCCCATCAAATCAATTACAATGTATAGTGTGCTTGAAGAAGTTGGAGAAAATTCGACGATTGGGAACGGCGGCCCGTATGTTTTATTTGTGACCTCCAACTCTCTACCGATTTCCGTTCATAAAATGTTCATTTCCTAATCGGGGAGTATAAAGAAAAGATTAAAACAAGAGGATGGACCTGGATGTGATTGTAAAACCTTGTCCTTTAGTCGGCATACTTTCTCTTGTTTGGAACAAGCCCGCTATAGAAGTACAAATGAGATATAAAATATCTTTCCTCAAAGTATCTTCCTTTGAATTAGATTTATCTGTCTCCCAAAGACGCGCTTTTAGAGCACTTTGCCAAACACAGGGTGCCGGATGCCAGCGAAGTTCAAATTATGCTAGGTTTAGAATAATAATCCAGGGTTGGCATCACTGAATGTAGGAATACCTCGAAGGTTCCTCGCCCTCGCCATCCCGCTGTACGTGGAAGATCGAGGTTCCTCAGCAGCAGGAACAACTGTCGTCCTTGGGCGACAGATGGAGCAAGCCATGAGCAAGCGAGTGACAGCGAACAGTAGCAAACCTAGTAAAATGTACGCATATTGCGCTCATAATTTAATAACTTGTATTAAACTCCTAAAAAAGTAGAAAACTGGAAATAAGTGTAAATGAACTGTAGGAAGTTCCTCACTTCCTACATGGAGAAATCGCCCCTGGAATGCTCATAACTGCACTGAAGTAGTGAATCTGGTGATTTCTACAAAGCTCTTTAGCTTGGTATATCCTGTAGGTTCTCTGTGTTGTGTACTGGAGCATGTGCATAATCTAAAATGAAATTGCTATAAATACTTCCAATGAATAATGTGCGCATTGCTTCTTACGAGAGAGGAAAACTAATAGCAACTTGGTAAATAATTGATACTTACCGGTGTCAAAATTTACGAAGTCTACGAAAACTTTATGCAGAATGAACAAAGAATTGATTGTTCCATGTATTTTTAATAATTTTCCTAATAAGACATTAATTTTAATCCAAACATTCACATGCACTTGTTAGTTGTTAACCTTGTAAGCTGGCAACAGTGATAATTAATTCTCGACCAGTTCTTTTCATTAGATTAGGGAAGATAGAGGAAATTATAGTTAGTAGAGGTAGACGGACGAGAAAATACGTTAAGAGAGATTTGAATAGTGGAATAAAAGAGCAATTTGATTTCATTCCTATTTTGATGCAGAAATCTATCCTGTATGAGTAAACTGAATGGATATTTTTTTTACATAACATTTAGGTAGGGGGGGTGACACAAGCTGAGAAAAAAATATAAATAAAAGCATGAAATTGTAAAGATGAATAATGGAAAAGGAGAGAGGGGGAACACATTTGTAAACCTAATTTATTTTTATACATGCTCATCCGGTCGAAAATTTCTAGCGCCGCCCCTGGCCTGAAGAAACACTCACAGTAATTAGGCCTCGAGACAAAAGAGAAATTTACTCCCATTTCCTCAGGCAACGATCTCGCCTCTTCACCCTCGGAGATTTTTTGGAGGGTGAGGGTTAATTGAACACCTCTGCTCAATATAAAATGAACTGTCGATTTCGGAATGCCTATTGCTTCAGCTGTGTGTTTCGGAGTTCGTGCGGTGATGGAGTTTGTTCATCTTGAATAGATTTTGACCTCTTGAATCTTGAAACTCTTGATGAAAATGGCGGTCGTCCTCTATTTTTCTTCTCTTTCCAATTTTTCTTACATTGAAATGACTTGACGGTATGGAAAGTGGAAACTTCATTAACCCACAGTGATGACGTACAGATTTCCGGAGGAAGCATATGGCAACAGTGTACCAGTGTACAATCTCAACGTTGAAAATTAAAGTAATAGATTGCAATCCAACAATTTCGAACAACTCCCCCCCCCCAAACTTTCCATTCTTCGCTGTGTACTAATACATACATATTTGTCCATTTCGATCTGCAGCCGAGAGATCGGGAGAAGCGTGGCGGGCGGCGCTGACGGAGATGCCGACATTTGCGGCCTGTAATGCCCGCTTATTTTTATAGACATATGCAGACATTTATATAAATATTGCAAAACGAGCACTAACCTGTGTTATAACACGCAAAAGTTCTTCTATAATTCATCCAAGTTCTGCTCTTATATACACAAATAAATACGCTATAGAAACGATGTTAAGAGCCACAGATAATAAAGCATTTTAATCATAGTTTTGACCAGTAACGTCCTGTTTAAGTTTATATCCTTGAAAGAGTTTTGTGGCCATGGGAATCGTTTGGAGGTTTCGAATGTGCAACACTGTATCAGGATTACACTGCAGACGAAACCGATGAAAGTGAATGGTTTTCGTGAGCTTCCTTGCAATCCGAAATCTCCGAGCTCGAGTTTTTTGTTCCTTCGCGACTAGATGAAGACAGAGTTGTAAATATAGTGGCGAGCAATGTAAACCAAGAGCGTGTTAATTTCGTACTGTGCGCAAGAGTGTTATTCTTGGTTACTTGCAGTTACTTGTTTGTGTTATTGTAGTGTGTATGTGTGACGTGTCAGTGAGACGATTGGAATGCCAGCCGCAAGATTCACGTTAGAACAAAGATTTTTTATGTATGACACGTACGTGAAAACAAACTCGTGTCGAGACGTGTGTATGTAATTTGTACAGAAATTCCCATGCGTTTCAACTCCACACAGAGATACGGTTAGACATCTTGTCCTTAAATTACGAGAAACTGTATCGTTAAATTTTAAAACACCTAAGCAAAAACGACGGATTCTAACCGAAGCAAAACTCGATGATATTGGTGCAGCGTTAGAACGTTCTCCAAACAAACCTCTACGCAGTGTTTCACAAGAGGTGGGCGTGTCAAAATCATCGGCACATACAGTCACTAAGCTACTAAAATTAAAACCATACTCTTATAACACAGGTTAGTGCTCGTTTTGCAATATTCATATAAATGTCTGCATATGTCCATAAAAATAAGCGGGCATTTCAGGCCGCAAATGTCGGCATCTCCGTCAGCGCCGCCCGCCACGTTTCTCCCGATCTCTCGGCTGCAGATCGAAATGGACGCACGGTATATTGTAACTAATAATACATATTGAATCACCTTGTATATTGCGAATATGAAGGAAATGAACAAAGGAAGCTATTGTCACATGCTTTTGGTACAGTCAACAAAGATAACGGTAGGCAAATTGTCCACCGCTATTTCAATTACTTTTTTATTCTACATTCTGTATTGTTTTAGAGAGTGTAACTATGTTGGTTCGAAGCAGGCATTGTTCTCTGCTTATTGACGTCATTATTTTAATTCATTGTCATCACAATGTGTAATACAGACCGAATTAAAATGGTGGTGGACAATTCGCCTACTGTTTCTTTCGCCGTTCGGTGTATACTAAATGATCACAGATAATTCGGGGTTTTGACCCTCCAACGCCCCCTTTCTGCACGCCCTTGCTGGCAACTCACCAGTTCAAGTTTGCAGCTGGCGCATCTAGCGGTTGATAAAGAAACTTCTTTCATCCCCTCCATGCACCTTGCACCTCAGGTGAACATGTTCTATAGCAGTGTTTGTATCCTAGCTGGCATGTTTTAAAAAAATAACATTCTTTGTCAGAGACAAGTGATAACAATTTTTTCTACCAAATTGTGGTTTTTTGTTGGTACTGAAGCCCTGGAACTGCCAGTGATAAGTATTCTAAAAAAAACTATTGAATCTATAATTAGCATAAATGACGTTGCATAAAAATATGATTTTCTGTCCAATTACAAAGTTCGATCAAATTTCAAATATATCTTGTACATAATTTTTTGTATCATGTTAAGTGGCATTTATCACATGTTAAACATCATGACTGTGCCTAATGAAATTGTCGATCAAATGTAGTGTAGTATGTGAAGCGGTACCAGTGGCGTCTGTGGTGGCGTGGCGTGGGATTTTTAATAGTGTTACCGGTTATCAGTAGGACATTTAAGGAAGGAGCCGTAAGACTTGGGCGCCTCCCCACCTCATCCCCCCCTCCCATGTCTTCCAAGTAGTTCGTATAATGTTATTCTGGTACGACTGCAATTCAATACTACCTAGGTAGATTTTGGTAAAGTTATTAATCAGGAAAATATGTTGGCATAAGCACTGAAGTGAAATCGGAAACATTGCTTGTTGACACATTAGCCTAATAAAGAAATACGTAATTTGATAGTTACAGAAACATCGAAGTAATTAACACCGCTTGTTAATTAATTGACAATGCCCGAAAACAACAAAAGGACGAAAGACACCACTCACAAAACTCGCAATGCACAGTCCCTCCCGCCAACCCTTGTTTACTTTTGTACACTTCTCAACTTCTTATTTGACCGCCCCGAAAGAATTTTAAGTCCGAAAATCGTAAACTTAGCAACATTGCACTTCAGCGTCAGCTGAGAGTAGCCAACTTTGAGTTCGTCATTCAACTAGACGAAAAACGCTGCGGTGAAAGGATTCCAATTTCGCACATTCCATGAACTTATAAACTATCAATCGCTAATATAATACACACTGAAACTGAAATAGTAAATTGAAATAAGAATAAGAATGAGAATCGTGCGAAATTGTAACAATTCTGCGTGCTCGACTTGATATCACATAGGTTTGAAACACTGAACAGGGGTTTTCTCCACCTGGAGTAAATCGCCATCAAGTTTGAGTAGAAAGAGGCAAATTTCTGAGGAGTTTATGCGACATTTTATTTACAATGCCCTGCACAATATCGAACAGATCTAAAAGAAATCATTTATTTCACGACTTGTGGAGAAAACATGCTGGAACACAGGAAGATCGATTTTATCATAAACATCTACGTGTTTGTAAGGGAATGTTGTCATTAAGTTAACGTAGAGCAGTTGGTTAGACGCTGGTATCCATATTTTTCAACATACTTGAAAGGTCGCGGGTTCAAATCCCACCCTCTATTTTATTTTATTTTTTTTATTTTTTTTTTTTTTTGTGTGTGTGTGTGTGTGTGTGTGTGTGTGTGTGTGTGTGTGTGCTAAACAGAGACAATTGATATTTCAACACTGTAAAATATCCGATGCACACTTCAAGGGATGTCTCTTCTGCACATTTTCTCCCTAAGAAGGTTAATGCTTATTCAGTTGCTTGCCAGGATTTAAGGTTAAAACTTTTTGTATTTTAGCTATTCGTCATAAGCTGAGTTAACACACATTATGACTAATTTACATATAATATATATGCATTCAGGATGCTGTAGGTAATGGTATTTAATCCTGGGTTCGAATCCTGGTCAGGCATGGGTGTTCTTTGTAAGTGTTCCTTCATCAATTTCATCATCCCATCACCCATTCTCATCTTCGCGATGAACCAAAAACGTCACAAAGGCGAAGTAAATTAAACCAAATCATCAATCAAGTAATGGAATTTAAGATAAGTATTGTGTACGCTCTTCACTCCACAACTAAAATATTAATTATTTCAAAATACTAACACACAAACACACACAATTATAATAGGAAATAATCCACTACATTGATGTATTGAATTTTTGTAACGAACGGGAGAGTTTAATGTATTCAATTCGCTAAGATTGGTTATGTGATGTCGTTTATTTAGTAATGACTGTTCTTGTTCCCCTCACTTCGATCTTCCAATGCATCTAAATCTAATAATAAATCCCCAATAAACGTAAGTAAATACCTTTTGCGACCGAGGCCGATGCGATAAAAATCTACTAATAACTATTTATATATTACGTGACATCTAATAAATGCAAAACTTGAGAATGATCATTAATTCGGCACTGCTTTATATCCAAAATACTTGTCTAATTTCAACAAAATAATACTGTTATTTCAACAGAAAGTATATCTAACGAACTTTCCACCAAATTCGCAATATTCAAAACAGCCACCCTCAGACTTGCTTATACGTTACTTGATTCTGCCATTCCACGTGGCACGTGATTCAGTAATATAATTGAAATGGTTTCCGAAAATTCTAAACGCTTCATCATTACTGCCACCTCCTGATATACACAGAGATTGGCTTGGTTTGATTTGGTGTTTTAAGTCCACTTTATGCACAGTAAGGCTAATCGGGACTGGACCTACAGTTTAAAGTGGGATCCGAACCACTTGTGCCTCCACCGGGTATCGAACCCGGGACCCCTCGATTACAAGGCAATGACGCTACCACTGCGCCATGGGGGAGGCCCTGATATACACAGAGAGATCATCCAAGAACAGTATATATATATTTTACGTCCGATGCCATACTCCTTCCGAAAATAAAATTCGGCAGCATGAGGAATCGCAGTTACGACCACGCTTGCCAGTAACAAGCACGTTATCCGTCATCCCTTCAATCCCTGAAGATAAAAGAGCTCTCGAAACCTCGGAAGCCTATCCAGAAATAACCTCGTTGATATCCCGGTAAATCCTCTTCATCAAAGTTCGCATGAGTTTAGGCAAAATTTGAGCTAAAATACACTGCAAAATACCGGGCATTTGTGTAGAGAGGAACTTATCCACAATCTGTGGCAAAGAAATGTTTGGAGCACTGGCAGGTGGTTGTTGCCGCAACCATGTTAGGAAACTTTTTGTCTATTTCCTTGTAGAACAGTTGGTAAGACGTGTATTTTTTTATCTAAAATGAAAGATCACAGGTTCAAATCCTAGCCCCTCAATTTCTTTTCTGTTGAAGTGAACACAGAAGTACGATATTTACTGAATACAAAAAATTTGAAATAATTAACCTTGAATATAACAGAATACTCTATGAAAAACAAATCGCATGATTACAACTCTAGAGTTTCAAGAGTATTCCTTACGCATACTTTCATTCGACGTCTTGTGTATATTTCTATAATAACATGAGGTTTTATATAAAGCAATGTGTCCCCAAAACTGTTTATTGTTCAATTTCCAACATGAACATTGAAACTTGAATGTTTCGGTGATGTTGCATTAAGACCCGAAGGAATCAATTTTATGAGTGGAATAGATTTATTATGTGAATAAATATGATGTTGCAATTATTGTTTTGGGGAGAAGATCGTTTAATTATTGTTTTTATTGTTTTTTTTGTGGACGAAAAAATTGTGACAAAAACTTTACTAAGTATTACATAAAAAAAAACGTGAAAGCTGAGCCGGGTTTGAACCAATACCTCAAAGAGAAAAGATGAACGTAAGAAGATGTATGCTGTCTGAAACGTTACAACTACGCTACAGATGTTCCGAACGTGTGTGCGTGTTTAGTAATACCAAATACTTTTACACATGGATGTAAAGAGCACTCGTTGTAGCACATTTGTCATAATTATTCTTTATTTATTTGTTAAATGAAAGTAATGTAATTGTAAATAATGGTTAAATTTATTTTATTATTCTTGACATCCTTTTCTGGTATGAATTCGTACGAAACTTTTCATGGCTGAATGTAATTGGAAGTCGACTTTGAACCAACTGCAGCATCACGTGATTAACTATACCAATAGAAGACCTTATTTCCTTTGAACTACGCTCTAAACAGAGGCATGCAACATTTCTTTCTTCAACCTCGCGAAGAATGGAGCACTACAACAAATCCACAAGAGAAAGAGTGATCGGTTTGATCGAGGGAGCTGGATTGTCACCTGGTTTAGCTGGCGAGCAGTATGGCGTTCCAGCACGGACAGCAAGGAGGTGGTGGGCTCGATACGAAGAAACTGGTGAGGCATCACGGAAAAGACGCGAGAGCTGGGGCCGTGTTTCGACACCAGTGCAAGACGATCGGCTGATAGCGGAGTGTGAAGCCAATCCATTCCAGTCAGCCACTCAACTCAAGGCAAGGGCCGATTTTCCTGGTTGCCCACAGACAGTTCGGCGGAGGCTGGCTGCTTCTGGTTTACGGGCACGAAGGGCAGCAAAGAAGGAGGTCTTGACGGATGCACACAGAACTGATAGGCTAGCATTTGCTGAAGAAAATATTGATAGGATTTGGGATAGAGTAATCTTCTCAGACGACAAAGTATTTTCTACTGCAAATGATGGTCCGGTTCTGGTCTACCGGCGTCAAGGACAACGATTTGATCCCCATTTTTTTGCTAACTCACGTCGGCGTGGACGCGTGAGCGTGCCTGTCTGGGGTTGGATATCTCTCGGTGGCGGAGGTGACCTACACCGCATAGAAGGACGTCTCAACGGGATACAGTATGTGCACATTTTGGAGCATGTTATGGTTCCTGGCGTGCGAGCTTTGTATCCCGAGGGAAATATTGACTTCCAGCAAGACCACTCCTCCATCCATGATTCAGCCATCGTTCAGCGTTGGTTTTCTGAACGAAACGACATACATCTAATTGACTGGCCACCCATGGGATGCGACATCAACCCAATTGAAAATATGTGGGCCGAGGTCGTTCGATGTTTGAAAGAAAGCTGGCCCGATCCACCACCTCGCAGAAGTGATGAACTATTTGACCACGTCAACAATGCCTGGAATGAAGTGTGCACTTCGCACAGGTATATTCGACATCTTGTGCAATCCGTTCCTCGACGCCTGAGACATGTCATAGATGCAGGTGGCTACTGGACAAGATATTAAATAAATGTTCAATTTTCCCAAACAGTCCTTTTCAGGACTAACAAATTAAAAAAAAAATACACTCGTGTAAGAAATAATTTGGAACCTTTCATATATTATTGTCTTACAGGCCTCAATATAAATAAAAATATCCAGATGAAGTGAGGCTCGAACCCTAATCAAAGACACAAGTGGAACTGGAAATGGGTGCCTTTACCGGATGTGCCACAAAGCTACAACAGAATGAACTCCACAGCTAATACAATATCTTAATTTTTGTTTTCTATTCATGCATACACCTATTCTATCTGGAAAACGGTTTTCTTTTAAAGATTTAGATCACCTATTTTTAACCCTAAAGATCGTAAAGCATAACCATTCATTAGTTATTTCCTTGCTTTGTTGGGGATTTTCCTGTAACGAAGGCACTGATTTGCAGCTAAAATCGAGCTTCCCTTACCTGCTGATCTTACCGAATTTAACACATGTTCGTTTATCGTTTGTGCAACAATGGCCTTCTTAAATTATGTTACATTGCACCTCTGAGTGAGAGAGAGAGAGAGAGAGAGAGAGAGAGGAAGAAGTTGTGTAGCTTGTGGAAAGCAGGCTAGAATTATATTCAACACTTCATAGAAAAATATATTGAGAAACTGGAAACTATGGAACGATGTTTTCGCGAAAGGAAAACTTATGTAAGAGGAAAGTGAACATGCAGATAGAGTAATTTTAATCACAATGCCGAGCTGGACACAGTAACGACGTTACAAGAAAACAACCTCTAGTTACCTTCAGTACAGAAACGTCTTGTCAATTTCTTAACTTATTATTATTGACTCATAATGTGTGTTAACACAACTTATGACGCACAGCTGAATGAATTTGATTGAATTTCTGACGAGTATTGACGAGCATATAGGGCCTTGGCCTATCTCCCGACTGCCAGTCTCCTTCCCACAATTCCACCTAGAGGTGTGAGTTCTTCAACTGGTATGAGGTGACGTGGGGTCAGCACGTCGAGCCCTCAGCCGTTATAGAAGATTTTTATGACCGGGTTACGCTACTCACTCGTAACTTCCAAGCAAAGAACATTCTATTTGTATCAGTGGTGTATGCTGGTTCTAACGAGTGGGTAATCTCCGACCTTTTGATCCTCAAACTCCAAAAGTTTCCGTGCAATTTATGTCAAGCTCCATATTGGATTTAGGAATATTGTGTCGGAATATTTGTCTTATTGCTACGATCACAATCAATTAATTCTCGTTATTGCAGTTTACTATACGTGTAGAATTTCAAATAATAAAACAAGACAGTATTATAAAGCTATAAAAAACAGCCTGTGAAATATAAAATGAAAGACGTGCACTAGTGAAATAAAAACCCGCAATATTAATTTAAGTGCAAAATTCAACTTACTCCAGGACCCGATCACTTGTGCCGTACCACATCCAAAGCACGCTGTTTGTCCAGTTCACGTCAATACGTGTCTTTGCGAAAGATTGCAGCTTAACAAAGGAAGTTATGTGACTTTTGGATTTTTCATGTTTGACACAAGTGTTGCAAAGATTACAGTATCAGCCACGCGTCCATACATTCTTTTCAGCCCCGAAAAGTAAGCACGGCCAACAAAAATGCAAAGCTTATTAACACTTATACTTCCTGTCAACCATGGTGTTTTGTCATAATTTGCTTGCGAATATGCCTCACATATTCCCGATTTTTGTCTTTGTGTGTAGAAATAAGTTCAAGCGATGACACTGGCCTACCTGTATTAACAATTTGCAACTTCTCCTGAAAAGATCTTGTTCCAAAAGGTTTCACCAGCAAATCTTGTATCACATCCATTACCCTTTAACACAGCACTATCACGACAAACACTAACACCTTAATAAATAATAAACACGAAGCCAACGACTACACGCATTCAGTTTCACGCGCCAAACTTCTGTTGTTGTGCTCCTGGCTCAGAAAGAAATTCCCTATGAATGATAAAAAAAATCCCTTTCCGAGCTCGAAATGACAGGTTTTTAAAAGTTCGAATCATTGCAGGTCAGAGCCAGAATTTTATTTCGGGATGGGGATCATCCCTTATTAGCAGCCGCCACATAAAGTTGAAACAGTGGGGTTAGAAGTCCTGAAGATGAATCTCAGATTATTACAACGTATTATGCAAAGTGTTTAATCCTGCTAATGAAGTAAAATTAATTATCACTATACACTTTTTAAATTAGATATTTGTAGGATTTCGGGGAGGGGGGGTTTCAGCCCCCCCGAGTCCTCCACCTGGTTACGTGCCTGATGTGTTTTTTTTCGTTTATGTTTAATTCGTTCATCTTCATCACTATTAATCTAAACAGGCGGAATATAGCAACTTAAATTAACTAATATATATAATTTATTTTTCATATCTTTCCCTTTAAAAAATATTCAGTTCCGTGAAAGAAGTATTCTCGCTGCTTTTGAAGATTAGAGAGGAGAAACAATCACTATTTTTGTAAATACAAGGATTGGGGGGAGTCAGCAAATAGGTGCTTTAATTTCTTAAGCTTTGAATTTTAATTCAGTTTGCTTCATCTTCAATATTTAAGTTTTTCCCTTTTGATAAATTTATGTTCAAGTAACAGAAATCAGCAAGACAGAAGCAAATGTAAAGTGAAAATTAGCGTAGAATTGGTTTGCCCATGTTATTCAGTTTTCCTGTTCTTCGCACTCTACCTGGTATGTTTTCCCTATTCAGCGGAGGGAATGGAGAGGCTCTGAAGGCTGAGAGTGCGACCGGTGGACTCTCACAAGAAGGAGCTTACCCTGGGCACGGAATCACCGCGCCTGAAAAGCAATGTTTCCTCCCCCTCTTTCCTTTCTCCTCCCTCCTCGCCAAGGGTTGCAAGGGAAGCGGGAGGAATGACGTCAGGGTGAGATTCCCTGTAGACATTCCACCGGCTGGAGAAAGGTTCCCGGACATTCGGCGGCAAACGATTGGAAGTATTCGCGCGCTGGAAGCAAGGAAATGTATGCATCGAAATTGGTTTGGAAGAAAATTGGGAAGAAATGTGTATATATATACATTTTTTTTTTTAAAAAAAAAGAAATACAGCCGGGTCATCTGCTATTACCTAGATGACCCAGAGTATACGCCGCTGATTTGTATATGTTTCTCTATTGTTGTTTTAAGTCTACTTGCTGCACAGACAGACTATTCGGTACTGGATCTATATTTTAAACTAGAATCCGAAGCAACGTGCCTCCACCGGGTGTTGAGCCCGGGACCCCTTGATTACAACATCCTGTTTAAGAACAGATATTAATGACATATAAGTTCTTAAATACGCGTATGTGTTAACATAACTTATGACAGCTGAATAATGAAAGGATAAGTTTTTCCTACATCCTGCCAATCACTGAAAGTTTAAGAACATTAGTAGAAATATTACTTGAGGCATGCACAGTGGCAACGATTAGACGGGGGGGGGGGGGGGTAGAGGAACAGTTGCCCTCCCACTATGCTAAACCTTATCTCCCAAGGGAAACCCCCAGTTTTGACACCTTGCCCCATCAGTTTTGGAACTCAATCGCCGCCACTGAGTATGCATCGCATAAATATTTACAGTAATATCATATAATCTTATATTACGTTATTACAACACTTCGTATTCGGTAAATAAAAAAGAAAACATAATCAGGAAGGGGTGGGATTTGAACCTACGATGTTTCGATCTTGACGAAAACAGTAAAAAATGAAAAGTGTTGTCATCTAACCAACTACTCCAGGAGATTTCTAACGAAAACCTCAGTAAAGCACGTTGATCTCAGTTGAAGAAACCTTGTGCCGGAGTTTCGAACCATTTTTCGCCAATAACCAAGGAAAAGACACACTTTGCAGAATCGTTTGGTGTTGTGCAAGGTATCTTTCATAAAAATTTCGTATAAAATCATCATGAATTTGCCTCCTTGCATTCAAATGTGACGGCAATTCTTTCCAAGTGGATGAGAACTTGTTCAGTGTTTCAAAATGCACATAAATTTACCTCTTTTCAAATTCAGAGCGAGGAATCTTGAAATATTTTCAACATTCGTATTTCTACTTAACATTTTTTTGTCTACTCATGTATTTTATTAGTGCTTTAGGGTATCTTTACTTTATGGAATGTGAAAGAATGAAAAAAAAAAAATTCACGAGCGTTTTCATTCAGGAAGAAGAAATGTTGCAAAGTTGGCTACTCTTAGTTGGCTCTGAAGCGCTATGCTGCCAAATTTACGAATTCCGGACTTTGAAATTTTTCAGGGCGGTCAAATAAGAAGTTGCGAAGTGTACATGTGAAGCACCCTCCTTGACCCCTCCCCTCTCAGCATCGGCGCTTCTCCAATAGCCAATATTTCCTTCGGAACCTTACACTGCAAGAAGTACAGTTCTACTACTGTTGCCATCTTAGTTCTTTTGAAACCAGATTTGCCTAAATCGCGAAACTTTTCGTTTCAAATAAGTCTTCATCTGTTTCCTAACTACTCCCACTCCCATGTTTCGCTGAATCCATAGAAATCTCATTTCTGACACCACTACTATTTCGTATATTTTACGTTCCTTGCTACCTTTAAGGCTTTCGCTTTATAGGATAATCGTAATCGT
Source organism: Lepisma saccharinum (assembly GCF_977018435.1). NCBI lineage: Eukaryota > Metazoa > Arthropoda > Insecta > Zygentoma > Lepismatidae > Lepisma > Lepisma saccharinum. The sequence goes on along the minus strand of NC_139255.1, from coordinate 31,209,152 downwards.
GACTATGAGGATGCGTGGTGAATTATTGAAATAAAATTATTATTATTTTGTGTATGTAATTATTAATTTTTTATAATTATGTAAGTAAAAGAATAACAACAAACATTGAAATAACCATTTCTTGCTGAGGATTCGAACCTGCGACACCTGACACTTCAGAGCGTGCTAAGATAACAATCGGGAAATTATGCTTGTAAATAATGGTTTCACCCCAAAACAGTGCTGCTACCTCAGAAACATTGCTTCAATCCGAAATTATCACATTCCTGCGACAACGTATGTCAATCTCAATCGGCCCTTTCAACAATTATCACAAATTCCTGTAACCGAAGTAATATTATATGTGTGAAATATAGTATTTTAGGTTGACACTAAATCGGTAGGGATGGAAAAGAGTATATAGATCTTGCTCAAGATAGGGAAAGATGGAAGGCCTGTGTTGCTGCAGCCATGAACCTTCGGGTTTAAGAAGGCTAGAGAGTTAGAGTTAGGTTGACACTTTTAAAAGGACAGCGGACCTCTTGACCATCCCCATTCCTCTCCTCTCCTCCCCTTCTCGCCCATGATGTCGAAAAAGGACAAAGAGGATTTTAGTAATCGCTGATATTTACGTAGTGTAAATACAAAATATCACTTGGTAGTTTGCTTTTCCCCAGTGTGAGTGGACACCTTCACAGTAAGATAAACCCGATTAGGAGACAGCTCTTTTCTGTGAATTGACTATGGCAACACTGGTAAGGATCACCGGCAACTGTGGCGACTAAACAGGCATGGCAATAACCCGCATCCTCCTCCCGCCGTAACAGTCTTTGCCGCTACACGAAGTCTTCCTTGCGTGGGCTCAGGGTCCTTTCCTCATGTTGCCTCAGGAGGGACAGTCCTCCTCTTCGCTTTTGCCGGTGGCAGAAAAAATGTCAGTCTGCAATAATACCAGTTTATGTATGTAATAATATTTTAAGACAGGTTCTTCAATTCTTTATATTTTGTTGTTACCTGCGGTAACAGCGGTTACATGCACGCCACGCCTCTGAGCGATACCTAAGAATTATACGAGATATTACTGGAATTTTCGTGCTCAAAGGTCCACATCACATGTGCGTTAATTTCGCACATTGTATGCCGTATCAATCTCCTCTAAATTGAGATGAGCTAGCCTGAATTCATAACCCCTGTCGCCAGCCGTTGCTCTCTCAGGCATTCAAAGAATGTCACATCAGTAATTTACAAATCCTTCCTGGTCTATTGGAGTTAAGGTGCTGATCAGCTGGTATTTCAGGGCAACGACCAGGGAAGGAGGAAAGAGAACAAAACAGAGAGCAACGTGTGGTGTGGGGTCTTTTGCCTGGAATCGCCGAACAAGAAGGAACTGAGGAGATTGAGCGATCGAACAGCAATCAGCGGGGAATTGTATCATCAGAGACAGACAGGTATTGTTACTTCCAACCATGTTGATCTAGACTTGAAGGTATAAATCCGAAAGCTTGTGTTTTGCCATTTCCAAGTGTGTAGTTAGTACCTCTCGCCCATTACCATTAGGCTTACTTGAAGGGCGAGTGCTCAAATAAGGAGGATGAATGATTAAGCGAGCTACATCACCCCCTCAATGGTTAAGGTTCTTGGTTCGATCCCACGTACTCAGAGTACGTTACGATGCAATGACATGTTTTACCATATCATAAGCATGATACATTTTCCAGACCTTCCCAATTTTGACTGACATATCACTAGCATACCGTGGTTGTAATTTAACCGGGTTATTTTATATCTGTACCTCCTCCCTCTCTCACACACATATACAATACACACGTTCCCTCAATTTCTGATCGTCTTCAAGGTTTTTTCTAATTCCAACTTCAGAGATGTCTTGCGCCGTGTCATTTTTCTTAACTTGCTTACATTTGCCTAGTGTATACAATTTGTATTTTTATTATTTCACGTCGCTTTTTTTACCTATTTTATCTAATCACGACGGTGCTGATGACCCTTTGTATACTTACTAAGAAGTGGGAAATTCTGCATTGCCGTGAAGATTGTGTTTGTGTTAAAAATGTGAACGTTTTATTTTGTTTTTAGCTCTGAGAAGTGTAGCGAAGCAATTGAATGAAGCGTGCTTTATGTGGTGCCATCTATCACGTCATGACATCGCTGCTCGTAGTAATTTAACCTTTTTGTTAGGAATGTTAAGGTTTAATGCTAGCAGAATTTGCACGTGATTTTTTAGCTTTATGTGCCCCCATACAAATATGGGAAAGTGCTCTATGATTCATTCACGAATATCCTTTTCGCCCTTGCAACTACGCAGAAGCGAATTTTCAAGGCACTCAAGTGTGTAGATTTCCTTACGAGGGCTTTATTTCATATGTGTGATCGGTTTTATTTGTTAGATGGACGGGTTCAAGTGTAAGTCACTTGTTTTTTTTTAAAAAAAAACAAAACACTTAGACATAGAAACCAGATCGAGATAAGTTAATCTGTTAACAGAGAACGTGAACTAAATCAGAGATTCATTCAACTGTCAACAGATGACAGTTTAAGGTCTTGTAATAAAGGAAACAGCTGTTGTGTTCATCAGCAGAGTGCAGTGAGTCAGACTGTTTTTTCTTTTTAACAAAGTGACTTACACCACTGTAACTTTAAGCCGTCCAGATGTGTCAGTAATTTTACATTGGTAGGAGAGTTATGTTGAATGCTGATGGTAATTTTTGAGATTTCAGGTTTAATACTGTTGGAATTTTCGCTTACGTTTTTGTGTACCTACAACGATATTTCGTTATGAAAGGAACTGCTTTATGATGCAAGGAATTGTACGAACGCCGGTCATCTTCCCGATTAGCCGAACGTGCAAGAAAAAAGACGTAAAATAATACAAATACAATTTACTGCTTTTTCTGCTCTTTTACTTATTTTTACAACGTCCTTTAATCTGTTTTATTTTTTATCTCAGCTGCAATTCATTGTTGTTTTATCTCTTGAAGAATATAGTCTTCAATCCTAGTACTTCCTTAATGTTTCTTCTAACCCTTCAGTGATATACAGTTTTTATAATTTTCTTTTAAAACAAACAAAACAACATAATTATGCTATGCTTCTCTCGCCCTAATGTGCTCTCGCTGATTTCACCCCTTCTTTAAATCACTTCACATCTTGTTAATATCGAATACATTATCGATATATCATACTATAATGCTAGGAATTCTTACCTTGAGTATCTTTCTATCCCCGTTTCAAAACTTTTCAAGAAGCTTCAATTTCGTTTTCTGAATAGTAATACTCATATTTCATGTGTGACCAAATTGAACGCATTTTGCTCGCCAGATCTTGTATTATTCCTAATTATTATTGATTTCCCTCACCCTCTTTCTACTTCTACATAGAGTAAAAATCGATTTTGTGATTTTCCACGTGTCCGATACCTGTGATATTTTCAAGTGTTGTTTACGTGGAAACTTTGTAACTGCCATCACCAACCCTTCACTTTTCGTAATAATCAATAGACATTTCGCCACTTGTATTTCTTTCAACTGAATCATGGTTCTATAGGGTGGCTCGAAAGTCGCGTAACGAACATTTCGATCAATGTTTCTGGAAATACCAATCAGCCAAAAAAGAGACGCGTTTCCGTAAGTGTCAGTTGTCTGAGAAACTCAACGTTCAAAGATAAAATTTGATGAACTGACAGATAAATGAAGAGCAAATAGGGCTACAAGCCCTCTCAGAAATTTTCAGAAAATCAACATTTACAAATAAAAGCAGTAAAGAACTCGGGAAAAACCAGGGTGGTAAATGCAACCCCCCTTTTAAAATGACCCTGATTGTCATTTTAGAGAGTGAAAGTTCTAAAGGTACAAAATAACTTATTGTGTATGTGTATGCCGCCCCTAGATAGCAGCTATATACTATCACAGACAAATGAATTCATTTGTCTGTGGTACTATCCACCTTTAGAGGAAGATTATTTCCGTAACATCTTTGGCTATTATGCATTTGAAGCTTCGGAACGAGTCACAACTCTCCAAGCAGCCAATCATCGATGCGCGCCGCTGACGTCATCTCAACCCAGAACCTATCGCTAAGCCCCTGCTCAGGCTCTACACGCCCACTAGGCTCGCTAGACAGACTCGCGTAGTCCGCTGGAGATGTTCCGAAAGTAATTCGACTCTACAATTCTAGCGCACCCGAAAAAAAAATCCTAAGTAGGCCTGTGATTGTCGTTGGTTTGTAATGAAATAGAATTAGTATACATTTTTTGCTCACTTCGCACGTGATATAAAGATTTTTATTAGAATCGCAGAAACATACTTATTACTACACCTCGGGTTTTAGGTTTTCAACCTATTTTTTCCTTTACAGGTATGTAAGAAATAATAAGTTGTGTCGGCATTTTGTTATAAAATGCAACAACTGATGAAGTTTTATAGCGCCTAAAAAAACTATTTTGCTTGTTAGAACCTATTTTAGCTTTATGCGCCTAAATCTAGCCTTTTTTGTAGGTTTTTATATAGTTTTAAAGGTTTCACAGGATATTGATTGATTTAGTTTATTTTACTTCGCGTTTTGTACCTCTTGGCTTATTTGCGAAGATGGGGATGAGTGATGAAATGATGAAATTGATGAATGGACATTCACAAACAACCAAGCGCGAGCGGGATTCGAACCCGGGACCCTTGGCTAACCACTCTGCCACAGGGTCAGGCACAGGATTTTTATGTCACTCAGAGGCATTTCCTTTGTTTGATCACGAAAGAATTCAATGACGAACATGTTTGAAACGTACTCGCTGTCGACTTCCCTTCCTCTGAGTCCATGGTGATTTTTCAAAGCTCAAATATTTGGTGCCACTGTTACCTGTACAGTCCAAAGTGGTCTGACCTGTGTGGTTTTGCTCACTTTCGCAGTCACTTCGGTGCTTTGTGGCATTCACGCCTTGCTAACTAACATTTCAGCATTGAAGTTTGCACCACTATGTCTTTGTTGAAAGATTGTTTTCAGCATATAAGATGATTCTCCCAGACAAAATTACGGAGTTTGACTGTGGTTAATATGAAAAAAGATTTTTGTCTAACTATACGGCGAAGAATGTTAAGTTCTGCCATCGCCGTAGCGCTACGCAACACACAACGTTATGCAAGGTAGTGTGTATTTCAGGATATAGGTGTCCCATTTTCATTGCCGGTGACTATACCTAATCAGCATTTTTCAGGAATGTTGAACTAAAAATTTTAAGTTTTTGAACCTACTTCAAGATTTTTAGGACCTATTATAGGATTTTTCGAACCTATTTTAAGGTTTTTTGAACGTATTTTAGGATTTTTAGAACCTATTTTAGGATTTTTAGAACCTATTTTAGGATTTTTCGAACCTATTTTAGGATTTTAAGAGCCTACTTTAGTATTTTTAGAACCTATTTTAGGGTTTTTCGAACCTATTTTAGGATTTTTAGAACCTATTTTAGGATTTTTAGAGCCTATTTTAGGATTTTTAGAACCTATTTTAGGATTTTCAGAACCTATTTTAGGATTTTTAGAACCTATTTTAGGATTTTAAGAGCCTACTTTAGGATTTTTAGAACCTATTTTAGGATTTTTAGAACCTATTTTAGAATTTTTAGAACCTATTTTAGGATTTTAAGAGCCTACTTTAGGATTTTTAGAACCTATTTGAGGGTTTTTCGAACCTATTTTAGGATTTTTAGAGCCTACTTTAGGATTTTTAGAGCCTACTTTAGGATTTTTAGAACGTATTTTAGGATTTTTAGAACCTATTTTAGGATTTTAAGAGCCTACTTTAGGATTTTTAGAACCTATTTTAGGATTTTTAGAGCCTATTTTAGGATTTTTAGAACCTATTTTAGGATTTTTAGAACCTATTTTAGGATTTTTAGAGCCTATTTTAGGAACCTAAAGGCACACTTTTTAGAACCTAAAAGTCCGAAGTGTACTTATTACTTACAACAGTTATTATATATGATTTAAATTGCATTTGCTGTTGTTTAGACATTCATAATCGACGAAGCAAATTCTCTATTTACTGGATGAACTTTTTTTTTCTTTTAAAAATGTATTCCATAATTTTAAAACGCCCTGTGCAGTAGCAGCCTACATCTATTTCCAATGGAGTAAAGATGATGATTTCATTTCAGAGCTGACTGGGTCGATTGATTGATTGATTTGATTCATTACTTCGCTTTTCTTCTACCTGTGGCTAATCGCGAAGATGACAATACTGGCCTGTAGCCAGTATTTTATTTCGGGAGGAGCTCATCCCTTATCAGCAGAGGCGTCGCCAGTAATATTTGTAGAGGGGGCAGGCCACTGATTAAACTGGATTAGTAGAAATAATAATGATAATAATAATTATTACCACGGTTATAATTTTTATTTTATAATTATTATTAAAAATAATCTAATTTTAATCCAAATGTATTGTTTTTATTGTTATTATTATATAAATGAAGAGACTTTGCTACTCGATCCACCGTATGAGTGAATATCCAACACTGTTGTCCATTATTTTTCTTACATTTTGTACAGTTTGTGTACTGAAATTCATAGTTATTGTATTTTGTTATTCACTTTTACACATTCGGTTAAAAAATGCTTTAAAAGTTAGAGCCAAATTTTACTCATAAAGTTTATATTGTGTGACCTCTCACAAAGAAAACTATACATTTTGAGAGCTGTGGATCCATTTATTCTTTGTATTAAATGGTAGAATATAAAAACATAACTTGGTTCCTCTATTATACACTAAACCTTTTTCGACCTAATGTTTAATTCTGCTAAGGAAAAAAAGAATTACCACAATACGCTATATAAATTAGATATTTGTGGGATTTCGGGGGGGCTTCAGCCCCCTTAGCCCTCCCCCTGGCTACGTGCCTGCTCGCAAGGAGTGCTTATTCCCAGGCTGAGATTCGAACGCAGGCCTGAGGTCACTGGGAAGGTTATACGTGTGAGATTCACGTACTTAGTATAACGTGCTGGTGGGGGGGGGGGGGCTATGATTTCTCTTTTAGATTTAGATGTCCTTTTTGAAAAGAGCACACCCGTAGCTGCATGGAGAGATGATAAACTAATAAGAACCGAAGGGGATACCCTTTTCGAAACTACTGGCATGCAGTGGCGTATGCTGAGCCTAAGACCTGGACTAGCTATGGAGGAAGGGAGAAGACTACGCTCATTCTTGACGTGTTCAAGGAAGTCACGTTGCCATCCCAATGGTAGTCAGTTGCAAACTTATAAAAATCCAGGTTGCCAACTCCAAAGAATCGAGGTTACCAACTCCAAAGAATCCAGATTGCCAACTCCAAAGAATCCAGATTGCCAACTCCAAACAATCCAGATTGCCAACTCCAAAGAATCCAGATTACCAACTCCAAAGAATCCAGGTTGCCAACTCCAAAGAATCCAGGTTGCCAACTCCAAATAATTCAGGTTGCCAACTTCAGAATCGCCATTATCTTCTTTTTGGAAATCAGGTAAATTCACACAGTTTCTAATAGATTTAATTCAGTATTTTACTTTCTAGGATTCAGGCTTCTCAGATAGCTTAGCTAGCCTGGAATATACGCTCATGCTGGCATGCTATCGCAATAAAAAATTCTAACTTAGGCAGTGACGTGCACGGAAGTGTAGCGAGTCTACAATTGATAGATAACTTGATGTTACAGTTTTTATACATCGGTACGACAACAGACCTGGGGGGGGGGAGGGGGAGGAGCTCCTCTAGCTCGGTGGATCTGTACCTTCGTGACACCACGGGCCGGGGAATTGTTTTTCAAAACTCTGTGCTGCGATTGCAACAATTTTACTTCTAATTTTTTAACTTCCATCAGTTAATACGCACTTGAAATTAAATATTAATAAATAAATAATGACAGTCGTAAAGAGGAATGGTTCCATCTTGTCTAGGCGTTGGCAAATATAAAGTTGACCAAATCTTGTAGTTTCCTCAGGCAAGCATCGTTAAATTAATTGTGTAAGTACTGTTTTTCAATGGCATGCTGCATTTTGAACACCGAAAAATTCTAATGAATACTAATCGGGAAATCGATGTTATTTTATTACTCTCCTATTATTAATTTGATTTTTAATTATGTTAGAGCCGGCCCCCGTGGCGGAGTGGTTAGCACATCGAGCTACGACGCCAGGGGTTCCAGATTCGAATCCGGCCTGGGCATGGATGTTTGTGAGTGTCTATTCATCAATTTCATCATATCAGTCATCCCCATCTTCGCGATTAGCCACAGGTGGCAGAAAAGCGAAGTAAAATAAAGCAAATCAACAATTTAAATATGTTAGTTGGATAAAATTTAGTGAATACTGTCAGCTGAACAGGGGAAGCGGCAGGAAGACCATCACCACATTCACAAGCCAAATATTTATATGTATGATTGATGCCAGGGCCCAGTACCGGGCTGAGGCCCGACGGTTGAGAAACACGGTTCTGACTCACCGAAGGGAAAGCGGAAAATTTCTTTCTACTCCACCTCGCCTCCTCATCGCATCCAATCCACAGCCAAATCTATCATGGAAAAACTCTTAAACATTGTAGTTAGAACAATAGGCATGCGCTTTGTACCAGAAAAATCTATGTAGTACGCCAAGCATCCAACACCTTGATCGTAGCGAAAATGATATAACTTGACAAGTTTAAAAACAAGACGCTGCAAATAGCTGTTGCGCATCTCTACACCACATTTCCCCTCTCCATTGTTCGCAGCGACGTTGGTTCGCAGTGTTGCAACCTGGTCTGAGGATTTTCAACGAAATTTGTATTCGCTTTTTCATGGGCTGTTTTCTACCTGTCGGAGTACAGAACTTCAGCTCACCTTTCGCCAACGACTCTTTTCCTTCTCTTAAAACTTGGCCTCCCCGATGGCGCAGTGGTAGCGTTGTCGCCTTGTAATCCCGGGTTCGATTCCCGGTGGAGGCACATAGTGGTTCGAATCCAACTTAAAACTGTAGGTCCAGTCCCAATTAGCCTTACTGTGCATAAAGTGAACTTAAAACAACAAATCAATCCAATCCAATTCTTTTAAAACTTGGGAAATCATCCATTTAGATACTCCCGTGGCGGCGCTTGTGGACTCCACAACATTATACTTAAGTTTATGTAACTCCTTCTGATTTCGCAAATATGTTGCAACATTGTAAAAAATTTCTCTGGCCTGTCCTCTAAGGGGCTTTCCAGAGCAGATTGTGGATTTCGTTGGACCCGGCATGATTTGATTCTTGCATTTCAAAAATATGCAGCCAAGAGTAAAGAGCAAGATCATTTCAATGCTTTAAAAAAGAACACAGGCAAGCGTGTTATCAGATTGCCTTCTCGTAGCGATTGTTGTACGATAAACAAAAGAACCCCCACCCCACTCGACTTAAAAAAACAAAAAACAAACAAACAGGCCACTGCTCGATGTCGCATTCAGAAAATGAAGTCATTCGCCCAGAAGTTTCTCTTCGTTATAAACGTTAACGCGCGTGCGTAATACTACAGTTTACGATCCGCGCACCGCACGCATTTTCAAAGACCGGATTAAATCAAATGAACCACTGATAAACTGGTATGAGCCGCCATCGTCAATCTACACAGTAAAAGTAGTTTGTCATATTTGTTTTAGCTTAATTTTGCTGAGTTGGCACCACTCGTAATCTCAAGCCAAGACCAGTACGTAGAAGAGAGGTGGGGAGGATGACGTAATAGGAAGTGCTCCGCAGCGATCTGCGCATATCGGGACTTAACTTGTCAGGCTATAGTGTGGATATTCCCTTATAGTATATACAGGGTTTATCAAAAGTCCTTCTCACATTTAAATTCACTATAACTTTGTAACGAACAGATATAATACAGTGAAATAAAGTTTGTACTTCACAGCAGTCTTTAAATTTTTACCTGGCAACACTGCGTGTCTGTCATTCTCATCATCGCACCTCCAACGATGCACAATGATGCTTTGAGGTCATCCAGATCTTTTGCCATTTCCGGGTACACTTCCGTCTTAACATATCACCAGGCCAAAAGTCACATAGGGCTAGGTCTGGCGACCTTGTGGGCCATGACGTCGATCCTCTGCGGCCAATCTACCTGCCTCCTGAACATACTTCATCTTCGAATAACCTTATAACGGTCAAATATTGAATAACAGGTAATTGATCTAATTGCCCGTTATTAAGAATTAATTACAATTGGTAATATCAAAATCCGTCGCAAATAAAGATGTCTAGGGACTGCCTTAGCCAACAATAGCTTGCTCAACCACCGTTTTTCGCCCGAATCCGGATTTACATGCATCCATATGGAGAATACCAGGAAAAGAGGAACTTTTAAATCAATGGACCGAATTGGATGAAATTTTAACCAGCGGAAGACCACATCATGAAAGTACAGATTCCAGAATTTCAGCCTAATCAGAACAGAACTACGGGAGTAATAAATTATTAAAGATCCATCGCTGGATACAATGGAAGACGGTATTCCATTGAGAGTGCCCTCGCTGGACGTGCGAGAGACAATAGCAAAGAAGTTGGACTAATCTCGGCACGAGGGGCTGCTAGCAGAGGTCAAGGAACGGCCTGAGCCTTGACCAGGATAGGAGGACAACGGTCAAAGCACCAGAAACAATAAATAAGCACATAAACACAGAGGCTAGAGCGTCACCACGTTCAAATATGGAATAAAAGAGATGATTCGGAATAGTCAGAACACAGTTTTGTCAAGAATCGACACCGGAGTGTGAGCTTCGCGGGACCTAGCTCCGAATCGCGATCAGACCCGAGATCTGAATTTGTCTTTTGACTCGAGTGATTGCTTAAAGCCATGGAGTAGAGCAAAGTAGACCCAGGGGGTCGTTTCCCCCTCGCCGTCAACGCATCCGTGTACATACGTGTGGTTATGTGAGAGTAACACCAGACACGTCCACCTGTGTCAATCGTCCGGAACAACGTCCTAAGTTAGTAGAAGTTAATAACCATTTATAGCAAAGTTAATACCGAAGTGCATAACAGTCAATACTAAAGTTAATAACATTTAATATCCATGTGTGTCCATGTGAAACCGCGAATGGCTCATTACGTATGTTCGTCTCAACGCATAAGCCTTGTACAAGTATCTCTACGTACGAGTGACAGCGAAGGACTGACCTACAACTGCGCTAGTTTACGTATGGAATCGACAGGGTACGAGTACCGTCATGGACATGCCAACGAGGTGAACATGTGAAGCGAGGATCCGATGATGCCATATGGAACTGCCGAGTGATCCACTTTCGCCAACCAGGATAACCGCGAAGTACAACACCGGAGTGTGGACGCCTTCTAAATCTGTAGGACCACTTGCACCCTACCCAGATCAGAGGGAATGCAGCGAAGGTAAGATCCAACCATGGGTGTGTGTGAGAGAGATGACACCAATCTACCGCGAATCTGCGTAAATCATTGCGTAACTTAACTCAGTGCTATGGCATAACTAGACATCCTTATTCCGGCGGACAAAATAGACCAAAGTATATGTTAACAGCCAAACAATAGTTCATTGAATTATAATTGTACCTCCAGAAACGTTAAGAGGGTTCGCACAAAGAACAATTAATCGCATTACGCTTAAAACCCTAAACAGTAAATTGTAAAAGGCAATGTAGCCAAGAAATAGCATGAGTATCGTCAAAGTATTAATTACTCTAACATTTGTAATTGTAATATTGTCCCAATATGCCATGGAATGTGTGTATGAATGAACGAGAGAGAGAGAGAGAGGGGGGGGGGTATGATGTACTGTTTATTTATCTGTGTTTTAATATATGTGTATATTCTGAATCACCGTAGTACTATGTCACGTCATTTCAAGTGCTTGAAAACAAATCCTCCTAGGTTTATTCTTAGTAACTCCGACTGTAGGCACTTATCCTGACCGTTTTATAATTCAGGTAGCGGTTTAATTAGAGTGACAGGTGTGTCACGGTGAGCGATTCTGTGTTGTTTTGTTGCTTAGTTTTGCACGCAGAAGAGTCGCCTAACAACCTAATTGCTCGCAGTCGCGAGATCCTCTCCACGCAGAGCGTTGCCAGGTAAAACGTTGAAGACTGCTGCGCAGTACAAACTTTCTTTCACTTAAATATCTCTGTTTGTTACAAATTTATAGTGAATTGAAATGTGGGAAGGACTTTTACAAAACCCTGTGTGTATACATACCTCTCAAAAGCGACCTTACACAAATCCGAATATCAGTGGAGGGCCACGATTTTTATAAACGGAGATTTGACCATAAGAGGTTCTATGCTTTTTTCTAAATTATCAGTCCTATATTTTGCAATCTTTTCCTTCAATTTTGTAGGGTTTCTGGCCCAAAGGGGGAGCGGATTGATTCCCAACAGGGCCCCTGACATATGTAGACGCACTAATGGTGAGATTATCTAAGCTTGAGAGACCAATGTGTCTACATTTGTCAGCCTCTGGAACAAGGACCACGCCTTGGGTAGCTGTGATGCGATTTTAGCCTCTGCGAGAGTCCCTTCCCAAGGCTTACTTCAAAAGGTCGTTCCCTACCCAAAGGACGACGAAAGCTTCAGCCGAGTACCGCAGGGGACTTTGAATTCAGCTGGGTGGAGGGACATACCAAATCGATGGGTTTCAGCTATCCTCTCTGCAACCAGCAGCTGAAAGTCTGAAAGAGGCTGGGTTGCTGGATGCGGAAAATATCTTCGCAGAAGGAAAAAATATCCCTCAAGAAGTTTTCAACATCACGGGAAATTGCATAGTATTGCCAGAATTTTTGTAGTGGTGATCACTGCTATAAAGGTGGTTAAGTGATAGTCAAACTGTAATGTACAATAATAATAATAATATCGGGGTATTTATATGTAAATCCCCGTCTTCATATGATGCTAAAATCAATGTTATTTTGCAATATCTTTGTGAATCATGATATGTAAGCTCGGAAAATGATATTTTCCATATTTTTTTACATAATTAAATTAGCCCCTCCTAGATAAATTACGCTGCTTGGCCCTACCTGAAAAAACTCCTGCGGACGGGTGCATGTCTCTATATTAAAACAAATCGTAATCATATGCAAAGCCAAGGAAATGATTGGTCGGATCTATAGGGTTTGAGGGCGTGAGTATGACGTAAAGGAAAGAACTGATGGGATTGGACTTCTGCTATAGAAGCTTCAGTAGCGCTCCGAACAGCCACGAGGGCTCTACGGTTTTCTTTCGGGCTTCGAAGCGCTGCGTTGGGAAATGATTGCATTTGCTTTTTGTTTGCCTCTGTAAAGTAAGCCGGGACTACACGAAGACAGCCGGAATGACACGAGAGCGCATCTGAAGGTGCCGCGAAGGGAAAAATTTCTTCTCTAGAAACTTGGGATTTCTGGCATGGAAATTCCGCGTTTCCGCACTGTAGTGGGCGTTTTATTATTTCATTTCATATACAAGCGAGGGAAATTTCTCTCCGGAGCGTGACCTTCGGAGTATCTTAAGCTTGGCGTCCACTGAGACGCGTTTTCGGCGTCTCAGTGGGCGATAACCTGCATATTTCTGGCACGGAAATTCCGCACCTCTGTTCCGCGCGTTTCCCTGTAGTGGGCGTTACACCATTGGATTTCAATAGAAGCAAACCACAGAAGTTCTATTGCCGCATTTCTCCGCGTCTAAGTGCTGGGGGATTTAGTTGAAAAATATTCTCACCCATGAGGGAAATTTTGTTTGCTTGAGGATTTTTTTTTCGAAGGTGGGTTTTCAATAGTGTTGGGCGATATATCGTCCAGACGATATATCGCGATTGAAAAAATATCATTTAGGCGATATTAACTAGACGATATATCGTCACGATATTTTGGCGATATATATCGTGTCGGCGATATATCGTCACGATATTTGGACGATATATATCGTGTCTGAGAAATATCGCCATGATATTTGGCGATATATATATATCGTGGAGATGATATATCGCCGATATAACGATACTGAAAAATATCGTATCGTATCGTCTGTGACGATATTTTCTTGATATATTGCGATATCAAATTTCCGATATCGTCCATCCCCAGTTTTCATTTACTTTTGGTGAAATTTTCCTTTATTGGGAATCATTCCTTTCATTGAGTAAAAATCCTCTTCTTTCCTTCCCTTGCAAGAAATTTTATTTTTCCGAGTGCAATATTTCCTCGAGGGAAATTCTCTTTGGGCGAAATTTCCATTGAAACTCTACTAGAATAGAAAAATGAAAAAGTTACCGAGAAATTTAGATTTTATGGAGAGTCAATACGTAACTACATCACGCTTCTTGTGACGCACGTCGATACATTTTTTGTGTAGGGGGAGTAGTTATCCAACTCCCCTTCTCTTGAAACGAGAAACTACTATTTCTATTCAGTTCAGTATTTCATTTCAAGGTCCCTTGTTACGGTAAAGGTATCCCCTCCCATACGACTGGTCGCCATAGCAACGGAAGGGCCGAGTTGTAGAAACTGTCACGCGAGTGAACGTGACCACATGAAAGTTTCCCAACCTTCTCGTGAATCCACGAACATAAACATGGAGTGGAACAGACAAGAGAACACAGTTCTGCACCCTTAGGCTATTTAACAATGTTTTTCTCCTCCTTGATCTTACATTTCCCCTCTAGAAGTTTCTGTTTTTTTTGTTTTTTTTTTTTTTATAGTCTTGTACTTCTAAATGTACGGTTCAAGGTCATCATCTTCTTGCCACTGCCACCAGTTCCTGTTTCCCCATGTAGTTCAGTGTTGCCGGTCTTGTGGCTTTCTCAATTGACTTCGAACGGAAGGCAGGAGCGTATCGTCGCTCACCTAGCGAGACAGGGGGAGAACATGTTTTATCCCAGCTCCCTTGACAACTCTACCATACCAAAGCAGCGTATGAACTGGTTTTACGAAAACAATGACTCCTTTTGTATTCAAATTTTTCATCCTGCTTCCAGGAAACAAGTGGACCAAGGTGCAGGGATGAACAAGATCTTGCTAAGCTTGTCAACCCCTTTAACGGTCGGTTTGAGAGGAACTCTGTGAATAGACCCAAACTGCATTCGCTCCTTAACTAGTTGCCGAAGACTAGGAGGGAAGGGAAACATGTAACTCTTTTTCAGAAGGTTGATAAAGAGAAGCAGATGCATGTTCCTGCTGCGAATATGCCCAACTTATGGTCTCGAGGTCACGGGAAAGGGATAACAGTGCTAGCTGGTATCTAACATCATCTACCTCAGGAAAATATTCGTTTCTTGTTTTTACGGTGTGAAATGACCGTATTTCAACAATAAACGGCTAATGAGCAATTCATACGAGGGACAATTTCCATGTCCAACCAGTCGCGGAGAACCCGAAACTGCGCACACTTTAAATCCAGAATTGCGCACAAATCTCACTGACCTGTTTTGCGCACAGATTTTGATCCAACGTTGCTACTTTTAAAGTCTCTGCACAAAACTGTTTTTACTTTAGACAAGAAGAGAGAGAGTGATTAGAAATAAAATAGTAAATCTCTTAAGGATTAAATAAAAAATATAATTTGACCAGTAAATGTAGCAAGTCAAGATACAATTTTCATACCAATTTACATAATACAGTAAGTCACTATTGATGTTTTCAAGGTACAGTAAACTCGCGATTAACCGAGGCTCCGGGTTAACCGAGGGAGTGGTTGTAAAACATCGCGCTTCATAATGCATCCCTTGTTTGTTTACTAGTAAGTTGGAGTCAAGTCACCGTCCGCCCTGCACGTGTTCGTTACATTGTCGGTGTATCCGATTGTCACATTATCACATTCTGAGGAACTGAAGACGATCGAAGCTGCTATAGCCTACAATGAACAGCAAGAAGAGTCTACGCCGCTTCATCTACTCTTCCTACAGCGTTGGCGTTACATCGCAGAGTCGAAGAGAGGAAAGATGTTAGTCCAAAAAACTATGAAATACTTTTTGAAAAAGTAATCTTCTCATTTATGTTGTACTAGTAATAAATAATTACTATACAGTTTTAAGTGTTGTTTCGTCATTTACGACCTATTAGCACAGTATCTTCGTATTATCCGAGTTTTTCCGTATCCAAGGTAGTCTCGGTCCCAATTAGCTCGGATAATCTACTGTACAAGTTTCATACTAATTTACTCAAACTCAAAAGTTAGGTTAGGTTAGATACACCGACCAATTCATTCAAGTCCACCAATCAGGTTCATCCTCTATGCCAGTGTTCCGCAACCGGTGTGCCGCGGCACACCAGTGTGCCGTCACAAGGTGAAAGGTGTGACGCGAACTTTTACCTACTATTGTAATATTGTAAGAAATTAATTGTCGATTTTAAGTAAGAAGGTGCTTGTTTATTCTTGCTGATAACTGTTATATTTTCACAGAAATTAAATGTAATTTATTTACTCAATATTGTTATAGTTTGCTCATCTTATATGTATTCTTGCCTGTAATATTGGGCCGGTTTGATGGGTTACAGGCAGCAAGCTTTGTGTTCACCGCCAAGAAAGCCACGTATGACTTTTAGAAAGCCTTTTAGCTTCCCGCACCAATCATACAATAGAGCTATTCAAGCGAGGTCTTTGTTTGGAACACTGCATCTTTTGTGTACGGCTGGCTGTTTTGTGCCTGTTTGTCGGCGCTTCTTAAACTAAACAGAAAAATGCAAGGTAGAAACGAAAATATTCTGACTAAGCCAAGCGTCAAGTCAACCTTGCAGCAGGTTTTTGCATATGTAGATCCAAACGTTCGCGCAAGAATATAGTTCCACTGTGACGGGTTCTATTCCGACACAACTGCATACTTGCAAGAAAACAGTTATTTAATTTGTAATATACAGACAAAATAATACATCCATTAGCAAGTATGGACTTAATTGGTTGCAATCACTGTGCAGACGAACTTAGAACCGCAGATTCGCCAACTAAAATGTGTATTGCGTTGAAGAGACACTGAAACTTTAGAGCTAGTCGAGCGAGACTGAATGCGTTGCAGAGCGCGTGGAATCGGTGATACCAGTGTTGCACATCCCACTATTTTAACCCTATGTTTATTGTAGAGCGGCGATAATGGCTAAATCTCCTGTTCAGCGCGCGGTTTTACCCGAATGTTATTTTGGGCTTCATCCGAAGAGAAATGCTCTTCAAAGTCAAGCAAGTTGTTTAAAATGCACAATCCTCCTTACGGAAACAAGATCAAAGTACTGTATAACAGGGCGTGAGGTGATTTGCCGTCAATGTGCGCACGAATTGTATCACGACAAAAGAATCTCCGCGGTATTAAAAGATATCGCAGTGAGAAGAAACATGTTTATTATTTGGACGAGACTTCCTTCAACTCTGTGGGTGGGGGAAGGGGGAATAAAACACGGAAGGATACCACCATGCAAAACCACCGCCAGGGCTGAAGAAACCGACGAAGGGAAGGGAGAGGCTTATTGTTTCAGTTCACCCACTGGCGGCAATGAAAGCTTTGTTGAAGGCGCATATTTACTGTTCCGCGCAATGAAAGGGAAGGGTGATTTTATCAGCAAGAAATGGACAGACCAAGATTTGAATCCTGGTTTAGTGAAGTGATTCATAAATTGGAACCAGAGTAATAGCAGCAGACAATGCACCTGATTTTCACCAATAACAAATCATGCTTTTTTGGTGGTATAACTTGAAGTGCGTGTGTCTTACAGTAACGGATGTATTGCGAACGAAGCAACCAAGTCTTTCATAAATGTATTTCTTCCTAAACCAAAAACAATAATTTGTCATTAAATTCAAGAGGGGCCTATCGTTGTTTACTTTTATCTTTGTTTATTTTCCTTTTTGCGTGCTCGAAATATACACACATGCTCTCATGTTTAGATGTTATTTCGCTCTTATATTAATGACACATTTATTAAATAATCTATGTGCAGAAAGTACTTCTAAAATATTATGTTTCAGGAGACAAAGAGAAGCAATAATACATTCCACTTGACATGCATGCGGGTTTTGATGTGTTGTGCGGTTGGCAATACTGTGGATTTTCTCAGTGTCTGCGATGTAAGCAGCTCGGCGGTTGAGGAAAGACTGGCACGGAAGATTCTGAGCTCAGTTCTCGCGCGGATTGATACATAAAACCTGCTGCAAACTTAGCCTGACGCGCGGCTTAGTATGGATAAGATTCAAGGATTTATTAATAAGTTGAACTTGTGGATCGTGTGAGATGTTCCAAACTGTATGGCCCCTTGCTGACGATAACAAGGTGTTGATGGTAGTACTCTTGCAGAAGACTTTCAAAAAATATTTTGGAGAGAGCGTTGAAGATTTTGACTGGGTTCCTGATCCATTCAGTATGGATTCAAAATATCTTCTGAAAAATTTACGCTTACAAGAGGAACTGGCAGATTTGAAAGCAGACAGAACATTGAAATAAAAATTTTTCGAAGTGCCTTTTTCGAAGTGCAACATTTTGGTTGCCAATAAGCAGTGAATACCTGGCTATCTCCGAGATGGCAGTTAATATGTTATTACCATTTTCAACTACTTATTTGTGTGCACTGGGCTTTTCGACATTGACTGCAATTAAAACATCAAAGAGAGAGAGACTCAAATCCATCGATGAAGAAATGAGGCTTGCTTTGTCAACGGTTCCGCCACGAATCAGCCGTCTGTGTGCAGCTAAGCAGGCTCAAGTATCACATTGAAGGTATGAGTAGAGTTATTTACTTTAAAATTCGTATTAGAAATGCGTATTTTCTACAGTGAATTAAAGTTAATACATTTTTAATAATGTTTTATAATAATAAGAAGAAGAAGAACAAAAAAAATGATAATAATAATAATTGATTACATAACGACGTAATATTTCGTAATTATATTAAGATTCATATGATTTTGATGGGACAGACATTTTGGTGTGCCGTCTTGAGTCTAGGCCCGTCTGGGGTGTGCCGTGAGTAAAAAAAGGTTGCGGAACACTGCTCTATGCCTATCTAATGCTACCCTTCCAGCAAAAACACGTGCAAGTCCACACACACAAACAAACACAACAGAAGTGAGAACGGCTTGAGAACATTTTGCATCTGACAACATCGCCTCCTTTTTTGTGCGCAATCCTACATTGTGACAACTTGTCAACGGCTTATCAGATACCACCGATAAAACCGGAAAAGTGTGCCCAATCCGGCTCTAGCCCTGTGCGCTGGATGGTTGGTTGTAGGAGGGGAAGAAAACGTAGCATTACGCTTATGGTAGTATTGCTTCACTTGTTCTCTTGGTAATATTAAACTTCCGATGGTGTATAAAATTAAAAACACATCAGAGGGAACAGGTCAAGTTTAAGACCATGCTTGTGTTGGGAAAAGTCGAAACTTCCATTTGATTAGCAGTAACTTGAAGTTGTTTGTCTATAGGTAAGGAATGCATGGGAGTCTATAAATAATTGTTCCACCATATTTTTTACAGATCACATGTAGCTTAAGAGTCAACTTAAAGAAACAGCTTGCAACATGGAGAGAAATTCATACTCTCTTGTCCACTAGAGGTTTTTTAGTAGCAGTGCCCGTTCCAAAGATATTGAAATACAGTAAAACTTCGTTAATCCGGACCCCGATAAGCCGGACTTCGCTTAATCCGGACAGGCAAAAAAAGCAGAGTGCAAGGTTGTAAATGTGGCTAGAAGTCAACAAGAGAACTTCCCAAAGAAAAGGCAGTCAACCACTAATGAAATTCTGTTTCCGGCAGACTTTGTACTGTACTGTATAGTGTATTTAGGCCTAAAATGTACTACTTGTGCTATTGGGTCCTACAGGTACAGTTTGTAAAATCTACGAAGCACGTTAGTGCAAGGAGTTGAAAATAGTGTCTTGGTTTCTGAAAGAATGCGTGTTTTAGAATACACCTCCTGTTTTATATTCTCTACAATAAAGTTAATGGGACGTTCATTAATCCAATTGAACAATTTCATGGGTTTATCCATAATTTTTCATGGAACGGGAGGTAAAGCGTAAATCTAGAGCGAAAATGACCATAAATTTGACCTTTGTGGAAAATATTAGTGCGTTGTTTTGGAAATTTTGTGGGTGTTAGTGGTGTGTGGATAAATCACGGGAATCATAAACCAATAGAACAGTCTTTACTAACTTTCATTACATTCCTAAAGGTTATAAACTAAAGAGACATGAATATTGAGGGGAAGGCCTATAATTTTTTTATTAGTATATTTTCCCTAGGAAAGAATGGAGACCCTTCCTTGGTGGAATATAACTATTTTATGCAAAAATGGGTTTATGTTACGATTTATAAAATGTTATTACTACATAACTCCATTCTTTGTAAAGCAAATTACATTGCAGTTACATAACACATTTTGTAACAGTATGTTTCTATTCGCTGCAATGCATGCAACACATAATCCGAACGAACGAAAGGCACAGAGTATACTCGGCTCAAAAACTTTGTATCCTCTCTTCCAATTCTTTGATGGAGTCATTTAATGATTTGTTCGACGTATCCAGAATACATAACAGGCGCTTCTCGGAGTGTGGCTGACTCACTATCAGTGTCGACAAGGTTCCAAAACTGAGTAACTCACTAGTAAAAATTGCAGGTGACTGTTCGACATTTGGAGGTGAGTTTTGGTTTGTGGGGAAAATAGACGGTACAGCATTTTCCCTTAGCCTCCTTGTTTGTCCTGTATAATCCATGTCTTCAAGCCTAAAATGCTGCGAACAAATGGCAGAATACTTTGTGGGAGTCCAATTTTTTCTCCTTACTGCATTAATCCATTTTTCCCGTAAGGATTTCCTTCTCTTTTCACTCGGGAACCTGCAAAGTTATAAATATAATGTTTGTATACTTATTCAGCTATCATTTTATTACTTACAACAAAAT
This sequence comes from Lepisma saccharinum, assembly GCF_977018435.1. Taxonomy (NCBI): domain Eukaryota; kingdom Metazoa; phylum Arthropoda; class Insecta; order Zygentoma; family Lepismatidae; genus Lepisma; species Lepisma saccharinum. The sequence continues at coordinate 31,188,310 of NC_139255.1, read as the reverse complement.
TAATTATACATACAGTACATTGTATATGTATGCATGTTTTAAATTTTTAAAATATGAACTTTCTATTTGATCGTTATAAACAAAATATTACAAAATATTCTAATGCCAAAACAGCCAAAACACACTTTTATGAAAATATATGAAGACACAAATGAGTTTTATCTTACTATGAATGTTTGCTTTACTCCAGTATTGTATTATTTTTTCTTGTATGTACTCATTGCTTGCATTGTAGAATTATTTTCCTGTAGTTTACGGTTATTACAAGCATAAGAAAACAGAAAACATCAAGAGACTTTGTGAAAACAATGATGAATTTGAATTGCCTGATATTTGGGATTCATAATTTTAAATAAAAAAATGTGATCAAAATTTTTTTGGTCTGAAATAAAAATAAAACAGACTGCTTCTTTTCTCAGTTAAGTTGCTATATTACAACAATGTAACATTGACAACATCCATTATATAACGGATTCTTTTTGTTTAAAAAATTGCTAACCATTGTTATAACTATATCTTTAGTCAAAATGAAAATAAATGTCTGATGAAGGGATCGTGTGTTCTCTTGAAACGTCACAACGAAAAACTGTTTTCTTATGCTTGTAATAACCGTAAACTACAGGAAAATAATCCAGTATTGTAAGAAAGAAGAAGTATTTTCATTATAACGGATGTAACCTAACCGATTGTAATGCTCAAATGACTATAGCAAGTACTTATTGAGTCTCATTATAGTTTTATCTGCTTTTGACACTGTCAGCTATAAACAATACATTACTACTAAAACAAATATTTCAAAATACAAATCCCACGTACACATGTCTAAGTATAACAGATTACAGCAGAATCAATGTGTATGTAGAATTAAGGTATCAATGTATGTATATGTGGTGAATAAATCGAATAAATTTCTAGCAAATAATTGGTTAGAAAATACAATAACGAAAGATTCAATGACTACGTTTAATTGCTGGCTTCATACTTATATACTTGCGTCTTACACTGCTACTGCCCTTGCACTACATTCAAATGATTCAATAAAATAGAGCTACTAATATTTTGAAAGATTTAAGATGCTATATTAAATTCAACATATTTGTCTACTTAACAGATCCTTCGTATTTACTCTGTTACAAACAAAATTCCGCCACAAAATATATTTTCAGTGCACTTCGCATATCCTGTTTATGAAATGTTCTTTCAATTGGTAATGAGTTGCTCATTGCCTTTCCTACTAAATAGTTCTAATAATTTTGCAATTAGCTACGTTTATGCCTATCGATGGTAAAACGAAACGCAAGATGTGATAAATATTATGTATATTAAATATGAGGATATAGATTATACTCACGTATGTAGCGAAATGTTCAGAGTTTTGTCCCTCTTGCCATATTTGAAGTTGCAGCCTGATACAACACAATGATTCACCATCTCTGCAATTAGATTAAATCATCGGTATCTAACATAACTCAGCTCCCGCCGTCAGGATACTGTCACAGATTAACAAGATCGCTTACTTCCTATCTCTCCTTTGTAATCTGTGCGTATATCAAAAAGGGCATGTGGAGCCACCCTACGGCGCATTCGAAACTTAAAGCGTTGTCATAGCAACCTCTCCGCCAATCACGTCGTACTCTTGGCAGTGACAGTTGAATGCGCTCAGCGCAATGATCCGCTCACCCCACTCTTTCATTCCTGCTTTTTATTTCTGCTAATAATGAAGAAGAAGAAGAAGAAGAAGCTAATAATTCGGACATATCTCGTAAGGTCGTATTATTTATTTTATTTAAGTGCATAAAAATGTTCTACAAGGATAAATACCGTTGTTCAGTTAATGCGTGTTACGTTTGAATGATTTCTACATCTAAGTTACGAGAGATTCAGAATTAATAGCCCAGAAGCACAACATAGGAAAATAATTACATGTTCCTGAAATTCCAGCACGTAAATCATTCCGTTGTGCATCAAAAATGGTCCGTGTATTACCTGTGGTAATAAGTATTTCTATTTCGTATTCTCCCTATTATGCGTTGCTTTTCTGACATTTTGGGCAAATCGCGATTGTATTTTGTGTAAACTCTACTTTGTTCGTAGACCAATGCGTTTTACCCCCCTCCATCGTCGTTGTTTGTTATTTAGCGTCGCATTTTTCCACTTTTAGGCTAATCGCGACGATGCTATGAAAAATTTATGACACAAAGAAAGCTCTAACAGGGATTCGAACCCAGGACCCCTGCTTTAACTGAACAATGGTATTTATCCTTGTAGAACATTTTTATGCACTTAAATAAAATAAATAATACGACCTTATGAGATATGTCCGAATTATTAGCAGAAAATAAAAGCAGGAATGGAAGGGTGGGGTGAGCGGATCATTGCGCTACCCAAAGTGTTCTAAAGGGCGCTCGAGCCATGTTGCAACATTTCCCAAATTGTCTCTTTCTCTTCATAACAATTGCTGCACAGTTTAACGTGGGTGGCAATCTGCAGGATACAGCACACACAATATCAGCAACTGTTTCTGGTGCCGTCACTGAATGTCTAGTATTATAGGGGGATCGGCTGTAATTTTCTCCCTTGTGTACCATATTCAATCGCAAGATGTAGACACTTGTGATTTACCAACGTACAATATTCCATTCATGTATCTATGGACTCATGAAACGAAAGACAAATGCATCCACTTTCTCTGCAATTGATATCAGTGATACTGTCCCGCGATCCGGGCATTTTTGGCATCAAGCTGACTCAGGTTAAAATGTTTCCGTTTCCGGTTTGTAATTAGAGGTCTGTGGTGCAATTCGATCGACATTGGATAAAAATGTACAAAGGGAATCGCTCCACTACTCGGAGGTCCCGAATGACCTCGCCTCACTTAGTAGTGGGAGCAATTCTCGTTTAAACAACATTTTTATCGGTAGCCGGACAATTGCGATGGCGGACACTTGCGATGACGGACAATTGCGATGACGGACAATTGCGATGAACACAGAAGTGAAAGGGCGGATGGACAATTGCGATGACATTTTGAATCTTCTATCAAATTGAAGGGTGACTTAACACCCCGTACAATACCTCTTACAAGAGAATTATGTGAAATATTGATATTTTCGGCTGGGAATTTGGTTCAGTCAAGTTTTTGAACATGAGCTAGAGCCAACAGACCACCTTTTGAAGTGACCCGTTTCCTCGTAGGTGCGAATACACTTCCCAACTCTCGTCGATTTTAATGTCACACTTCTTCCTTTTCTGATCTTCTAGATTAAGTTCCATCCGCATGTTGGTTTCTTCTGTTTGGCTCTTGAGGCAGGACATTATGGATTTTTGGATGCGGTCTTCAAAGCCACCTTATTTTGTTGTTCCACCCTTCTACAGCATTATTAGTTCTGTGGCGCCTTTGGTTAGGTTAGGTTAGGTCCGGATCGTCCCAGTTGTCCTACCATTAATTTGTAAAATGACCATCACCGTCAAAATCATCGCAATTGTCCGTGATTTTGGCTTCATCGCAATTGTCCGCCATCGCAATTGTCCTAGATTCATTTTTATCCAATGTCGGTCGAATTGCTGTGGGACGTTAGAGGATTTGTAGTAGGAATGCTCTAGTTGACGCTGGACTGGCTACCCATTTGCTAGTTTTCGCCTCACACGATACTTATCAGCGTACTTGTCGATAGACTTTTGTTCCCATAATGGCGGCCGAGTGAGATGTAAACAACGTATCACTTCACACTTTTAAAATACGATAACTATTCAACCTAGAGGAATATCGCTTCGTATTAAATGGTTTTAGGTAGAGAAGAATGGCGCTGATAAAATACATACTTTACAACGTTTACTGTACACGTATGAAATAATATTTTAGCTTTTTCTATTATAAACAACGTGCACTCACCATACTCACTCAACACACTCACTCAACAAACGTACATGTGAGAGAAATGCGTTTCAAGCTGTCAGGCACAGTGCGAACCAGTGGCGCAACCACGGGGAGGGGCAGGGGGGCATTGCCCCACCAGCCTTGGACTGAAATAAGTTGTAGGGGCAAACATTGACGGCAAGGTGTACCTGCAGGGGGCAATTACCGCCCACAACTTGAAATTTTATGCAAATAAAAATAATTTTCGTAAAAGTTTCTTGCTCGCTTCGCTTATCAAGTTCAGAAACGTAGCTAGGGGGCGGCGGGAATCTGCCCTGGGCGCCGAACGATCTAAATGAAAATAAGTAGTAAGATTCATTGATTGATTTTCTGTTTTAAGTTCACTTTACGCACAGAGAGGTTAATCGGGATTGGACCTACAGTTTAAAGTGGGATCCGAAACACACTGCCATGTGCCTCCACCGGGTATAAAACTCAGGGCACCTTTCTTGTTCACAAGGCGACGATATTACCACTACACCATCGAGGAGGCACAAAAGTTGCAAAAGAGAGAATGCATTCGCGTCCCGTGAAATTATTTGCGCCCTATTAAATTGAATGATTACAGCCTGCAAAGAAATTGGATCCAAAAATTATTTTCCTCGCTTCGCTCGCAATACATTCTACTTTTCCAGACACAGAAATAAGACTTCTCTTAATTGATTTTGTTTTAAATGCATGAACAATTGTTTTGAGGAAGGGGAGCGTGCACATTTGAGAGAAAAATTATGTAATTTTTGCTGTTGGTTTATTGTGAGAAGAATGAATTGGATGTGTAATGTATTTAAATAATATATGTTGTATATAATATGTATTAAAGAAACTTTGAATATGTACACAATTTAGTGTCCACGTCGCTCCATGTTGCTTATATAGGAAACATATATCATGCATGAAAGTTATACAGGTTAATGTAAAAATGAATTATATTTGGAATGCATTTATCAAGCATTTTCTGTCTTTCAAAAATAGTTTGTGTGCTTATTTTCCATCATTAATGTGAAATTGAACATGTTGTAAAAATAATTCAAATCGTTTGTTCGAACACAAATGCTTTAGCACCAACTTCTACCCCATTTTTGAATAATTACCAGGGTAATAACGTCTTTGATACCACCGCTACTACTCCTACTACTAATAATGTTGGTCTCGGGTTCGAATCCTGGCTTGGGCATGGATGTTTGTGAGTGTCCATTCATCAATTTCATCTTATCATCGCTCATCCCCATCTTCGCAATTTAGCGAAAAGTGACATAAGAAGCAAAGTAAATGAAGCAAATCAGTAATAATAATAATAGTGTTATAATAGTTATAATAACATTATTATTATTACTATAATAATAATAATAATAATTATTATTATTATTATTATTATTATTATTATTATTATTATTATTATTATTATTATTGGTGCGCTTATTCTGGTACTTGCCCCCACCCCAGAAAAAAAATCGTGGTTACGCCTCTGATGCGAACTACACAAAAACGTGGTAAGGGTAGATCGGAAATTTTCCTGCATGATTTCCAAAGTTTTTTTGTTGACATTGCCCCGTGCCTCACAACTTGAAACACATTTTCCTCTAAATGTACGTTTGTTGAGTTCGCCCTTCGTATCCGCAAGGTCTCAATTACTGCTTTGTGCTACTATTAAAAAAGGAAAAGTATGAACTAGAGATTGGCTCGAAAGAAAATGGGGTAATCAATGCGTACTGCAAAAAGCTTTTTAACTCGGGTTTACATTATTCATACATGAGATTCGCAAGATTCATTCACACACACAAAAAAAAGTCAAACATTTATTAATACACTTCTAATAATAAGGATTTTCATTTTCAGCTAATCATATTTGTCACGTGCACATCTCATCGCTCTGAATAAATACCTAAATACCAATGAACTGAACACGAATGCACTGCACGTCATCTCTTTATTTTTTTATCGAGAAACGGAGAAACTATAACATAAACAGCCAGCACTCGGAAACCACAGACAAAAAACACTCCTTTGCAAACTCACAGATTATCTTCACATGGCCAAACTTTGCTCTGATTGGCTGTTCCACAGAAACCAGTCGACGAAAGCTAGTATCAATTAGAACATGTCCTATTACTCCAAACCAGTCAAGCAGTCAGCCAGGCGGCCATGATTTCTACCTAGAAAGTCAGTTCAGCGCCAACTAGGGCATTCCTACTAGAAATCCAGTTCCGTGTGATAGGAGCTTAACTGTTGAAAACGTTACTTGCATTCAGTGGCGACTCGTGGCTTTTTCTGGGGTGTAGGAAGAAATTATGTTAAACCGAGGAAGGTTTGAAAAATTGTGTACGATGGCTCAACAGACGAAATAGATTACAACTGACTTTCTCCATGTGGTAGTTGGATTGGCTTCTATGGTGTACGCCAACGTTATTATTCTCCTTGTTCATTAATATCAGCAGAGTGGGGGAGAAAGTTTTTACGAAATATTTTGCAAATCGACAATTGTATTGATATTGTAGATCGGTATTTCTATGTTTTGAGTGATTTTGTCAGGTTATCGAATGCTGAATTACATACTGCACAATAACATCGCTCTTCTCGTGATTGGCTGGATAACTTCCGAAATATTTGAAATTTGTAAAAAAAAAATCGTGTTAAAAAATCATGAAATACGTATAACTCTGTCATAGCCCCATTTTCAGTGAAAGGGGATAAAAACTTTGGTTGCCAATATATTAAGCTTCATTATGTACGCAAAAACGGGTGTGAGTATTTCACAGGGGTGGTATAACACTTCTGGACGATAAACTGAAGCGCACACCCATAGAGCCAGACCACGAGCCGCCACTGACGTTCTACAAAGAACAGCAGCTGCAAATGCCTCACATAAAGTTGAGCTGTATACCGTCTTTTCTATATAGGCCTTCCCAATGGTGTGGTGGTAACGTCCTCGCTTTGTAATGAACGGTTTCTGGATTCGATACCCGATTGGGGGGCATTGCACAGTTGTTCAGATTCCCCTTTAAACTATAGGTCCAGTCCTGATTAGCCTTTCTGTGCATACAGAAGACGTTATAACACCATTAAGCCTTGATACAGAGTCTGATGAAGACCTTGCTAGAAGGTTGAAACGTTACGTTTTAGTTTATGTTTTTAATATAATAAAATAAATTACTGCCTTGGTCAGCATATTTAGTTTTTCATACAGAAGACGTTAAAGCAAACTCAAGTATGTCCTATAATTATTTAGTTTTCATATCTCGTATATTTCGTAAATATGGCTTGAAAATGAATTTCGAAATTTTATTATATTTTGACATTTTAACGTCCATAAGCCCTCCGAATTACAGTAAGTTTTATTCGTCGAGGATATTTCCGAGGAGACAAGACCGAAACCCCCCTCCCGTTTTCCAAGTTTCATATTCTATAACGATGTTTGCACCAGTGGCGTGCGGTGCTAAATCAGGCAGGGGAACAGGTGACCTGCACTTGCCCCCTCCCCTCCCATACCTGTCGTAATATAATACAGTAAACCAACTAAAATTCAAGCCTTGTTGAAATGAACCAAATAAACATACGAAACATATGTTAAAAATTTTCAGAAGTGACATACATGAAGCACGTTAAAATTATGAAAATACCAATGTTAAAGCAAATATGATATAATGGGTAAACAAAACATTAAAAACAAAATTGTTGATGAACAACAAAGGAAAAATTAATAAAAGCAATTTATGATTGATCAGAAAAAAATGTTTTGTCGAAACCGGTTTCATCTCTCCATTTGTAGATTAAGTTGACATTTTTTTTTCTAGAGTTGAGCATTGTAATTCAAACGTCCTTAATGCAATAATGTCCTCCTCCGTATCCGTAGCCGAGCGGGTTAAGGCGTTCACTCGTCTTGAAATCGTTCGCTGTGGGACGGCGTAGGTTCGAATCCGGTTCTAGTCGGAATTTATTCGGCCTACGTATAGGGCCGGTGGCAACCCACCATCGTGAGGAAATTGGGAAGCTTTGAATGAGTAAGCGTAATCCGGTCACGGAGACCTACTATAACGGCTGGGGATACGTCGGGCTGACCCACCGACTATTCCAATACTGGTTGAAGATCTCCACGCTTAAAGGTGACGAAGGAAAGCGTGGGAGGGAGACCGGCAGTCGGTAGGTATGCCTAGGCCCTTCATGGGCTGTTGCGCAACGGATTATTATTATTATATTAAACATGCCGAAATATTTTGAATAGTTCTTACAATGAACACAAGAACAAACAGATTTGAAGTGTACCGAAACCTTTCTTCCCAATAATAGAACATTGATAACAACACTAATAAAACGGAAATTTTAACTTTCTATGGCTGAAGGGCAATAGGTCAAATCTTACTCTTAAAATCCTGTGCTTAATATAATAATTTAAAAATCGGGTCGTACATCTCTGCTACACTTAACGTTCGCTAACATTTTTATCGAAGAAAGTTCACCAAAAATGTGCAAAACGGGTATTATTTTTACAGTGTACAAACAATGTACCAAAAATACAATATTAGTGGCTTGTACGTACATGCATGTGTGGCACCAATTGTGATGTGACATTTTAATTAGGAAATATAATTTAGTTACTGCAAATATATTTACTTTGTCTGTTGATTCTTTACATTTCTCTTACTTCGGTTTATTTGTGAGCTGCGTTGTCGACTTGTAATCCAGGGGTCCCGAGTTCGATACCCGGTTGAGGCACATAGTGGTTTGGATCCCACTTTAAACTCTAGGTCCAGTCCCGATTAGCCTTACTGTGCATAAAGTGGACTTAAAACACCAATTTGATCAAACAATCAATTTGTAAGCTGATAAATTCAAAATTCCTTTCATATTATCGTAAGAGATCAAAATTTATTTTCCATATAAGGTAAGTAAAATCATCGAACAGTTGCTTAGAAAGAATTATGCATATAAGTGTGTAAATTGAAAGATATGCATTTAGATGCATAAAATCCCATGGGACGGGTAATTGACACACTAAGATGCATCAAAAGACACACTCCACAGTCGAAATCCCATTTGATGCAGTGAAAGTGCATCAAACCCCAAGACAATATCTAATAATCCAAGATTACACGTTTAGATGTGTCATTTGATGCACTAAGAGTGCATCAAATTCGATTTGATGCATTTCGAGTTCTCTGTGTGTGTAAACAAAACATTAAAAACAAAATTGTTGATGCGCAACAAAGGAAAAATTAATAAAAGCAATTTATGATTGATCAGAAAATAAATGTTTTGTCGAAACCGGTTTCATCTCTCTATTTGTAGATTAAGTTGACATTTTTTTTCTAGAGTTGAGCATTGTAATTCAAACGTCCTTAATGCAATAATGTCCTCCTCCGTATCCGTAGCCGAGCGGGTGTCGACCTCCGTGGCGAAGTGGTTAGCAGAGCGCGCTACAACGCCAGGGGTTCTGGGTTCGAGTCCCGGGTAAGGCATGGGTATTTGTGTTTTGTTCTGATGAAAAGAAACTGAGAAACTGTAAGAACTGAAAAGTGTAAAAAGTGAAATAAGTGTGAATGGTGGGGGATACCTCCGTGTAGGGGGTATTTCCTTTTTTTTTTTTTAAAAAAAAAAAAGCGGGTTAAGTCGTTCACTCGTCTTGAAATCATTCGCTGCGGGACGGCGTAGGTTCAAATCCGGGTCTGGTCGGAATTTATTCGGCCTACGTATAGGGCCGGTGGCAACCCACCATCGTGAGGAAATTGGGAAGCTTCGAATGAGTAAGCGTAATCCGGTCACGGAGACCTACTATAACGGCTGGGGATACGTCGGGCTGACCCACCGACTATTCCAATACTGGTTGAAGATCTCCACGCTTAGAAGTGACGAAGGAAAGCGTGGGAGGGAGACCGGCAGTCGGTAGGTACGCCTAGGCCCTTCATGGGCTGTTACGCGAAGGATTATTATTATTATTATTATTATTATTATTATTATTATTATTATTATTATTATTATTATTATTGATGCAATAATGTCAATCAGATGGCCGAGTTTTTTCATGACGTCCGCTAGATTTGTAGAAATTGACAAAACCCGAACTGTTCCGAGCTCTCTTCTCGGGAACAAACAAGGACAACAATAATTTGCCACTGGAAGAGTATCCAGTTAATCATTTTACAGAGTTGTAGTAACTTGTATGAAAATGCCTTGTGTACGATTTCGTTTTAGTTTCTAATTAGGTTAGGATAGGTGTATGTCTGCTGTCTTTTCTGTAAAGTTCAATGTACTAAAAGCTTTCGTCTTCAGCCGGTCGATCATACAACATTCGCAACATTCGCTTTCTTGTCCTGCGCTGCGCTTGTCTTGCTGGTGGAACAGGTGGATGCGAGCTGTTCCCTCGGAAGCTATTTCGCAGCGTTTAGCCAAGGCATTTAGCAGACGCTTAGATTCTAGAAGATTTTTCCAGTTCGTTATGACTGGCAGACGCAATTTTGCAATGAGATTAGGAAACTATAGACTTACTACACTCCAAACTATCATTACGACGCAATTAAGCTTTAGCACATAGCAAAAACTCGAAGGAAAACGAATTCGCTATGTATCTCGTAGGGAACAGCTTGACGCTATGTCCAACGTGGATACGGGCAGCGTGGTGCGTGCGGTGTGATGCGAGCGCCGCACCGCAGATATGTGCGTGAACGCCGGAAGTGTCCAACGTTACTGCGTGCGATTGTGATGAGCAGTTGCGACGAACATGGCTTCCAGTTCGGTGCTTTTGGCCGTTGTTGATGCAAGGTGCAGATTTTTAATGATCAATGTGGGTGCATATGGCAAAGAAAGTCATGCAGGAGTATTTTCTAACTCAGCACTTTATAAAAATGTCGAAAATGGTTTCTTATCGTTACCAAAAGATTTGCAGCTGTCCAACTTCCATCAAAAAGACCCATTTGTGTTTGTAGGAGACGAAGCATTTCCATTACGAACATATCTTATGAGACCATATTCTAAAAGAAGAGTTCAAATAATGCAGCCGCCTCATATTTCAATTATCGTTTATCGCGTGCTCGAACGACAGGACAGTGGAGTGTGCTTTCGGCATAAGTTCTGCGAAATTTAGGATCCTATTGAAACCAATTGAAACTAGTGTACAGCATGCTGTTCATATTGTTAAAGCAATTCGCATTCTGCATAATGTTATAACTGACATAGAAAAAGATTATCTTGTAAACGTCTTGGACGAAAATGTGATGGACAGGAACCTACAGCTCTCGAAGGCAAAGAACCGCGCTTCGAGAGCAACAGAAAATGTACGAACCGTATTCTGTGATTACTTCTCAGTGAATACAATTTGATGTTTTTGTTCATCCACTCACGACTTTCAAATACTTAAAACGTGAAGACTGTTACGGAATCCCACTCCTTATCAACAATTAAACGATCTTTGTAACGAGGGTTTCTTTTATCCCACAACACATTTCTTCTTTGCACTTCTGCAATAAGTCCTTCCATATTTCTTGGCGACTGGCCACCGGACGGCAAATGCGATACAAAACAAACCTGTTTGAAAATCAAACGTTGCGTGCGTTGCGAGCGGACGAATCGCACGCGTCACGTGTCTACGTAGGACGGGCTCATTGCTGACTACAGGTTTGATCGGATACGACTGCCGCGTTGCTCGCATCGCACCGCACGCACCGCGCTGCCCGTATCCACGTTGGACATAGCGTGAGAGTTCAGCTTCAGTTCAGGAAGTGGCTCCATGAGGATCGTTTACCTTCGCGCGTGGTCGGAAATACTCGGCGTCAGAGCAGAGGGTGGGACGACGAGGGTAGGTGAAGTAAACAAACTTCCAGTCAGGGTGAAAGTTTTTCTTCGGCGTGTTAATTTCGGAAGAAAGAAGTGTTCTTATTATGTTATTATAGATAATTTAAATAGCTAAAAAGTTCGATAAGTAGAAGGCAACAGCCTGTTCCCTCTGTTCCATGGAGGGACCGCCACTGGTTTGCACGATATAATGGTTATATAACAAAACCAACCAAGGAATGAATATCTATCTCTTTTTCTCTAACAAACCAATAATAATATTAATTAGTTTATTTTTTCCATTTATTGAATAACTATGTCTATCACATGAGCATATTTTTAGCACGACGCAATTTCGATATTTTGTTGGTGGCAGATAATCTGTGCCCAGGAGTGTTGGCAAACGTTGTGTGCATACACGTTCACGCGTTGGTAAAAATGTGCAAAGTTCTTCGCGAGGAGAGAAACGTCTACAAGGTAAGCAACACTGCACAGAAGGAGCGACCTTCGTTCGGTTCGGGGCAACAGCGTAGCATTCGACATCGACGCATGCGCTCAGAGCATGCAACACGCGAATCGTGCGGAATGTTGATTGGTGCAGACCGTGCGGCGTGACGTGACGCATTCGACGAAACATCTGCCTGTCGCCAGTCGGTCGAAGGCCAGCAACGGCAACGATGCAGTGCGACGCGTAGCATTCGTCATGGATTGGAATGTCGGTAAGACACTTGATTTCATTGAAGATTATTACAATTCGCCCGTGTTGTGGGATATTAAGAAAGAGGAATACTCGGACAAGAAACTTAAGACAGAGACGTTACAAAAGCTTGCGTCTAAATACGGCTGTGATGTTCCGAACTTGAAGAAGAAGATTAAGAATTTGAGGTCTTCTTTTCATCGCGAGAATAAGTTAGTGCTGAGGGGTAAACGTTCAGAGCAAGGAACATGGTTTGCCTACAACCGCCTGAAGTTCTTGTTGGACATTGACGTGCCGAAGAGAAACTACTCAACCATCAAAAGTGAATCTGCGGTGAGTAAAACCATGATAAAACTAGGATTATATTGTACAGTGGGATCCATGAATATTACCGTGCAAATTGTCCATCGCCATGTTCGTGCACTTTATTTGACCCATTAAGAGCTACAAGAATTAAAAGAAAACTCAAAACAAGCTGTTGACAACTTCTGCACCAGCATACATAAAAATCCATCGCTTAAAAACGCAATCGGATGCGAGAGAAAAATTAAAGAATAGTGTCATGGTCAATTTGCACGGTAATACTCATGGATCCCACTGTACGTAGATATTTTCAGCGAAAAAATGCAGGCTCGACCAGGACTCGAACCCGGGTTTCTACTGTGTGTGCTTATAACACAATAGGATTATGTTGTGTTCTATTTTTAAGCATCCAAGTGCAATGGCGAAGAAATTGAACAACACGCTTTTGAATTTGATTTGGCCGTGAATGGGGAAGGCTATTTATCATCACTCCCATCGTTCCAAAGCCGTAGCCAGATTTTTATTTCGGGGGGGGGGTCCCTTATCAGCAGCCGCCATCTAAAGGCAAAAGAGTGGGGCTTGTTGAAGCCCTCAAAATGAATTTCTCATTATATTACAATTTATTACACAAAATGTTTAGTCCTGCTAATAAAATAAAATTAATCACTACTACGCACTATTGTAATCAAGTGGTCCCGGGTTCGATACCCGGTGGAGGCACAAGTGGTTCGAATCCCACTTTAAACTGTAGGTCCAGTTCCGATTAGCCTTACTGTGCATAAAGTTGACTTAAAACACCAACTATATACTATACTACTACGCATTATTTAAATTAGACATTTTTAGAATTTCGGCGGTTTGTTTAGAAATTTAGAGATGAAAAGGGGCCTCTCCGATGTCGTGGTGGTAACGTCATTGCCTTGTAATCAAGGGTTCCCGGTGGAGGTACATAGTGGTTTGGATTTCACTTAGGGTCCAGTCCCGATTAGCCTATCTGTGCATAAAGTGGACTTAAAAACAAAAATTCAAATCCACATGTAGAGCCAGGCTCGTAGCTAGAATTGATCTCGGGGGGGGGGGGGGCTCACGGGTTATCAGAAGGGCTTTGTAAACAAGTCCATTTTTTCAAAAATTTAACAGTATTAAATGAAGATGTGTGTTTTTTGGAGGAGGTCATTAACTTATATAAAATTTATAAATATCTTACAGATACTACATTTTTCTACATCTATTAAACCATCTCTTGGAGTGTTAATTGACTGATACTGAAATCACCCCTTACAGTAGAGGTTCCCAAAAGTTTTCGTTTCACGGAGTTTCAAGATTCTTCCGCGGCGCCCTAGTCAGAATGTGGACGGGCCTATCTTGCACTTGCAACGTCCAATTAGTGTGGTTAGGTTGCTTTCCTTAGTTAAAAAATATACACATATTTCAAATTCAGAAACATTTTACATGTAAAAGTACTAAATAAGCAAATAATTGGAACACTATAATCATTTCAGTGAAAATAATGGAACATATCGCGGCTACCCTAGGGTGACCAGACGTCCTCTCTTATCCGGACTTGTCCTCCTTTTTAGGTGTCTGTCCGGCGTCCGGGAGGATTTTTTAGAAATCGGTAAATGTCCTCCTTTTTTTGGAAAGAGTATAGCATTGACCATAGCAAATGTGCTGCATACAGAATGCTTCATTCGGGGCGCGTTAAGTATTCGAGCAATGCTCACCTAGCATCTGGGAGCTCAATACGATCACTTTCCCGACTGAGTCATTAGTAGGGCCCGTATTTAAGGCACTAAAAACCTCTGAAATAGGCAGTCAAATAGGCACTTAAAAAGCACCATAAACTCAGAAAAGGCACGAAAATAGGCACTTAAAAGGCACCCTATAATTTAAAACAAAAAGACATTAAAATAGGCAATGGATGTGAACTTATTTAAATTTTCTTCTTACAATGCACAGTTATACTGTATTTAGCACTTCAGTTTATATAAATACATAAACGTGCGCTAGCGATTAACATACTATAATACTCTTTTGATCGAAATTCACATTTGCGGGGAATCGTCTGTTAAAGTAATTCTCACAAAAAGAGCTTGTGCTAACGACTGCGAATTTGAACAAATGATGAATAAACAATTTACACCATTGTAACAAAAAAAATATTTAAAACAATGTTCCAATTCAGACCATCAAATCTGGCGAATTCCAGATTTCAGTCAGTACAACATCAACAAAGCCTTACATCTTTCAATATATGGAAAGCCAAATGCACGTAAGAAAAAGGTGAAGTATGCAAAAATTACAGAATATCCATTTTTTGGCACGATTAAGCAAAATAGGCACTAACCATCAAAATAGGAATTTATAGGCACTATAAAAATGTGTTTTCGGAATAGAAACTCCATGAAACGAACTTTAAAGTTTAAACATGAAAGCCTATGGTTTACTACAAAGGAATAAAAAAGGCAAATAGGCAAATTTCCGCACCCCAGTCATTAGTATTAAGCGCTGAGACTGCTGGAACGCATGTTCCTTTTCGGTTGATTGATTTGGTTTATTTTACTTCGTTTATTTTGCCAGTTTTGGCTAATCGCGAAGATGGGTATGAGCGATGATATGAGATTTTGATGAAGGACACACGTGCCCAGGCTGGGATTCGAAACCGAGGCCTCTGGCGTTGTGGTGCGGTGTGCTAACCACTCCAACACAGAGGTCGGCCAGTTCCTTTTCGAGTTATACATACGCGATACAGAAATGCATAGTGAGAATTTTGATTATTAAGTATTATTTACTTTCATGAAATAACGAAGCGAAAGAAAATATCCAGTTTTAAAGGATGGAAGAAACGAACATGGTGTAAAGTGTAAGGTGGTTGCCACTTTCCCCTGCTGTTAAAAGAGTGCTAGAAATGTTCCTGGCATTGAAATCATATTTCTCTACCCAATCCAAACTTCCTAAAATTTTAATTTGGCTTTTCGGAATAAGTTAAGCGAATCTTACTTGTTACATTTGCATTCACTTGTGGAGATATTTCAGTCTAATATCCAAAAATTAGAAAAGGAGTAAAATTCTGTGCTTCAAATTATAGATATTCTTTGTAATTTGTTAAAAAAAAAGATTAGGAGATTGCTTTCTCTGCTTAAAGGTAAGATGAAGTTCTTGAAAGAGATCTTCTGAAAAGCATCTGTGAGCAAAATGTTGGTAAGATTTTTGTATATTGATTAAATTGAGTAATGGCAAATGTATAGCCATTTTTTGCGGTGTCCTCTTTTTTATGACTTTGACCTCCTTTTTCGCCATGCTCTGTCCTCTTTTTTTAAATTGTGTGTGTGGTCACCTTAGGCAACCCTAAAACCCAGCCACGGTGCACCAGGAAGCCGCGGCGGACACTTTTGGAACTACTGCACTCAATACTATTTTAGATGATACAAATATGTACAATGTATATCACACACAGTAACGTGCCCAGGATTTTCTAAAGGGAGGGGTTATGTACACTTTTTCTGGTAGTCAGCCCTCATTTTGCCATCTTTTCCTATACCTTTGACGTTCTTTTTTTTTTAGGAATACTGGGCCAACGGGGGGATTATAACCCCCACCAACACCCCCTTTGGGCATGCCACTGATCACACAGAAGGACTACAATAAATTTCACCCCCGCCCAAAGCAATGACACTTCCCTTCGTCCCAAAACTTGGGAGATGTTGACCTTTGATTAAGATGCGAAGATAATTTGCATGATGACATCAAAGTCACAGATTTCTGTCTAAACGGGAAGTCACAACAGGTAGAGTGAAGGTACAGATAAAAAGCCTCCTATGAAAGAACTTACAAAAGTCTAGATAATCTTCTAAATATTTGCAGCTACTTGGACTTCTGCTCATAAACAAGATGAGCGAATGTAATAGCTGCTCTTCACGTTCTGTGGATTTATCCTTAAAGTTGTGAGCTGTGTACATTTTCACTCTTCACTGGAAACTAATTACACAAAATAGTTTTACCTAATGTCAAGGGGACTGATGGCAGTGCCAGGGGGGGTTGAGCCCCCCCCCCTAGCCCCTGCCTGGCTACGGGCCTGTCTAGAGCACGTTTCTCCAGGTTTTGTATTATACTACAAATTTCAAATATAATTCCCAGGAAAGGGATAAATACATATCTTCATATGATGTTAGAATCAATTTTATTTTGTATTATCTTCCCGAAAGTAGAGTTCTATTTTCGTTTTCCATAATATCTTTACACATGCTAGTTCTTATACCTGCCGCAAAATTAGTTTGGTATTGACGCTTGGGAAGCACGTGTTGAAATCTGGTCTACGGCAATGCGGGAGGGTGGGTTGCTGGCATGCGAGCCAATCAAAATCTTCCCAGTGCTTCACCCAAGCCCTGGTTACCTAGCAACAGACAACGTTTATCTCGGTGTTGCCGCTTATCGGGCGATTCTTCCTGCGATCAGATTTCATGTTGTTGGGAGAGGACGTGCTGTTTGTTTGTTGCGTTGCTGTGATATTTTAACCGGTCCGTTGTTTAGTGTTTATTGAATTTAGAGTATTCTTTGTTGTATATAGCGTGTTGTTTTAGTTGTTATTTTTTGTACATAATTTTCTGTGTTCTTGAGTGTGTCGTGAGCTTGTGTGAAGAATGTCAAGCACAGGAGGCAATACTCGAGATGACAATGTACCAAAGAGGCCATGCACTAAAAGAAAAAGGAATTCTTCTCAAAGGACAAACGTGGGAGATGGTTTGTTCTGAGCGCAAATAATTTGAGCAAGAGAAAAACAATGGGGCTCCAATCATTTCTGTAAATAAAGTTCTGGACAGTACTGCTGCTGCTTTCGGCGTGTCTAAGAACACTATTGTTACCATAGGAAAGAAAAATATAATGTGGTAGAAATAAATAAATAAATAAATGCGAGGCTTCAAAATTGGAAACCCCAGGAAAGAAGAGGAATATCAATAAACGCGTGACAAATTTAGATACCTTTCAGCAAGATGCTATTCGTCGCCATATTTACTCTTATTATAGGAGGAAAGATTATCCCACTGTTGGGAAACTGCGAGTTTCGTTGAAAGATTCGGCATTTTTTCAAGGTGGGGAAACATCTTGAAGGACAGTCATAAAATATCTGGGATTCTCATACAAAAAAAAAAAAAATAATAATGGACGCAAAATAAAGTAAAGTATGTAGGCATATGGGGATGTGGAGGTAAAGCTCCACACATTCTCGACCTCGACCTAGGCCATATTATGGAGGTGATGTGGTTCACCAACCGCCTTTACCGCAGGTTTGCCCCAGGTACTCACTTGGGCTGAGTCGACCCCGGAGCCGCTCGGGATATTTGAAAAAGTTCCACAAACCACCGCGGGTCTCACACGTGAAAGTCAGACGCCCCACCAACTCAGTTGCGGTATAATTGAAAGATTGGCAGACTTTAACGGGGACTTCGGAAAGAAATGATTATTGAAAGTGTATATACAGAATGGATTGAAAAGGTAACCTGTAAACAATACTCGTTTCGTTAATTCGTTCATGTTGTAAAGGAGATGGAAATGAAGAGAGAAAACAATAACACATTCATTATTGCTGTCATCATTGTTATTCCGTTTTCCTCGAAAAACAATAACACATTTCATCATTGTTCCTTTTCATAACACGTTTTCCTCGACACAGCGTCAGACGGCTGCACTGCGTACCGTACCGTACCGCATGATATGGCAACACCGTGACGCGTGTTCCTTCAGCTCTCAATACCAAACTAATTTTGCGGCAGGTATAGCACATATTTTCAGTGGCGGCAATTAAGGGGGGGCCAAGGAGGGAATTTGCTCCTCAATTTTTCCACGCACTATGGCCTCTTAATGTTAAGCCGTTCTACTATGAGAAAGTATATTTTTTTGCGGACCCCCCCCCCCCCAAAGTTTGTTAATTGTTACCAAATTGTCGCCACTGCATATTTTAATTATTTTTTACACAATTTCCATATTTTCAAACACTTTTCGACATATATTTCACATTCATGCTATTACTACAATTTCCCTTCTTGTATTAAATAGCAAAGTTTTTCTATTTATTTGTATTATGCTGATTTTGTGCTCTGTTTATTTTAAATCTTGACAATAGACAATGCATCTGTTACTGTAACGTTCTTGTCAACAATAGAGCATGCAAGCTCAAGTCTTAGCGGTGATATCCCTTTCATATTCTAAATATACTCCCATTACTTCATGAACGCTGTTTTAGTTCATATAAATCCGTCTTTAGGGACACCTGGAGCACGTTTCATCACTTAAAAGAAAGTCTGATTATCCCTTGTTTGGGTTACGGGTAACAAATAATAAAGCACATTTTGTACCAAAACGTCCCAATTTTCTTTATTTCACTTCGAAACGGCTTCTTGTGAATTGTAAGAGCCATCTCAAATCACAAACCCAACACAGCAAGCGGTAATAAACACAAGCGAAATACCACACGGTAGTTTGGCTAGTGCTTACTTCTCCCTACTCCCCTCTCGCGTTTGGAATCGTCCTTTCGAGGTAGTTTCGTCTTCCTTGGCCGGACTGTATACTGTCTTTGCCTCCCCCCCCCCCCCCCCAAGTATTGGCACCTTGCCCGCCCAGTTTTGGAACCCAATCGCCGCCACTAATTCCTGATGTAACTTTTACGGGGTGTCATACTGGGGGTTGATGCTCAAATATGACACAGTGGCGGGTTAACGATCTTGTATCGCAGCGAGTGGCTGACACATGTAATGAATAGCCCCACTCCACAAAGCAAAACCATGAAGAGCTAGAATCTTGGGGGAAGGGGCAGAGGTGAAGCGTCCGGTCATCGGCAGATGCGGCGATGACAAAGCAAAATAATAAAAAAATTGCTTTTTAAATATTTTAGACAAGAAGTAAAAAATAAGTCAGAATACTCGCATATTTGAGCGAAATTAGTCACTCGACGCCATGAAACAGCTAGAAATACGCAAGAGATTCGCTAAGTTTAGAGCATCGGAAGAAGAGCCCAGTTCTACCCCCTGTGCCCAACCGGCCCGCTACGTGTCCTGTTGAGTGCAATGGTGTCAGGCGAGCCACAGGGCTGCGAATCCAAGGACCGTCGACCGCTTTTCCCCCGCTCTTGAAGGTCTGGTCATACGAGGCCTTTTTTCAGTCCCCTTGTTTACAAACACGGCAGGCTTTCAGTGACGTCATAAGTAAGCAAAAGCATAAATTTCCCCACGGTTAGTGCTACAAAGAGCTGGGGGGAGGAGAAAGCAGGATTGGGTCCATTGTGTTTCCTTCACAGTATTTCTCCTTTTCAATTTTTTTCCTTCTTTTGGTCCTGCGGTTCAAATATCGTTTTCTGAAAATAATGTTCTTACTTTACAAAACACGAAGTACTTCAATGTTGTTTTGTGTTTACTATGCTTACGAATGACAAGACTGATCAAGATTTTTGTTCTCGAGGTGACAGACATACTTACTTAGACAGAACCTTTTTCCTAACATATCTTACTTTCACACCAGGGATGGTCAACAACATCATGATTTTGGAAAATTTAAAATCTCGATTCGGCGGAGAGAGGCGTTTAACAATTTTTCCATTTTTCGGGTAGAATTTAAAATAGTTTAGTCTTCCTTATTTTACGATCATATACAACGTAGAAGAAATCCGTCATCTTTTCTTACCTTTGAGGTTATCTTAGGAATACTGGGCTAAAGGGGGAAGTTATAACCCCCACCAACCCCCCCCCCCCCTTGGGCACGCCACTGTAGCTCATAAAGTAAGCTGAAACGTCACCATACTGTCTCAGCTAAGTGATATGGCTGTATCATAGAAGGTTTATCCTGGTGGCTCTAACTTATTGGACACCATATTGAACATCTTCGTCTATTGATGTCATAATAAATGTTCTCGTTTTAGGTTAGGCATGTTAGTTTAGGGCTCTTAGCATAAATAATACCTTTTTGGTCAAGTCCAGAAAAACTGCAGTGTATTTATCGTGTATTTATGCTAAGAGCCTTAAACTTGACAGGCACAGCGATAATTAAGACCCTATCGTAGTACAGTTCCCGCCACTGAGTGGTGTTTTGTCGGCGAAAAGTTCAACCATAAAGGTGCAAGCCAAGTCCGTCTAAACGTTCCTCCCTTAAGTGTTTTAGGACAGGAGACCGAAACCAAGTGCAAGACGAATACATGTGCATGAAAAGGATGACACTCTTTGGGCTCTTAGCAACCGCACGTTCTGTCACTACGAGCGATGTCGCGACGTTCAACACACATCTTTGCTCCTTTGAATAAAAATTAGGGCTTAACCGATGCGATACTCTCACCGATACCCACCGATACTTGTATAATTCCAATTTATATATATATATATATATATATATATATATATATATATATAGATATATATATTCATATATATATACATATATATATATACATATATATATGCACATATATATATATACATATATATACACATATACACACACACACATATATATATATCAGTGGCGTAGCGTTATAGTACGCCCGTACGCCCGGCGTTCCCAGATTTAAAATTTCAAAAATGCGTAAATGCTGTAAACATGAAGTACAACTTGACTAATTTCATATATGTTTGACCTTCATGGCATTATAATAGCTATTTTTCGTGATCCGGTTGCAACGCTCCACTAACAAAACTCGTTCTAGCATTTTTTACAATGCCTTTCCTGGCCGGGCCGGGCAGGTTCGGCGTAAGGGACTGTATTCCTTTGCACGCGCGCAAATGCTCTCTCGTTCGCCAGCGGACGGAGCAGAGGGCTACGGTGATTAGTGTTGCCCACGAGACGAGACGAGACGAGACAAGACTTTGGTCTGTCTCGTCTCGTCTCGTGAAAATGCTGTCTCGTCTCGAAATATTCGTTTGTCCCGTCTCGTCTCGTCCCGTCTCGTTTTGTCTCGTCTCGTCTCGTCTCATGAAAGTAATCCAGGATATTATGCCAACAAAGTTATAACTGGGAGACATCACAAATATTATTCTCGAAAATTGGTTTAACCTGTAATCAGTTTGCTCACTGTAGCTATAGTGTGAATAAATATGATTCCTTAATCATAAGAACATAAGTATAACAAATAAAGTTTGTTGATTATCAATAGCTAGATAATGTATAGAATCTGCCTTGCTTTTCTAGCTCCCATCCACTCTTTATCCACGACAGGATCCCCTTCCGTTCCGTCTATGATAAAAGTATTTACCGCACGGGCAGTACCAACAGATCGAGGCGATTCTACGCTCGATATTAAGAAAACGACCCAATTTGAGCGACACGCAAGCGACAAGAGACACGTGGTGCTTCGGTTCGGAAGGTTACGTTTACTGAGGGTTCGTATCCAAGCGAAACATGTTGCTTCTCTCCTGTGACTTGTTCAATGTGACAAGCGACGCGGAAGTACCACACTGAACCAACGAACGACAGGGACACTTCAGTTTATAAGCAAGCATTCTTCGCGGAAGCGCGGATAACAACCCTCGCGACTATACTGTCTATACGGTATCCAGAAAACAGCAGAACAACAAGCAAGCGACAAGCGAGACGTGCAGCTACGGTTCGAAGAGTTTGCTGTGAGCAAGATTTGCTTGGAAGCGAACTTTCAGTAGTCAATGCAACCTTTCGAACAGAAGACACACGAATAGCTGCACGTGTCTCTTGTAGCCTCGGTCCGTTGTTCACGGATGCGGGGTGAATGTTTTCCTTCAGACTGAAGAGGATTGTGTCGCTTGTCGTTTGGGTGTGAATTATACGTGTCGCTTCGGTGTGAAATTTCCACAAGATAGCTTTCAGATTGAAGCGACAAGCGACACAGATTTTTCACACCAAAGCAACGAGCGACACGCTCCTTTAGGGAGATTTCAGACCGGAGCCTCAAGCGACACGCGACACATGTTGCTTTGGAACGAGCCAATCAACAGCAACGTTTCACAGCGTAGGAGCATGGCAGGCCGTACAAACCTGCGTTCGATTGGTGAAATCCTGAAGCGACACGTGTTACGGGTCGCGTGTCGCTTCGATGTGAAATCTCCCTTAGTCTATAAGCAAGCTCTCACTGTGAATTCACTACCAAAAGACAGAGGCGACACAATGCAAGCTATTAAAAAACGGCGAAGTCCCAACAACACGCAAGCGACAAAGCAACACGTGCCGCTTGTCGGTCTAGTCGCTTCCGTTCGGAAGGTTGCATTTATTACTGTGGGTTCATTTCCAAGCGACACTTGTTGCTGTCGCATGTCACTTATTACTCCTATGACTTCAGGCAATTTTATGTTCGTTACGTCAAAGCAGAGTATCTAATTGCACTAGCTTTTTAGAGCCGCGGTGGTGTAGTTGTTAGGGCGTCTGACTGCCAGGCGGGAGACCCGGGTTCGAATCCCGGAGTGGGTGAATAAAGGTCGGAATTATTTCGCACTGTTCCCGCATAAAGTAGCTCCGGGGCTCAACAGCCTCATATCAATGGGTGCATGGGGGCAATCCGGGAGGGCAAAAGCAGCCGGAGTGTGATGCTGATCACTTCGCCTCCAAAAATGACCTTTCCCCCACATCCCGTAAATGTGACTTCATGGCACTGTTATATGCACTTAGAACTTTACCTTTACCTAGGTTTTTAGTGATAAATCTTTGGAGTTTGCAACCAGCACTAGACGCTGCTGTGGATTTTGAGAAGAGGGTCGCAAATGAAAGAAGGGTCTGTTTGGGCGAGAAATTTTATGACGATTGTCGCCAGTATGGGTGGAACAGGGCCGTAGTAAACAATGGCAGTGACTACCTCCGGATCGTTTCGCGCAAGGATTAGGGATGGCCAAACGGATCCGGATCCGAAAAATCCGGATCCATTCGGATCCGATCCGGATCCAAAAGTTACAGATCTGGATCCGGATCCGAAAATTCCGGATCCGGATCCGGGTCTGAAAGTTTCGGATCTGGATCCGGATCCGAGAGTTTCGTATCTCAATCCCATTATAATATTACCACACCTTAAAAGGTATTATGATCTTCGATTACAAAGAAATTTTTCTTTAGTCCTACAAGATTTTTTTTCAAGTGTTGTTCCTAAAATACTTTGCTACACATCGGCTAACACACTCGTGCACACATGTCAGAGGTGATTTTGTAAATGCCATTGAAACGAATATGTATTCATTCGAATATATTGGAAATGAAAACACACATAAATGTGAGACATTCCATTCCAGGATGAAAGCTTTAACACATATAACAAGATAGAAATGTTATACAAAAATTATACAATTGTTCTACAGTTACAGTTCTACAAATTAAAATAAAACATTATAATATATGCAGTGTTATATAATTACAAAGTATAAGACTAACAAGGGAGGTTATCTAAGTGTCCCCCTCCGATTTCCATAAAACTTGGCAGGTGTATAGTGGGGCCCAATGGAAGAAATACGTGTTTTTTTGTTTCAGCTAAAAAACGGTTTTAGGGGGCAAAACCCCCTCAAATGTCAAGATGAGGACAAATTGAAGTGAGGATCGGACCCCTGTGTCCCCCTCCGATTTCCATGATACTTGTCAGGTGTGTGCATAAACGGGCCCAAATGAAGAAATACGTGTTTTTTTTGTTTCGGCTAAAAAACTGTTTTAGGGGGCAACCCCCCTCAAATGTCAATATGAGGACAAATTTAAGTGGGCATTTGACTTATGTGTCCCCCTCCGATTTCCATGAAACTTGGCAGGTGTATAGTGGGGCCCAAAGGAAGAAATGCGTGTTTTTTTGTTTCAGCTAAAAAACTGTTTTACAGGGCGAAACCCACTCAATTGTCAAGATGAGGACAAATTGAAGTGAGGATCGGACCCCTGTGTCCCCCTCCGATTTCCATGATACTTGTCAGGTGTGTGCATAAACGGGCCCAAATGAAGAAATACGTGTTTTTTTTGTTTCGGCTAAAAAACTGTTTTAGGGGGCAACCCCCCTCAAATGTCAATATGAGGACAAATTTAAGTGGGCATTTGACTTATGTGTCCCCCTCCGATTTCCATGAAACTTGGCAGGTGTATAGTGGGGCCCAAAGGAAGAAATGCGTGTTTTTTTGTTTCAGCTAAAAAACTGTTTTACAGGGCGAAACCCACTCAATTGTCAAGATGAGGACAAATAGAAGTGGGGATCTGACCCCTGTGTCCCCTTCCGATTTCCATGAAACTTGGCAGGTGTGAGTATAAACGGGCCCAAATGAATCTTACAGATCTTTTTTCGTGTAATAGAAGCTGATTTGTGTTTCTAAAGAAAATGCTTTATTCCGAATAAATAAGTATTTGCAATTGATTTGTTATTTTGTTTACATTTTTTTCGAGACTTTCGAGACGAGACGAG
The DNA here is from genome assembly GCF_977018435.1 of Lepisma saccharinum. Taxonomy (NCBI): domain Eukaryota; kingdom Metazoa; phylum Arthropoda; class Insecta; order Zygentoma; family Lepismatidae; genus Lepisma; species Lepisma saccharinum. The sequence continues at coordinate 31,163,269 of NC_139255.1, read as the reverse complement.
ACTTTTCACGTGCCATCTCGTCCCGTCTCGTGTCTCGTCTCGAAAACGAGACGAGACAGGTGGTCAATCTCGTCCCGTCTCGAATTTTAAAAAGCCTGTCCCGTCTCGTGAGCAACACTAGCTTCCAATAAGTTCAGAGGAAATTATACAACAAAGGCTAAACGAATATATTTTTCATTATCTAATTTTAGTACTTGATAAGTCTTTCGGGGGGGGGGGTCCGGACCCCCTGGACCCCTCTAAATACGTTCTTCGTTCAATACAAAACGACAAAATCGTAAATACAAAACAACACACAGTACTTCGTGTTTTGTCAAGGAAGAACATTATTTTTTTCCGAATTCTATATTTGAACCGCAGGATCGAAAAATTGAAACGTAAAATACCATCAAGCAAAAACAATGGATCCAGTGCTGCTCTTTTTCCAATTCTTTCCAGCACTAACCGCGAGAAAATATTTGATTTTGTTTACTTATAAGATTTTCTATGCACCATCACATTCATGTATTCTGTGTAAGTTGTGTTGCGATGCTCTTCAATTTGTGTTTTTCTCTTAAAAACAAGAGCGTTGAATGCTTTACAGTGTTGGAAATAGCAGAAACTCGAAGTCTCATCCTGATGACGTCACAGAGACCCTGCCGGGGCTGTAAAGATGGGGACTGAAAAGAAGGCGAGTTATGACCAGACCTTCAAGAGCGGGGGGGGGGGGGGGGGGACTAGCGGTCTACAGACATTGCTATGTACTATGTCTGAGACACGGCCACAACTCACATGGCCGATGACTGTTTTGACTGCGGGGGATCTTGAAGAGAAATATGTCCACAATACACCAGGTGCCTCGTTGGCTGTAGGGTCCTCATTGAGATTGTTGTTAAAATCTGTATGATCAAAGCCTGGTAAACTTAGATGGAACTCATATGGGGAGTTATACCCTTGATTTGCAATATACTTGACCGCGAGTCTTATCTGTGTATGGATCTTTGTTACGTACTTGCTGTTCACGGAACTTGAGTCCACGTTCAATTAACAAACGCATAAATACTTACCTCTTTCACCTTTCTTCAAACATAAAGGTAAGTTGGAAAAATTGAACAAACCTTTGCAAAGAAACAAATTTTGGTTTTGGACGCGCTTCTAGCCACTGGTATCGGCGGAAAAATTTCAGCCGATACTTACCGATACCGATATCCGGTACCGGTATCGGTTCAGCCTTAATAAAAATCTGTATAAAATCGATTTCGCAAGGTGTATTGACAATTATAATGGGTTTGAAAAACAGCTGCAAAGTTCAAAACATGACCAAGATCGGATTTGTAGAACTACGCTACTAAGAAAAATTGTTTCAAGGAAATTGATAAAAACATTTTTTGGCTGATTTTAAAAAATCTGAAAAGAATTGCGTTTAAAATATTTATATCTGCACTGTATTTAAATTTCATCACGATCGGACCACGGTCGTTTAGAAAACTAAAAAAAAACTGCATTTTTTCCTTCTCACGACGATAAAAAAACGAAGGTATACTGGCAAAAAGATTAGGTTACCACAGCTTAACGCAGAATTGAATAAGCTATGTAAGTTTTGATGTAACTCGTTTTTACATAGGTCAACGGTTAATATTTAATTAGAGTCCAAACTCGGGTATCCATCTGATAGTAGGCTTACATGGCATTACTTGTGATGCAAAATTCAAATACAAAATGTGCTTAATTTTTTGTGACCAAAACAATGGATTAATAAACTTTTAAGTGCTGAAACGTGAATATCCTTCCTGTTGTCCCTAAAGACAAATTAATATTGACTGAAAAAGCTCCAATATCCCATGATGTAAAAGGAGTATATTTAAAATATGCAATGGATTTCACAGCGAAAGCTTGAGCTTGTACTCTCCATTGTTGACAAGAATAGGATAACAGATGCATTGTCTATTGTGAATATTTAAAATATAGAGGGAATACAAAATGAAGAGAATACAGATGCACTGATAACGTTTGACGTTTACAATGTAATAACTGAAAATGTAATGTAGCCATTGCATGGATATGGAATACATGTCGAAAAATGTTTGAAAATATGGAAATTGTGTAAAAATCATTCAGATATGTAAAATATATAAAAAATTAAAGTAGCAAAGATAATACAAAATAATATAGATTTTTAGCATCGTATGAAGATATGTATTTTCATATAAATCTTTTCACTGCTAATTACAAATTTACAAATATTCACTGATAAAATAAACCAAAATTGCTGCATTACTACAACCTATATCACTTCAATAACTCAGTACCTGGGATGTCTCACTGTCTTCAGATATTTTGTAGTCAATCCAGTCACATTTCCACATTGTAATTCGAGACTTTCTGTTTCAGGGATTTGTTCATCCCTCTAGTGCTGTCCAGGGATCTTCAAGAAGGGATCTTTATGAGGCAAGGAAAAGTACGATCAAAGAAGAACGCAGGAAAGAACCCCACATAGAGAAGAAGAGGAAGCATACAGAAGACGAAGATGATGAAGAAGAAGAGCCACATGCAGTTAGGTCTCCAAGGCGGGACGAATGCTCAACGTATGGGGAACATGTCGGCAACGAGTTGCGAAACTTGAACCCCACAGCTCGAACTATGGCGAAACACATGATCAACAATATCCTGTTCAATGCAGCTGTGGGTAAGTATGACAGACCGTCAGTTCTGGATCTACAAGACGCTTCTACTTCGCTTTACTACGATGTTAATTACAGATCCACCTCGCCCGCTTCTACTTCTTCGCACCAGACTGTTACGGTACATCCCAACGCGTCTCCGATCAGTGAATTTATTGCAGACGATTTGACGTCACCACAAGTAGGCGTGAATCCAGACTAGTCTTGTCAGTTGTTTGTTTTTTTCTCAGGTACGAATTTCACGATTCATCTGTAACGACAAATACAGTATGAAATAAGAAGTTTATGATAAATATGTTACAAACTACATACTTCAATTGCACTGTGCAGTACAAAATAAGTGACAATTATAATAAAATATAAAGTACTAAGATGGTTTTACTTAATATTAATGGAAAATTTTACTTGTCCCTTTTGTGCAAAAGTTATTTTAGTGATTTGTATTTATGTGGGTTACCCATAATTCTGCAGCAGTTTCGTTTACCAATAGATCCCTCTATTTTTACAGCAGAATGTTATACAGAGCTTTACAATATGACATCTGCAATTATTAAAAATAAAAAAAATCTCCTCACAGACCCTTTAAGTATATTACAGGCACTATCTACTTCATATTCTAAATTATGCCAACAGTCTATATTTAATATCCTTATAATCCAACAAGTAAAATCGCTCATAAAATAAATATTGAGCCAGATATTTTCGACATATCACTTTCACCAGGCTTTCTTACTCTTACACACAATAATATCCTCTAGTGAAATACAAACTTACTAGCCATTGGAGTGATTGGTGGAAGGAACAATTGACGTTTGGAGGTAATACATTAATACATATAGATGGTTAGCGGATTTTACATCTACGACAGGTCAGTTTTCATCAAAAGATGAAGGACGGGACACGTACGCACACCAGCACATTTAGCACAAGAATACTTACTACATCACACCAAAATGTTAAATGTAGTAATGAAAACCGATGCTCAACATTTATTCTTGAAATATTCACACTTCTCACAACGAAACATATTTTACAAAAGATTGCTTCGATTGGAAATTTCATTTCCCATATCGTTCCCTTCCCTTTTATCAGAATTATCTCCTTCACTCATTTGGCTTCTATGTGTGTATGCATGAAAATGTCAGCTCGACATTTTCTGGTGAAATTGTTGACAATATACTGAAAACAGAAGTGTTACAGGAACGCTGACCAAAGTCAACAGTCAAAGTCGACAGGGTCAAAATAAAGAAGAAGAAATAACAGTGATACATCTGATATACTGTAAACTTCCGGTTCCGGTTGGTTCGAATGTTGCAGCTTGCTGGTATATACGTAAAAAACGTTTGTTTAGTGATCTTGCTGGTTTGGAATGTTCTTTTTTAAGTAACTCTGCCTAAATTTGAAGATATCAAGATAAGGTTGTAAAATGTGTCATACTTAAGACAAAATATGATACTCATCTTATGTAAGCACAAAACAGGAGTATTTTGATGGTAAGGATGTCGAATCGACCCTTCCAAGGATTCCGGAAATGTAGGATTTATGATGAGGATACAATTGGAAGTGGAATAAAACGTAATAACCTCCATTATAAATTAAACGTAATAAACCTAATTTACGTGCAGATGTAAGGCTAAAGGCCTAATTTGTTATGTTAGTCTTGTTAGGCTTAGTTATCTTAGCACAAAGAATACATTTTACAGTGTATTTATGCTAAAATAACCAAACCTAACGGACCTAACCTAACAACGTAGGCATTCTTCGACTCACGTCACAACGCAAGGTTGTTCTCGTGTTGTGCGATAAGGGAAACACGGAGAAGTCAGGGTCTCCCTTATCGCACAATGCTAGGACAACCTTGTAAAATAACCAAAGAAAAATATATATTTCCCAAACAAATTGAAGGAAAAAATTAACGAAAATAATTTGCAGTTATTAAAAAACAGAAACTTAAATATCCAAAAATAAAGTGAAAATCATAAATACGGATGAAAATACGAAATAAAGAAAGTTGAATCCTACTGGAAATACGCATATATATCTACGTTAAAATCCAAAGTTCAACCTGGCAATACTGTGTGTGTACAACATGAATGTGGATACAGGAAAAAAATATGCCAAGTAATGTAAGAAAGTTTATATTATTTCACAGAACAGGAACTTGTTCTAAGTGGAAAATGCACAGTGCCAATTCAAAGCACGAATTAAGTACTACAAGTGAACATATTTTCTTTTTAGGCCGAAACTGTAAAACACAAGGGTCGCCAATAGCCAAAATATGCTTACTGAATTTAAACATAGCAATAAAAATGATCCAGGTGAACTTCACTCTCCCTTATAATAATAATAATTTATTATATTTATCGACAAATCAATAACGAAACGTGACCAGATTGCTTGTTGTTATCAAAATGTGAGAGGTCTTATATGCAAAATTAATGATATGTTATAAAATAACATACTGTCTGAATAATATGATATATTGTTCTTGTTGAAAGTTTGTTTTATGGAAATAGTTGCATTAACTTTCTAATTTATATGTGGAAATTATGTTTACATCCATAACGTCGAAGAACTAAAGAAAGCCGCCACCACAAACGTGGCTGGGGATAAATAGCGGGCGAGTTGTTTTCGTCCAATCACACTCAACCTTCAGCCAATGGGCGCAGCCGTCATTCTGCTCGTCTACTCCACATGGAGTCTCAGTCACATGTTGCCGTACTTTGCAACTTCAATGTGGAGACCGTGGGAAGGTGTTGCTGCGCGGAGGGACAGGCGTAGAGTAGATGTGTGGCAACACTTTTGCGTTGAATGTGATTGTAGCAGCTGGTGGGCGCCCTCCGTGGACTTCAAAGCCAGCCGGTCGTTAACCTAGCTAGCGCGTCGACTATACTTGGAAGAAAGACAATTTTGCACATTAGAAATTATTTCGTCGTATGAGAACCAGAGAGACGTTAACCCCGATTTATCACATTTACAGGAGAGAGGAAATAATGTATTCCCAGGATAGGAATATGTCTGACTTAAATACAGTCAGTAAATTGGAGATACATGACTCCACCTTACTGCTAAGGATTAAAAGTGGAGATATGTCGCTCTGACTACAAATAGACCTCTTCTGAGTTTATTTAAGCGAGACTGAAAACAGCAATTTTGCAGTTACGTTACTGTGGTTCTCATGCGACGATTTGAAGAACAGATGCATTATTGGATTTTCCTTGTGGAGAGCACTTTATCAGACGCCTTAGTTTATATTATGTGATGCTATTTCTTTCTAATACGGAGGTTGGAAAAATGAAACGGTTGTCCGAGGACAACCTGATCAAGCAAGTCTTCATAATTTGCTTGGTCAGGTTCAACAGCTGACAGCAGTGTGAGCGTTGTGATCGCAGCAAAGAAACGTGTAGCAACATCACTTACAAGAAGTATGTATCTGTTACGTCGAGGTACTTTCATTAGACAATGTAACCAGCGTGCGAAATCCCAGGGAAAACAGGCGGGACCCCCCCCCCCCACCAACAATCTTGACCTAAAAAATTCCCCCACCAATTAATGTTGATTTCTTATGTACTTTACTAAGAATAATATCGAAAATATACACAAAATGGTATGGTTGTGAATGTAGAATGCTTTCTCTCTCTCTCCCCAAGAAATCATTAACAGACACCAATAACAATATGCGCACAGCACAAGGAAAGTAAAACAAGAATGCAAGTCAAATATAATTATAAATTATAATTGATTTTTTATAATACAGAGCAAAAACTAAACAAAAGCTTATACATAATAATACAATTTCAACTATTTTGTAATTTGACATCTTTAACCAGGTAGTAAATTAATCAACTTGCTACTTTATAAATATCTGTTATATATGTTAAAAGTAACATATGTATTTAATAATATATTTTTTAAATATTTAGAAATTGTATTTCATACTTAATAACATTATTAGTAGAGTAGTGGGCCGGGTTCTACGCCCGAAAATGAGGTATAGTGAGGTACACAGTGTTGCCAACCTCTTACTCGAAAAAATAACCAAGGTTTTTCTTTTTCGGTCTAACCTAACCTCAAACAAGGAGCTGGCAACCTTGCTTGAGGCTTTTCTCGCAGTGTTGCCAGCTGGGGCTCGGTGGGGCTCAGTGCCAACCTCTTACTCGAAAAGTTACCAAGGTTTTTATTTCTTGGGCTAATCTAACCTAACGCGAGGAGCTGGCAATCTTGCTTGAGGCTTTTCTCGCAGTGTTGCCAGCTGGGGCTCGGTGGGGCTCGCAGTGTTGCCAACCTCTTACTCGAAAAAATGACCAAGGTTTTTATCTTGGTCTAACCTAACCTCAAGCAAGGAGCTGGCAATACTGCTTGAGGCTTGTCTTGCAGTGTTGCCAATATTTTACTCGAAAAGTTACCAAGGTTTTTATTTTGGTCTAACCTAACCTAAGGCAAGGAGCTGGCAATCTTGCTTGAGGCTTGAGGCTTGCTTTAATTAATTGCATAAATCAAGGTTGCCAACCTACTGGTATTTCTACCATGGTTTTTTTTACAAAAAAAAGAGAGAGGGGGAAGAGTTAAACAACCGACAATGCTGCCAACACCTACCTATAGTTTTTCTTACTTGATAAGGGTTTAGCCAATTTATACACTGGCGTAACATACACACACTGTGCAATAGAGCCGGCAACAAATATATACTGCCGTAAAAGAGAGATGGCAACACAGTATGTGTGTGCGTGTGTGCGTGTATAATATGTAGCATTATTAACTAGAGTGTGTTGGCAACCTACCTGCAATTAAAAAAAAAACTAGAGACGTCAATGTTGCCGTAAGATAAAGAGGGAGACTAAGCTGGCAACAGTGGTGAGCGAATATGCCTTATTTCCAAGTTCTGGGCGTCAATGTATATCGGGATTTTTGTAAAAATCTTATCGCGGGAACGATGTGCTGCACATGCATATGCGCGCACCTGTATTGTGACGCAAACAAACAAATAAATAATTGTTGTTTTTTAGGATTCCTGGCCCCTAACCCCGCCAGGGTGCGTGGTGCCCAACCCAAAAAGGTTCTAACGGCTGCGACTCTAGATAGTCGCACCTCTGTAGGGTTTCACGTGTTTTTTTTTTTTCCCCCCCAAACTTCCATGAAACCCTACAGAGGACCTCCGTAATGCATGCAACGTGTACTAACGACTCTAGTGTTATTTTGATGTTGTAATATTTTTGGATATAGAGTTTTATTGTGAGATATAGATAAAAATAATTATGTTTATTATAATATTTTTTTGATGAAGATGGATAATGTATGTGTGTGTGTTACAAATAAAGTTGCATGCTTTTTTCTAGTGTGTGTGTATGTGTTTTTGATGTTTCGACAGCATCTGAAACGATAAAAAAGAATTTTATTGTTAATTTTCTCGTGTAAAAAAAAACAACAACAAATTTTTTTTGTGCAAATTTTCTGATTGTCTCTCGTGCTATAGTGCAAAAAAGATATTGTAACTGATAACTAATGAAATAGACATTTGTAACTGATCTGAACTAGTGAAATTTTCGTATTGTGCCATTGAAACTGATTGTGCTAGTACAAAAATTTCTTATTGTGCAAGAAAAAAATGTAAAAAACTTGTTAAAACTGCTCTGTGACCCTCTCGTTCTTCACGTCGTGGACGAAGGACTTCTCTGCAATCAGGATAACGCTGCATACGGTGTCCTCGGGCAGCGCGTCGTGGAACTCGCAGACGACCTTGATGTTGGTTCGATCGTTGACCACCACCTGCTTCCTCTTCGTGGTATTGATGACGAACATGGGTCTGCGGGTTTTGAATTCGCTGGGCGTGTAGTACATGTCCATGCTTCCCTCGGTCACGCGTTTGAAAGAGGTGTAAGCTTCGTAAAGTTTGAGGTAATCGTCTTTGGTCATGTCGAGGTTGTAATTCTCGCGCGGGAACACTTCGTTTCTGCCATTCTTCAGATAAACATTCTTGATCTTGCAGTCGTCGAACATGCTGGAATTTTTTTCCTGGTTGTTATCGCGCCCGGTCTGAAAGAGCACGACGACGAAATCTGGCATGTCGAACTGTATGTTGTTGAACTGCGTCGTCACGTCGAATTCCATGTGACTTCCCGACGCCATCTTCTGCACGCACTGGTAACCGTGAAAGTGAATCGGTACCTGCGGACTCTTCAAGATCTCCGCTTTGTACTTGAGGGCGTAGTTTGTTTCGTATTCTACGATCGGCATTCTCAATTCCATGCTCCGGATGACGCACTTGGCCGCTTCAGGTAATGTGTTGGCTATCGGCGTGCCGTCGGCGTTCAAGTTGGTGTATCGCATCAGTGCGTCGTTGTCGTTGGCCGCTCTTCGAAACGTGACGCGCAATCCTCCCTTCCACATGATCTCCTTGTAGTCCGAGAAGAATCCCGGCAGCAGACGCATGGGAAAAAGCACCGTGTGACTTTTAGTCGATATTTTGGTCCCCGCTTCGAATCCTCCCGCCTGGTAGTATGCTGCGTCTGTTTTGGATAATTTCAATGTTCCCACTGCCGTCGACGTGATGCCTGGATAATCTATTCTGTCTATGACGGTGTTGTGTTTCCTCACCTCCACCTGCGAGAACAGGTGAGGCACGAAGTTGTCCACGAGTATCAAATTTGCATTGGGCGGAAACGCATCTCCGTTTTCCTTCTTCACCACGTCGAATTGAAGGTAGAGGTCCGCTCTGTGAGGATGAACGAACCCATCGCCTACGTCCACGTCGTATTCGATCTCCCTGTTTGCTTCGTTGAGATTGGCGAACGTGCGACGGTTGGGAGGGAAAGATTGCAATTCGTAACTTTCGATTTGCTCCATTTTCACTATGTGTGTTATTTATTATACGTTGATCTCCACGATGGCCGTCGTAGTGGCACCTGCGAAATCCACCACGTCTCCTTTCTCGTTTGTCACCACCAACTCTATGTTGTCTATGCGGTTGCGGCATACTGGAAAATAGATCGGCGAAGAGGGTGTGTAGATGATCGGTTCCATGAATTCGGAACTGGGTTTGAACGTAGCTATGATTCCTGTCTGCTTGTGACTTCCCAGCAGCTCCCCGTCCGAGGATTTCGTGATCATGCCTTCCGCCACGTTGCAGTGAACGTTCAGAGTTTCGATGGCTAGAAATTTAGGAATATTGACTGCCGTGTGCTTGATGCCAGCTTCGAGTTTGGTGTTGTTCTCGAAACCTAGAAGTTCTCCTATGGTGCCCAGGTCCACGGTCTCCGTTGCCGATACGATTTCCACTCTGTGCGTGACCGAATTTTGAGAAAGGTACGTGCCTTTGGGTAACTGAGCTTGCAAAGTGGAAAGATTGTATTGACCTGGCGTGACGACAATGTGCTCGCTTCCGACGCTAATTTTGTTGTTGTGCTGCGTGACGTTAGGTATGAGGTACATGCTGTAGAATGCACGCAGAGCCACGGATTTAGGATAGACGATGTCGTCGTGCAGCGTGAGTTTCAAGATTGAAGATTCGCTCGTGAGATGGAACACGCCCATCGTATTTAAGATTCCACAATGCTTTCTGAAAATGTTCCACCGACGGGTTATTTATTTTAGACATGTATGCGAGAACAGAAAGGCATAGGTGGCCGCAGTTAACATCGGTGAAACCCTGGATGCGTTTGTCATTGTAGTAGAGGTTGGCAACACTGAGATACTTCACCAACCTGGCAGGTGGTGTGCCACCGAACGAATCGAAAACAAATGCATTGTTATCGTCAATTTTGAGGTAGCATATCCAATGTGTACCAGGATTTTTGTAACTGTCCAGGTTGACCACGCCATACTCCTTTTTCTTCACAGCAGAGGGTAGAGAATCGGACATGAAAACACCCCTGAAGTTTTTTATTCCCAACAGTTCGATCAGAGATTCAATATCGAAGTTGGACAGGGCTTCTTTTTTTTTTTATATTTCTTCAAAGCATCGAGGTTGCTTTTTTGTTTTTTGGTTATACCTTTCCCCTTCTTCTCCATAGCCAGGTTGTGACGTTTCTGTTCTTCCAACTCGGCTTTGTTCTTCTTCGAGTCGATGACGGTTTTCGCGATGGCGGCACTTCCGCCGGCCAAACTTCCAACAGCCCCCAATGCTGCCAGGATGGCTGGGATGCTGAATATGAAACCTCCGATTTTTTGCTGTTTCCGCGAACGCTGCAAGCGTCTCAATTGAGGTGTGCTGAGAAGTAATTTCATTCCGTGTCCTTTCATCAAGCAAGAACGTTTCTTCTCGCGTTGTTTTTTGGTGAGTAAACCATCGAGGGTACCTAGATTTTTCAGATTGGAGTATGGTATCTGGTACACGACACCTTTGGGCTTCATGTTGATGCTCTATATGTTATGTTCACGGTATGTTATTTATATATATGTTTTGAGATTTTTTTTGTTTTGTGTAATTTTTTTCGGTATGTTATTTATATATAAATGTTCTGAGATTTTTTTGTTCCGTGTAATTTTTTTTTTTCAAGGATATACTCCGCGCAGAGCTGTTACACAAATTCTATTACGTGCTTTGTTTTCTTACCAAGAAGTTCCTTTGTACCCTTGTACACGATTTGAGTTTTGTTCTCGATTAAAATAGCTAGCTTCTCGTCGGATAACATGTTAGCGTATCGATCTGGTAAAAATAGACTGTATTGTGCGTTGAGCAACAAACGCGCCTTGGGACCATACTGGGTAGAAACAATTGAACCGGAAGTTATCGTGTAAGGTTTGTCCACTTCTAATTCCTGAATTTTTACATACTCTACTGACAAATTTAGCATTTGTTTTAATGCTTGAAAGTCACTCATTTTTTCAGTCGTCATATTGAAGAGAAATTTTCAGTGTGTGTGTTATTTATATATCAAGTTTTCGACAGAGGAAAAAAGTTCGTGCTTCGGAAAACACGATGATGTGCGTGATAATATCTTCCGTCTCTTGTTTAGATCTACGCCAATCATCCGTGTATTGTCTTCTTCCCTGCCTCGCCTCGTGCAGTTCGTCCATCCTCTCGTTTAATTTTTCCCCTGCAGCCGAAAGAAGAGTGTCGAGATCACCGCACCTCATGCCACTGATCTCCCGAAGATAATCCTTAACAGCCATTTCACAAGGGATGCGAAATTCCGGCGTTGATCTCGCTATGATTAAAAGTTTATTAACATCTCCGTTTACTGCGTGTTTAAAAATTTTACACAACAGTTCGTGTGGCAAGACGGTTATACCAGACATGATGTGTTTTTTTTTTTTTTTACTGTATGTTATTTATATACCCCACCCAAGTTTTTGTTTTGTGTTCATGGCGATGGTGGTGCCCAGTGCTGCAACTCTTTCTCCCAGCGAAGCGTCTCTGCTGACGAATCTTTCGAAAGCTGCGTGCTCTAACTTTCTGTCTGCTTCGTGACGTGCATCCAGTTCGGTGCGAGTGGTGTTGTAAGCGATGTCGTGATCTTTGCATGCGGCGTCCAACGGATTCACACCCCTGTCTCCTCTCTTCAATCTTTTCTCGAGTTTGGTACCTGGTCCGCAGTACTGGTAGCCGGGTAAATGCATCTCGAAAGGTAACTTGTTGATGATGTCGTTCACGAGTCCCTTTCCTTCGGCCATGTTCCAGAATCTCGGAGGCAGCGTGTTGATAATTTTAATGAGGTAACCTATGCCCTTGTCGTCGTTCACGATGAAGTTGGAAAGTTTTGTGCTGATCATGTCCACAATTCCTACCTTCTCGTTGTAGAAATTACGATTGCCTGCAGTCTCCTCTCCTGCAATAACCAACAACCTGTCTATGAGCTTGCGCACGTCGTCCACCCAAACGAATTCTTTGGGCAGGGTGTTGTAGAGTTTGACGCCGCTGCCTGTTTTCACCTGGTTCCATATCGGCTTGATGAGATTTCTGTACTTCTCGCCGCTGCTGGATTTGACCCTATTCTGCGAGGCGTCGTTGTTTTGGTATAAGGCATCCGTCATGATCAAAATTTCCTTGTAACTCTGGTAATCTTCGTCGGTGTAATCTTTCGGCTGCTTTTTGGCAACGAGTTCCCACAGTCCCACCGTACCCGGATACCTGTTCCAACTATCCTTCTCGCCTAAATTAACTTTAATGTCGTTGCCTTCGAAGGTAACTTTCGATTTTCCAATCTTCCAAACCACACCGCCGCCTTCGTTGCTCTCCATGCTCGGATACAATCCGAAAACTTCATCCTTGTCGAATTTCGCCGTGCTCAGGTAGTCTCGTGCCAAAGGTCCCAACTCGATCTTATCCAAAGACGACGACGTGCTACCTATGGCTCGACGTCGTGGCGGTACGTCTCTTAGTTCGAACGGCGTCGAAGGAATGCTCGAAATGGGCGTGGGTACGGTGTAATTTTTAGCTGCAAGTGGTACGAGTTCGTTGATCAAATTTTTATTTTGTTCCGTGACACCTTTAATTTCTTTACCTAGATCGCCGATGGCGTCGATCACAGGTTGATCTTGACGTTTCTTCTCTTCGTAGAATCCGCGATTCTCGGATTTCCAACCTTTGAAGCGTTTCGCGAGGTAATCGCGAAGCTTGAGATTTTCGTCTTCGATTTTTCGTTTCGTCATAGCGTTATTTATACTCATCGTTTCTCACAACGTTGCAACGTTTAGAAAGTCGTTGATTTTGTTTCTGTATTTTCCCTCGTTAGGTTTTCTCGTCATGTCGATCGTCGCGAATCCGAAATCGTCACTGTTCCAACAGTGGGAGCAGCAGCGTTCCGAAAATTGATTGTAGTTCATGTCTCCGCCTACGTAGTCATCGTACGCGTGCTTGAGGTTGGTGTGATCTTGACGAAACAAACATATGAAATTAGCGTTGTCGCGTACTAACTGTTTTGGAATTTTGGAAAACGTTTGAGCTAGGAAGAAGCAATCTATTCCTTTGTGACGACCTTGCGTGAAAAAATTGCGAATTTCATTTTGATTTTCCAGGATGACATCGTCGAACACAACGACTGAATTTTCACGACAATCGTGGAGTGGTTTTATTTCCGAAGAGAACGTTGCAATGTCCAGACCATCGTACAGTTTTATCAGTTGCTGGTATTTCGCTTGTTCGAGACTTTTCGAAAATACGTAGAGGTGCCTGTTCTTCCAATCTAACCAATTCGGTGCGAGGAGAAAATTGTCCACGAGCAGTGTTGTTTTCCCACACTCTGAAGGACCTACGATCAGACAGCGGATGCTGTCGGGAAGCAACTCACCGTTCTTTTTTTTCGTTTGACTTTCCGAATCCGGTAGACGCTTCACCACGTTCCACGTACTCACAAGATCACTTCGTTCGCGTCGATCCAACTTTTTTCCGGAAGTCCCAGCCATTTGACAAACAGTTTGTCGCCTTTCCTACGCAATACTTTCTCGATGAGGTACGTGTCGGGATGTTTTGTTTTAGAGAGTTCCTCTTCGTAAAATCTTCCTTTCAAAATCTCGCCGCTACTATCTTTTATTATATACGTGTGTCGGTTTCCGGGTAAAACTCGAACCACCGTAAAAAGTTCCGTGCTCCAATTTTTTGTGAATCCCTTCTCGAAGGTGCGTTTGAATTTGCTGATCCTCACCTGGTCTCCAATTTTGAATTTTGATTTTTTGGTAGTCGTGGGAGTGTACTTTGGACAGTAAACTGTAGAAATTAAACGCTGCTCGTCAGATTTCGTAACGTCAGCTGGCTTCATGCCTATCGTTCTGTGTACCGTATTATTATAGGTGTCGACGAGTTCCGGCAGTATGTCGACCCATTTGTAATTTCCTCGAAGCGTGAATCGTTTCCACATGTGTGTTTTCAAGGTTCGATTAAATCTTTCCACGATGCTGGCTTTGATGTGACTGAAGGTCGAATAATGTCGAATGTCATGTTTTTGAATAAACTTTTGGAATACGGCATTGTAAAATTCCTTCCCCCTGTCCGTTTGCAAAAACCGAGGCCGTCTGTCGCTTTCGCGAAAAATTGTCTTGAATGCTTCCGTGACGCATGTCCCCGTTTTGGCTTTCAAAGGTAGAGCCCATGCGAATTTCGAAAACGTGTCTATGACGGTGAGGAGGTACTTGTTGCCCTTGTTCAATTTATGCACATTTTTCAAATTGCCGCTACTCATCTCCACGAGGTCACTTTGCCAGAGGTCATCGATTCCCTTGGTTACCACCGCCAAACGTTCGTAGTTGCGACGTGCAGGTTTATGCAATTCTTCGACGATGGCTTGCCTAGACATTTTTAGAGATTACGTTTGAAGAGAAGCACCAGCGTGATGGGATTCAAAGAGGGTGGCACCTCACCAGTGTTTTGAATGATCAGCTTATCGCCGGCACTCACGTCAAAAACGGTAAGATCTTCGTCTTCGTGTATTTCATATATGTTGCGCGTTTCGTTCCAACGTGCCAGAGGAATGTTTCCTGCTTTCTGGACACCACGATTCGATATCAAGGTCATGGTGGGAACGCTAGCTTTTCTGCCGTGAGACCAGTACGAAAATTCATTTATCTGAATCGTGCCATCGAGGAGAAACTTGTAGTACGGATGATAAGGATGTAACATGTACAGTTTGTTACCTTCGACGAACGTGGAGATTCTCTGTTGATTGGGTACGCTGTTGATTTCGATGGCTTGCAGAGAATGCAGTTTAGCGAATTTAGTATCGACGCTAACGAGGTTGCTGTGAAGCTGTCCCAGTGTATTTTGTACGGGCAACAAATGTTCGACGATGGTATCCGTTACTGTAGAAAATGACGGCTTGATTTTCACTTCCACGTTCAACTGCTTGAAGTTTTCGTTGAGTTCTTGTAATTTGGCACCGAAAGAGGCCAGCGTCGATTCCTGCGTGGATTCCAACACTCCAACTTGATCTCTGATGTTGACGACGATACTCTGAAGGTTCTCGACTTGATTCAATTTCGAACTTTTCTCGGTGAGATCGTTCACGATGCTTCGCATCTCGGTAAACTGCGTGTGAAGGTCGGCGACGCTCTGCGAAGTGGGCAGCGTCGACACCAGCGAAGCAAGTTCGTCTCGAATCTGTTCCACGTTCGCCGTTTCCGTTTCTAGTCGTTTCAGCATACGTGATATGCTCCTTTTCAAAGCGTGTAATTCTTTTGAGGTGGGGAGATTGGCCACCCTACTCTCGAGATCGCTCAATGAACTTTTGATGTCGCTCGAATCGGATAGTGCCGTCACCGCCGTTTTCAATTTTTCCAAATCTTCGCTCGAAGGTACGCTCGTCCGTAACGATTCCAAGTCATTCTGTATGTTGTCCAGTACGTGATGAAAATGAGCAAGATTTGATTCGACGTTCAAATTTTCTAAATATTCGATCTTCTGCTGAACCGTGCTCAACGTGTCTTGTATGCTCGTCAACGCGTTTGCTTCAGCGTGAATATTTTTAATTTCTTCGTTGATCAACTCCAGAGATGCCTGAAGCGTAGCGATGGTGGTTTGAATGTGTTCGAAATCTTGATAAGCCTCCAATTGAATTTTTATGTTCGCGACGCTTTTGCCGATGACTTGCAGTTCGTCTGACGATGGTAGGTTCGTCATGGTATCTTCCAAAGTCTGTAACTTGGATTTAATTTCTTCCAACGTGCTGGCGAATTCTTCTTGTAATTTGGAAACAACAACATGCAAGCGTTCTACATCAATATCCTTCACGACGGTTTGAAGTTCAGAGAAATTCTTTTCGATTGCCGAAGTTCGTTCTTCGATTTCGAGTTTCAATTTTTCCAAATCTTCATTTTTCGATTGAAATTGCTGCAATTTGGCCAAATCATTTTGAAGCTTATCCACGCTCAACTGTATATTTTGAACGTTGTCGTAAGAAGGTACGTCGACATAATTTTTTATGAGCGTTTTCAGTTCGGAATCGATTTTCAGAATGGGGTCGAGACATTGCGTTTGGAGCGTAGCGATCTCGGACTCTAAACTTTTGTTTAAGGTCTCCTGCAAAGCAATCAAATCGCTCCTCAACTTTTTAATTCGGACGTCCAACATGAGAATCTCTTCTGCGTGGTCTACACGCTTGGTGTTGCCGAAAATATCGTTAGGCATTTTGGTTAACGGTTATTTATAATAGGATAGACGATTCGTAATTCTACGAAGAGAGGAATAAGTTTGTCGTAATCTCCTAGGAGTTCCACGTATAAACAATCTCCTGCAGAAACATCGTACGTAATGTTAGAAAGCATCTTGTCGTGCTTGATTCGAAAAATGTTCTTGCCGGTAGATATTTTGATTTCGCCTACGTTTTCCGGATTCACGGTAATTTGAAGTTTTCCATCGATCGGAATTTTGTAAAAATGTAAATTGTTGTTAAAGACATAAAACATCTTGCCTACATCGTCATCCAATTTCGTCCAAATGCTATTAAGGTGAACAATCAGTAGACCGTTGAGTTTAGTTAACATGGAAGGTAGAAATTCATGATCTGTCGTCGCGCGGTGTACAGTCTCCATGTTGGTTTGTTTTCGGAAACCAAAGAGATTCATAGGTATGCTGGTTATTTAAAATACGGTCAAAGTTTTTTTTGTAATGACAGTCAGTGTTTTTTTTTGTAATAACTAACAAAATGATTTTTTTTGTTTTTTTTGTTTTTGTTTTATGAATCTTCTGTTGAAGATGGGCATATGTTGCAGGTTTTGCTTTCTGCTAAGCGATAGTGCCCCCACGGCAGTGTGTGGATTCCACATTGGAGAACACACCTCTTGTCGTCGTTGGGATCCAGGGCAATCTTCCTCACTTTGTTGGTGGTCAACACATGGTCGACGCTCTGGATGCGCTGTTCTGCTCTTAGAACCGACGACCTGGTCTTGAGGCAATCCACGAAGTCCTCGAATGTGAGATGCTCCCGAACCACCTGTCTGCCGACACCCTTGGCCTTCTTGGTAACGCTACCCTCGGCTTTGATGGTATAGGCCTTGGCGCGAAGACCTGCAAACTCGAGAATCACATCTCCGTCCTTCTCATCTTTGAGTTTGCCAGGCACCTTCTTGTTGCGGGCCAGGATACCGCTCTGGTTCGGTTGGGGATAGCCTGACGTGTCAAAGAGGTTAACCAAAGATGGAACTGTGGCTATATCCCCGTATGCGTCGGCTGTGTGAACGTGGTACACCAAGCTGTCCGTGTCCGTGTAGAGAAGCGAGATGTTGTGGCCGTAGTGTGGACGTAATATGTCGTAGTATGTCTCGAACATGTGGAGCTTGCTCAGATCCAGAACCGTGGCTCCAACGTAGATGGGCTTGGTGAGTTTCACCACACCTTGCCGCTCGTTATAGATTGTTCGAGACTTGAACAATGGACTCGCGACAAGCTGACGACATCGCTCTTTCCTCGTCACCAATTTTATGTCCACGCGATTCCGTACATTCTCCATGGTTTTGCCAAACACTGCATTATTCATAAGCTTGAAGAAATCCTTATCAAGCTCGGACGTGGCTGCGGTGCGGTGTTTGGTGTTGAGCTCGATATATGGACGCAACCATGGAGAATGCTCGAACTTGAGGATGTGGTGAACTGCGTGGACTGTGACCCCTCGCTGCATCAACCACCGGAGATTCTTGTAGTGCAGGACGTAATTCTTCTTGGATTCAAAATCCATGACGAGCTTCTTCTGGTTGGAATCGGGCGGACACTTGAACTCGGGTGCAGGGGGAAGATCGCAGAACAAATCCTGCAGCTTCTCGGAGAACTCAAGGTCCACCTCGGCGAAGAACCCATGTTTCGAATCGTCGAAACCTTTAATGTTGAAGTTGGAAGGGTCAGCCCACTCGAACCCTCTAAAAGGGAGTGGCTGCATCATGGAGTGCCCGTACAAGTTATTCACGTCCGTGTGCATGATGTAGCTCGACGGTTGGGTGGAGTCGTAGCCAGTAGCCATGTGATGGTTGTTGGCGCGCGCGTGCCGTTGCGACACCTGAACCATTCCACCCCGCACGGCACGTTCTACAAACAGCATCATGTCCACGTCCGAAAGAAGTTCCAGCTTGATTTTCGTCACCAGAAACATGGCTGACCACGCCAGTCCGGGGAGACTATAGAAGTAGGCGGGATCCAGGTGGTAGATCTTCATTGCGGTCGCCCGGAACGTCTGGAACACGTCGGCGAGGAGCGTCACATCAAGTCTGAGGTAGGCGTCGTGGTAGTCTCCGAGAGTTCGACAACCTAGCTCGCGCCACATGGACTGGGCGTGATGATATTCTTCGTCGGTAATGTTCGAGCCTCGTAGCTGACTGTAGAACTTCGCCTGGGGAGGTAGCGACGTCTCCGCAAACTTGGTAGAGTCGGTGATGTATTCGTAGGGGTAGACCCCCTTACGCCTGAAGAGACCGGCGTCCAAGTTCGGAAAATTCGCAGAGGTAATAAGCATTTGTTCGTTGCTCAGCTTCCCCGCGAGAGCATCGAGGCTGGCCGGGAGGAACCTCAGGGAGTCGAGGAAGCGAAGTTCGACGGTAGAGTCTGCTCCCGGGATCGACACTAGTTTGCTCACACTGATGTAACGCTCCTCGTTCTGCGCCAAGACGTTGATTCGCTCGTTGTCGTACCCAAGATGCTTGATCAGGTGGTGAAAGTCGTACCCCGAGCCATTGTGAAAAAACACAGGGATGAAGCGCGAGTCCCGAGCCAAGCGGTTGCAGTCGTTGCACCAAGGACCAACATACCTACCGTTAAAGTGATCGTGGTGTCGGACTTTACAGTTGTTGGCGGTGTACTCCTCGACGCAGACAGGGCAAGCGATGGCCTCGTCGTGTCTACGTTGATCGTCGGGGGACAGTGGGAGCATAGACTTGGGGGCCAACAGTACCTTCCCTATCTCGATAGCCTCGACAACCATCCTCTCGAGGAAGTGTTTGGCTGCGTCGAGACCACGGTACACGTAGGGCTCGGGGGCGATGTGCTGGTCTCGTCGCACCACAACGTATGCGAAACTGGATGCCTCGTGGAGTTGGTAAGGGGTAGTGGAAGAAACTTCGGGATCGGGATCGCAAGTAGACAGGGGTTTGAGGAAGGCCTCGAAATCCGCGATGATGATAGCCGGGTGCTCCACCATGGCACCGTGCATGTGGAAACGCTCCATGGTGCCAGGTTTGGGCAAGTCTGCCAAACCAGGTTCGTTGGCTTTGCAGTAGAGCTTGTGGTTAGCGAGCTTCTCGGCAGCGATGTTGGGACCTCTGATGCGCTGGTAATCCTGCTGTTCTCGATTACGAAATATAGACAAGCACCTGGGACAAACTTCTATGTGGTGTTCGTCTTTGCTCAGCTGGCTTGAAACAAGCCGAGAGAGCGAGCGAATGAGGGTGTAATGGTGGTGGGTCTCGTCCTTGATAAGCAGAAGATGAATTTCCTGCGCACTATCGTCGTCTACGTTGCTCACCCGGATAGGGAAAACCACATTTTTGTTTTCGGTGAGGCCATAAACGTTGATGGCCAACCGAGGGTTGTGTGTACGGGCCTCGAACTTGCGAATATCCGAGACCTCCACCGGGAAGTTGATCCCAGCAATGGCATCTTCCAGCTCTGGCTCATAGGGTAGGTAGTGGTTAACTCGGTGTGGATGGTTTTTCCAGTGAACAGGGTGCAACGCCGCAAGCACACACCATACGAAGCACTTGTTATCTTTATTTTGGATGTTCAGGACGGCCGTCTTTGCCGCAATTGCTTTTGGTAAGCGAACGTAGCTGGAGGCGGAGAGAGGCACAAACTTGGAAAGTTTGACGCGCAGCTCGTGAGGCTCACCACACAGCGAACCCCCCGAGCCCTTAGCTTCATGTTCTTCTTGCTTTGCCAGCAGCTCCTCGACAAACTTGTTGTAGATGTCCTCGAGGTTGTCGACATCCGCCAAATGCAGCGTCTTCGCCTTGGTGTTGTGGCAGAAGCTGTAAATTTCATCAGACGGCTTCTTGTACCAGCAACAAAGCGATGCGTAGAATTTGGTAGAGTGCGTTGCAAGCGCATCGCCGAGAATGGAAATAATTTGGGCTTGCACGTTCTCCAAAAAGCTACGCACGTCGCATGAGTCCTCCGAAGTAAAAGGAAAGTCTTCTAACAAATGCTGGAAAGCAGACTGGTTCGCTTTCGCCACATGCTTGACACGTTTGGCGAGTGGTGCATTGATGGTGGCTGCTTCTGCCTCTCTCTTGGTGGAGGTCGAAGGCTGTGCCCCAGATGTATTTTTGCTTAGACAAGTAAGCTTATGTTTCTTGGCATACGCAATCGTAATATGTTTATTGCATCCGGAACACAGTTCAGTGGCAGCCAAATGCTTGTCTGGCACGCAGGTGCGACAATGTCTTGCAAAATTTTTGCTTAATATAGTTTTTTTGCACACAGGGCAACTTTTCATAGAGGGCATTTTTTCGGGGTATGTTTATTTATATATGGGAAGCGTTGTCTTCCTCAAATATGTGTTTTAATCAACTCTATAAAAAAATATAAAAAAATATATAAGAAAAATATGATTGTAGATGGAAAAAACACAATAAATATTGTATGTATGTGTAATTTTATTTAGCTTACTTTCGCTAGACACGAATTTTCTTCAGATTTTATTGCCCACTAGTATATTTTTCCACCAATCTAGTAGAGGTGTGAAACTATGAAAATATACTTGTTTATATATATTTTTTTTGTTTTGGCTGATATAATAGCAAATATATATATAGTTATTTTGAAATTCTAAAACTTTCAGGTATACTTATTTTTATATGCAAACATACATCATAAAAAAATTACACAATCGTATTTTTTTCCATACACATATTTTTTATTTTCAGAAAACAAAATTATTTTCGATCTTTATTTTTTAAAAAAATTTATTTGTGTTTATAGTATTTGTCGGGCAATAGCAGATAGAGCAAGAATCGTTTTCCTACAACCCATAGTTTATAAATTACAAAACATCTTAGAAATTACATCTTGAAATTTTAATCCAAAATAACTCAAAAACAGCAGGCACTAGTCATCATCCCTCCATTAGGTTGTAGAGTACTTCTAATTTTGTATCGAATACTATTAAAATTTTCGAAATAGGGTAAAAACTAAGCCAGCAAATCAAGTTTCTCAAAAAATAAAAAAATTGTCTGTATTTCCGAAACTTGAGGGGGTGGAATTGATTTTATTTGCCAGTCGAATAGTTCTCGTCGAATCCTATCCAACAAACCTAAAATCATCATCCTAGCTCAATTAGGAGCCGAGAAAATCAATATCTTGGAAAACATCTTAAGATTTTTGTCTTAAGAAAATTTTCTTGACAGACCGGAAGTAACATCTTGACAGACCGGAAGTCGACTTTCTTAAAGATTAAGATATTTGTCTTAAGACATTTTCCAAGACATTGATTTTCTCGGCTCCTATGGGGCCTAGAACCATGTAACTTTGGTCTATGCATATACCAGTACTTGTCCGACCCTGTGGCCGAGTGGTTAGGACATCGTGCTGCGATGCCAAGGGTCCCGGGTTCGAATCCCGTTTGGGTTTGGTTGTTTGTAAATATGCATTCATCAATTTCATCATTCACCCCCATCTTCGCAAATTAGCCAAGAGGCACAAAACGCAAAATAAAATAAACTAAATCAATCAATCAATCAATCAATTAATATACCAGTATTTTTCCTACATGTTCACTCACCTTACAACCCACCCGATCAAAAAAAAATACTCCCTGCACGCATACACACATGTATAAATTTAAAATATAGGTTCGATATTGAAACAAAAATATTATTTTTTTTCCTCTTCTCCTCTCTCTGGCCAAGATTGCAAATAATTGCAGAAATAATAATACCATGATATTTTTTTAGACTGTAAGTCTAAATAAATAAGATTCGAATAACTATGTACTTCTACTAGCCTTTGCGATGGCGCAGCGGTAGCATTATAATCAAAAAATCTCGGCTTTAATACCCGCACAAGTAGTTCTTGAAACTGTAGGTCCAGTCCCGATTAGCCTTACTGTGCATAAAATAGACTTAAAACATCAAATCAATCAGTACTTCCACCAGCCTCTGCGATAGCACTGCAATAGCCTTGTAATCTCGGCTTCGATACCCGCACAAGTAGTTCTTGAAACTGTAGGTCCAGTCCCGATTAGCCTTACTGTGCATAAAATAGATTTAAAAAACAACAAAATCCAATCCAGAGTATCAACAAATTCAAAAAATAGAGTTTCCCCTGTACACTTGTATAATTTTAAACTCAAAGTTCGATATCCTGCAGAGGTGGTTCGGATCTCGCTGTAGGCTCAGTTTCGATTAGCCTTACTATGCATAAAATAGACTTAAAACAACAAAATCCAATCGAGAGTATCAACAAATTCAAAAAAAATAAAATTTCCCCTGTACACTTGTATAATTGTAAACTCCAAGTTCGATACCCAGTGGAAGTGGTTCGGATCCCACTGTAGACCCAGTTTCGATTAGCCTTACTGCGTAAATTTTAGTTTTATAGCTAGTCAAGCAACTTGTGTGCGTATAACTTATGCTGATATGGTACTCACCTGACAGACCAAACTAATTCGGCTTCTATTACACTTGATATTTACACTTGGTATAGCGTACACTTTTATGCGACTACCCAGTAGCAATACTCGACTGCAACTGATGTGCGAAGAATAGCAAAAAAGCAGGCAAAAGCCTTGGCATGTATCACCCCCCCTTTCCCCCGATTCACCAGACGTTGATTGATTAATACCCGAGTGCTTCTGGCGTGCCCAGCGAGCGAAACCAACACAATATCACCGGAAGGTCTACTCCACCCAGTTGCGGCCAGTTTTTTTGTGCGGGTGACCTCGGTGGGAATAATGGCGACGGAGACAATCAGATATTATCGCCTCACGTTCCCACGCTCATCATGATTTGGATCGCTGCCTTTGGAGCTTTCTGCGTCACTGGCGTGCCCAGCAGCGAAACAAAAAAACTGGCCGCAACTGGGTGGAGTAGACCTTCCGGTGGGGATAATGGCAAAGGAGATAATTAGATGCCGCCGCCTCATGTTCCCACGCTAACTCCTCTAGTTACTAGCAGTATTTTGCCAAATAACCAAAATATTACGACAACAATTAACCCACCCACTATTGCCGACACCACCACTACCATACAAAAAAAACAACACGTGAAACCCTACAGAGGTGCGACTATCTAGAGTCGCAGCCGTTAGAACCTTTTTGGGTTGGGCACCACGCACCCTGGCGGGGTTAGGGGCCAGGAATCCTAAAAAACAACAATTATTTATTTGTTTGTTTGCGTCACAATACAGGTGCGCGCATATGCATGTGCAGCACATCGTTCCCGCGATAAGGTTTTTACAAAAATCCCGATATACATTGACGCCCAGAACTTGGAAATAAGGCATATTCGCTCACCACTGTTGCCAGCTTAGTCTCCCTCTTTATCTTACGGCAACATTGACGTCTCTAGTTTTTTTTTTAATTGCAGGTAGGTTGCCAACACACTCTAGTTAATAATGCTACATATTATACACGCACACACGCACACACATACTGTGTTGCCATCTCTCTTTTACGGCAGTATATATTTGTTGCCGGCTCTATTGCACAGTGTGTGTATGTTACGCCAGTGTATAAATTGGCTAAACCCTTATCAAGTAAGAAAAACTATAGGTAGGTGTTGGCAGCATTGTCGGTTGTTTAACTCTTCCCCCTCTCTCTTTTTTTTTGTAAAAAAAAACCATGGTAGAAATACCAGTAGGTTGGCAACCTTGATTTATGCAATTAATTAAAGCAAGCCTCAAGCCTCAAGCAAGATTGCCAGCTCCTTGCCTTAGGTTAGGTTAGACCAAAATAAAAACCTTGGTAACTTTTCGAGTAAAATATTGGCAACACTGCAAGACAAGCCTCAAGCAGTATTGCCAGCTCCTTGCTTGAGGTTAGCTTAGACCAAGATAAAAACCTTGGTCATTTTTTTCGAGTAAGAGGTTGGCAACACTGCGAGCCCCACCGAGCCCCAGCTGGCAACACTGCGAGAAAAGCCTCAAGCAAGATTGCCAGCTCCTCGCGTTAGGTTAGATTAGCCCAAGAAATAAAAACCTTGGTAACTTTTCGAGTAAGAGGTTGGCACTGAGCCTCACCGAGCCCCAGCTGGCAACACTGCGAGAAAAGCCTCAAGCAAGGTTGCCAGCTCCTTGTTTGAGGTTAGGTTAGACCGAAAAAGAAAAACCTTGGTTATTTTTTCGAGTAAGAGGTTGGCAACACTGTGTACCTCACTATACCTCATTTTCGGGCGTGGAACCGGGCCACCTACACTACTCAGCACCC